>NC_084705.1:5116590-5449918 GCF_033807575.1 Cydia pomonella | reverse complement strand
ACTAAATATTTTGATAGTATTACGTTTACGTAATTAAGACAATTACCTTCAATTAACTGAATATTAGAACCGTATGTTTCAGATCCGTAACCCAGATTCATCACGTCCGGTTATGGTAAACCGGTTATACAGAACAGGCAATATTTAATAGGTATAACCGGTGGTCCGGTAGCAAGGGTCCGAGGGTGCCGTGGTCGCAGGTGTGAAGAATGTGTCGTGTCGAGTGAGACTTATCGCTGTCAATAACATCGTAGTTAAGTCTATGAACTTTATTTCGGACCGCTACGCTACGACGACACTTCGTGTGCGGACTCCTTTGAACTTGTACGTGCTCGTTGTGCTCTCGTTCTACGCGTGTATTATGATACGCTTACGCGTCTCTTACGCTTACCCGCCGTGTGCTGAGGGCCTAAGTTCCGCCTGTATAGTTTAGTGCATTTTAGTGACTAATAATTTTCATTTAGGAATGTTTTTTAAGTACAGTCAATGGCGAGACGTCAAAGCAATGGCAATTGGAAATGGCAACTGGTTAAATCGGTGCAGATGTTAATTAATTAAGTGGTAATTATTAATTCAATGTAACTATTTTTAATGTTTGTTTTTTTACGCAATGGATTAAAATTCACATTTTATGTTTAGTCAACTTGTATTAGGAGAAAAAAGAAAATTAACACACACTTATTATGAAATTGACTTATCGGCATGCTATATGCATATATGCATACTTATCTAACTATTAAATGATTTATCATATTTTAATCATATTGACTTTAAATTTCTATCAGTCATTGTAAACATTACTTACTGCAATTTAGGATTTTAAAATAAAAGTGACTTAAAAGATGTAAATTTCTTAAAGTATCTTTTCCTTCTAGAGCCAAATTTAGTCTACACGGTATCAAGATTCGGAAAGCCAAAAGTCGTGTTTGGCAAGTACAGCTTCAACATGTGGACGTACAGTCGCGGGCCTCGCGCCGTGTGGATCTGCGTTAAGAAGAACCGCGGGTGCCACGCGCGGCTGCACACGCTCAACAAGAAATTGGTTACGCAGTGGCGGGAGCATAACCACTAATATTGTCTGTATAGTTCAAATACAGCTTCAACGTTGTCGTCGTCGATCTGCGTTGAGAAGAGCCGCGGTTGCACCAAGTAGTGGCGGTAGCATAATCACTGATGTTGTATATAGTGTGTAATATCATAGCAGTCAATGAGATAATGAAGTTAAGGAAAAAGTAGAAATCCATAACTTTAGATCATTCCATATTGGAATTATGTATATTATTCTTTTGAATTAAGGTTCGCGACACGTCGCCGCGTCATGTTGCTGGGTTAATTTCGAACCCGACTGCAGAACGTTATCGCTATATGCCGTTGATTTTGAATAAGAATGAGAGAGGCAATACTGATCTGCGACGCGTCGCTGACTACGAATGGCATTTTATAGAAATAACTAGAAACCAGTCGTGTCACCGCGACGTGTCGTCTGCAGTCGCGACACGTCGCCCGTACCAAATTTTACATTTACTTATTATTTCAAAATAAACTGGCGAAAAGACACGATTTTCAAATTCAAGGACGATTTTCAGCAATAATCAAAATGATAAAAGTAAAAATGTTGACATAATTTTTTGAGTCTTGCTGATGTAGCACGGTCGCATTTTTATCACTTGTCACTATGCCTGTCACACTTTCGCACTTACATACTTGTTAGAACGTGACCGTGCTACAACCGCTGTTAAGTACTTCAATTATGCATTTGTGAAATTATTTTTTACCCACCTAATTCAGAGGACAAAAAAAAACTAAACTACACTATAGGGGTTAATAGAAATATTCAGTTCCAATTGTCATAGACATCCAAATTGGTTATTATTATGTTGACACTCTCTTGGCAAATAGAATATACGATGAAATTTAATATAACCAACCTAAATGGAATTCAAAACACAAGATCTCATGTAATTTACTTCACCATCTAATTAATTACAGTTAATGATATCGTTAAAATTAATAACTACTGGATACCCATGTATCAGTTGGTCGGTAGTTATAGAGACATGGTGTTATTATTTAGGTACTATAGATATCATATTACCAGCTATCTTGGACTTTGTTAATTTCACTACATTTACCCCTAAAACAAAGTTCAGACAGGCTTAATTTCTTACCTCGGCGAGGACTTTAGAGTAAAAAAATGTAATTCTTAGGCATTTTATAAACATCTTTTGTAGGTAGGTAGAGTATAAATAGTCTACTATATACATATCCCAAAAACTCTAATTTTAGAGATATAGATTTTTAAATATAATATCTTGAAAGAAAATATTCAAAATATTTCTATTCACCCCTGTGACCCCGTTTTACGGGACGAAATATCTGAGGACACCAGATTTCTAGTTAAAAAGTTATACTCGTATTCAGTACCCCTAGTGTAATTTTAGTCGATAGCGAAACGTGACGTACGCGTTTGCGTTAAGTCTCATTTTGTATGGGTTTTTGAACAGCGCGCCAAGCGGGACGTTTTTGAAAGTCAAAAGTCTCATACAAAATGACACTTAACGCAAACGCATACGTCACGTTTCGCTGTCGAAAATATTTACACTAGGGGTACAGGTGGTGGCAAACTTTTTAGTAGTGAATAAATAGGTCTTAATAAAACGTTTAGTGCTTGAATGATGTTTTTCTTATTCAATATCCTAAATTCATTCAGATGGACAATTTTAAAAGTAATATTTCAATCTGTACTGTTTTTCGGCGACAACACGGGCGAACCGAATGTAGCAAAAAGCGTCCACCGAGAACCCACCAGGCGGGTTCTATTCTATTTTCTAATATGAAAAGTAATTATTTCTATCACAATCGACGCACTTGTATCCCTAGCTACAGTCAATATTCCATACTAGAATCCTCGAGTCCTTTTCTGGAATATTTCTCATGGCTTTGAATTCACCCCGCCACCAAGAATTTAATTCGATGGTTCATAAATTATGTTATATTCCAGAAGCGATATTCATGCAGACTCGGTCCGGCAGCACGGCGATACAAATAGGACAGTACCGATTCAACCGCTGGAGCGGCAGCCGCGGGCCCAAAGTATCTTGGTCTTGTGTGAGGCGGAACCAAGGTTGCCGCGCTAGGCTGGTTACTGTCGACGAAGTTATAGTCAGAAGCTTGCATGTTCATAACCACTGAACAGAAGGCCTAAGGTGTCGTGCTCCTGTGTGAACCGGAATCAATGTCGCCGCGCCGCGCCTGAATCAATGTTACTGTCGACGAAGTTATTATCAAGAGCTTCCACTACCGTTATGGTGACGCTGACACTGAACAGGAGACCCAAACACATATTTTAGTGGGAATCACGGTCATTACTGGCTATTGCTTGTGTGTGAAGTGGAAGCAAGGTTGCCCGTTGTTCCTCAAGAAGTAGGACAAAGTTGTTGAGTTTGTATGACCATAACTATTGAACAGAATGTTTTCTAATAAATATAGGTATGCATTTCTACAGGCACTTTAATTTCGTGTTCAATGATAACCTTGATAAAAGTAATAACATACACACTATGTTTTCCCTTGAGCTTTATTCTGTTTACAGTATTGCTTTATACTATGGATCTAGCTCAGTTATTTCAACGGGAGATCAATGAGGTAGATAAATTAAATGAAAACATCGGAATATAAAATAGGATAATTATACACGTTAACCAATCTATACTGCCTCATTCTTATGCAGTTATATGGTTAGTTTAGCTGTTAGGTTATATTTTTCTTAAATAACCTGTTTTTGCGTTGGTATTTATCAGATTCTTATTATAAAATACGTTCCAATTTCAGATGCAATATTCACTATGTCCCGTTTTGGGAACCCTGTCATTCAGATCGGGCCTTACCGTTTTAACCGGTGGAGTGGTAGCAGGGGACCCAAAATATCGTGGATATGCGGAAAGGTACACAAGGGATGCCGTGCTAGAGTCATTACCGTGGATAAAGTCATACTTAAGCACTTGAATGAGCACAACCATTGAAGGCTTGGTTGTGATGTGCTGTACTGGTCCAACCGTATTCGAAGTAGTGGGCCTAAAATATCGTGGATTTGCGGAAAGAAAGTTAAACTAGGGATGCCGTGTGAGAGTCATTACCGTGGACAAAGTCATACTGAAGCACTTGAACGAGCACAACCATTAAGGACTTGGCTGGGAGAGACTGTACCGGTCAAACCAAAGTGGAAGTGTCCGTGCTAGTCATAACCGAGGAAAAAGACATACTGGATCACTTAAATAAGCC
This sequence comes from Cydia pomonella, assembly GCF_033807575.1. Taxonomy (NCBI): domain Eukaryota; kingdom Metazoa; phylum Arthropoda; class Insecta; order Lepidoptera; family Tortricidae; genus Cydia; species Cydia pomonella. The sequence continues at coordinate 5,445,637 of NC_084705.1, read as the reverse complement.
TATGCTTATTTAAGTGATCTAGTATGCCTTTCTCTCTCCTAACGATTATACAGAATCAGTTAAAAAGTTTGTGAATAAAGGAATTAATCATTACACAGTTTTTTAAACTAGTGTGATTCATTTAAGAATTAAGTAACAATGTATGAAGTTATAAATTTTGCCTTCAGAACAAATTAAATCACTTTCTATGAAAACAACGTATTTCGGTTTATAAATTTTGGCTATCTTTTTTACACTTAATACTAACTTTCATAGGTACTTGGGAATTTGTAGATGCGAAAAAAATAACACAGAAAAAGCCTGACCAACGTATAACAGAATCTGAATCAGATTTACCCGAGCCAAAGTACTCGACGTCGCAGCGAGGCAGACCAGTGATGTTACTCGGCGACTACCGGTTCAACCGCTGGGCGCACAGCAAAGAGCCGCGTGTGCGTTGGCTTTGCCGTCATTACGGGTGCAGAACGACTGTGATGACGCGGGATGGTAAAATTGTGAAAACCAGTAATAAGCATAATCATTGATATTTTACGGTAAAAAATGAATAGTTTATTAAATGCGAATTAAAATATTATATTTGTAAAAATTATCATGAACGCGGTTCAGTGACAAATTATTACAAACAAATAAGCATATTTTATCTTTCATTCTCACTTCTAGCATGGGAATCGGTAAGTAAGAGTTTGTATACATATAAATAACGTTAAATCCGGTAAATTTCCGGTAATTCTCATGCTAAATAAATATTTAGGGAATGAAATCGATAAATATTGCATTCCCGAGTACCTACCTAAGTTACCTACCTCTCTATGGCTTTTTAACTCGTCCACTTCACTTTTTTTCATTTACATAGTGTCCGTCTCTATTCATCAGGCCTACCCATGTTCACCGTGTCACGGTACGGAAATCCCGTGATGATACTGGGATGCTACAGGTACTTCAAGGAGGCCGCGAGCAGAGGCCCACGCCTGCGCTGGCTGTGCGTGAAGAACAGGAGTAAGGCCTGCAAGGCTACTGTTATCACTTACGAGGAAAACGTGTTTGCTTTCCGGCATGAACACAACCACTGAATTTTATATAATTTATTTTATTAAACAAGGTGAAAACGGACAAACGAAAATAGTGTCCATGTGACCTTAATAATTACCACAGTTTTGAGAACGTTAGTTGTGAACGTTGACGGTGCATAATAATTAACAATTAAGTTTTAATATGTAATCGGTAAATATTTATTAAGTAAAGATTTACCGTTATTTTCTATAAAAATACCTTCTTTACATTTTCTAAGTATCTATTACTTTTTCAAGATTAACAATGATTGTCATCAGATTTACCAGTATTATTTACCATCTCCCGGTTCGGGAGACCGGTGATGCTCGTGGGGCGGTACCGGTACAACAAATGGATCGGCAGCAGAGGCTCTCGCGCGCGCTGGCTTTGTGTGCGTAAAAACAGCAGAGAGAATTGTAAGGCCGCCGTTATCACCCACAATGATATGATCCTGGCTTTTCGCTACGAACATAACCATTAAGCTTACCTAAGTTCTTGTCCTAGTAAAAAAAAAAATATATTATGTATTTTGAGGAATTCCGCTCGACATGTTTCGAGCTTTTATTGCAGGCAACTAATAGAAATGTGTCGTGCTTATTTAAATCTATATTATGAGAGAAATCAGTTATAAATATATTCTAATATATTATCATTTATTCAGTTTTGGCTTTGTATTTTATAAGATTTTTTCGTATTTACTGTGGCAACACCAGCTCACAGTTGTGAATATTGCTCTATCATAGAGATGTCAGAGCCAGTGTGTCATAATCATAAATCTACCACTAGTTCACATCGTCTCGCTGTTGTTATTTTTCACATTGATCAGAAGCACTACTACCAGTAAAATTCATAGTACATATCTAGTATCAGTGTTGTAGCCGAAGGACGCTGCACGCCGTGCACATCCATGAAGTGAAAAATACTAGATCTAAGTTGGATGACTTAACGTAACGGTTCACATTAAAATGTAGTTTTAATTTTGTTGATCATCTACTAATTTTGGGTTAGCTATGATTAGTTTGGTGTCATTTGCTTTAAGAGGGAAGAATAGCTTTGCGATCCCAACGAAATAACGGTAATTTTTCTATGTAATTTTCATGTCGGGAGAAAACGATTTCTACTTACTAAAACTTATGATTGTGTGAAGCAATCGACATCAAAATCGAAGTGATTTGTTAACTTTGATTTTGATGTCGATTGCTTCAGTTTCATTTTTAATATATTCTAGGTTAATAGGTTTCTCTTTAGAATTATTTTTTGGTGTTGCAGATTTTGAAAGAAAGGAAAAGCTGTAAACCTAGTTTTTCATAGTGTCAATAACGTACTAAAATTCATGGAGAATGGAAAATATTTAGAAGTGGGAAAACATTTTCTTTCCAACTACAAAATAAACTACTAATCAAATTATTTTATGATTTGTTTTTTTAAGTAGTCACGCTACTATATATAAATTATAAACCGAAATAGATATCATACACTAAAGAAAAAGCCGCCGCGTAAGCTGAAGGCGCGGGTTCGATTCCTGCCTAGTCCACCGGTGGACTCGGTCACATTTTCTTTATTGTATGATATCTATTTCGATTTATAACATTTTCTCTTTTTGTAAAAAGTACCATTTTATATACATTCTTACGCAACGGCTTACGTGAGCGATGACTCGTGAATGCACCGCGGCGCGGCGCGGCGGCCCAACGGCATTCGGAGATCGCCCCGACGTGGGCACACTTCCATATGTATCAAAGGATTGAATTCATCCGCGCCGCGCCGCGCCGTTTCGCGTTCGCGAGTTAATAAATAAATAATAATAATAACTATTATAGGACATGGTTACACAAATTGACTAAGTCCCACAGTAAGCTCAATAAGGCTTGAACCCGGGACCATCCGCTTCATAGGCAGGATCACTACCCACTAGGCCAGACCGGTCGTCGGAGTTATTCGCTCACGTAAGACACTGCCTTATAGCGATAAGATCAGTTGACTCTTTTAATTGTATATTTATTTTTAAAAGAAGGTTTAAATTGTGTATTTATTGTTATTAGATCAACCAGAATTTACAACATCACGATTTGGAAAGCCTGTATTGCTAGTGGCGGGTTACCGGTACAATAAATGGTCGGGCAGCAAAGGTCCTCGCGCGCGGTGGCTGTGTGTCAAGTATAGGAGTAATAGCTGTAAGGCAGTCGCCATCACTTGTGAAAATGAGATCATGGCTTTTCATCATGATCATAATCATTGAATTGAATCAGCCAACAGACTCGATATACAAAAGCAGAAAAAAATAGTAAATTAAATAAATTGAAGTGCGAATTAAAAGTTCGTTTAACTTGAATGTATGTGTTCCTCTTAGCGTAAATCAATTAACGGTTGTTTTAAAGTTATTCTAGACTTCATGGTGTATAACATACAATACTATTCATCAGGTGAGCCAGTATTTACTTCATCCCAGCGTGGCAGGCCAGTAATGCTGATGGGAGGTTACCGGTATAATAAATGGGTAGGCAGCAAAGGTCCCCGAGCGCGATGGCTGTGTGTCAAGTCGTCTAGTAACGTCGCGTGCAAGGCCGTGGTCATCACTTGTGAGGATGTTATTGTGGCTTTCCGTCATGACCATAATCATTGAAAGTATTAGAAAATGGTCAATTTTATATTTGATAATAATTTTTAAATAATTAAGTGTTTTAGTTGCCAGTGATTTAACCACGCACATTTTAAGTTTATACTTTAGCGTACGCAACTTACGCGTATGGTTTTGAAACTGGAATTCACTGATTAATATCCCGGTTCGTATCAATGAGTTTTGTGAACTATTATTTTTGATAGGTATTTGTTAACCAATTGCTGGGTAATATATTTACTGTGCGGAAACTTCATTATGCCTATTTCGTGAAAATGATAGGTAAAATGCCGGTGGGAAGGAAGATAGTGAGTTCGTTTCTTATTGAGATTGGTTATGCTATTGGATTAAATAAATTGGAATTGGGCTAATCCTGTACAGTTTATATGTATTTGCTAATATAAATCTAAGTCGGTTAGTGGATAATTTTACGAATGAATGTCTTGGGAAGTTTTTAAAAACTTTTTCAAATTCTCATCAGATAAGCCAGTATTTACAACATCAAAGCGCGGGAGACCGGTAATGCTGCTGGGGAGACACCGGTACAACCAATGGAGCGGCAGTAAAGGTCCTCTCGTGAAGTGGATGTGTGTCAAGAAGTCCTCAGGCACGGTTGGATGTAAGGCCATGGTCTTTACGTCTAAAAATGACATTGTATCGATTCGTGACGAACATAACCATTGAGTTTAATAAGATGGAACCATGATAAAGAGGCGACATGGAAAAAGATAGTAATATGAAATACATTTTAATTTTAAATGTTCTTAATTTCGTTTCGATTTCCCTACATTACGTGAATGTTCTTAGTTTCTTTTCATATTGGTTTTATGCAACCACAAATCATACAGATTTAGATAATATTTATCGCATCGTGTGCACTTACTTTTATTACTCATTCTGATGTTTCGTACGTGACGTTGTTTGTCGCAGGCAGACTGGCGAGGAATCATATATATATATATATATTGGTTTTAAATAATGAGTTATTTAATAATTCTTATAAAAGGTGACTAGAAGAGGTACATCCTTAGGTAAATGAATAAGTTCACCATTTTACTCATGATCTGAATTGTATTAATTGTCTTCAGATCCAGTGTTTACTTTCTCTCGTCACGGTAATGCTGATGGGGGGTCACCGGTATAATACACGGCCTGGAAGCAGCGGTCCTCGCACTCGATGGCTGAGTGTCAAGCCTAGCCATAAGAGCTGCAAGGCTGGTGCTTTCCCATGTGAAAATGTTATTAGTATTTAGATAATTTTTCGATATTTCTGATGACACTAAATTTATTTATGAATATATTTGGTTTCAATCTGCTGACCTTTTACTAACTATGTAGTAAGTTTTATATTTTTATTACTTTCCAAGAGTTATTGTTACTCGCATTAATTCGTGATCGCATGTTTGTCAGACTACTTCGTGGTTCCTTTAGCCGTGAGCGATTAATTTTTGTTAATACCAACTAACTTGGTACATAAATTAAATATTTAAACCAAAAAGTAGACAAAGTTAAAAAGTAAGCAAATTTTTATTTTATTAATAATGTGCGAAAACTGTGAATGTGAACTCAAAATTAGCTTCTAAATTACTTACTAGAAACTGTTCACTTACTCACGGCTCGTCAGAAATATAGTTGTAATGTTGCAACGATGCGCTGTGTTTTGTATGAATGAAAATACGATTTAAACGTAACATAAAACGTGATATAAAATCGTAAAAAGTTAAAATAAAATAAGTGATTGTCCTCAGATCAGCAGGTTTTGTTTGGAACATCTCGATTCGGAAAACCGGTTATATTGATTGGGGCACACCGGTACAACAAATGGATTGGCAGCAGAGGGCCCCGAGTGCGATGGCGTTGCGTCAAACATAGGACCAGTGGCTGTAAGGCCACAGTTATAACTATTGAAGACGATATTGTGACTTTTCTTCATGAGCATAACCACTGAGTTTTAAAAAGTTATTGCAGAGTAGGTACTTGTCTACTCGGTTTTGACAACTTAATCCGTTTACAAGCATGTTAAATGGATCTTGAGGTTTTGACTTAAAAACTGTCAAACCACTGGTTAGGGTGCAAAGTTGCAAAGTATCCATAACGTATCATAATAACGACGCGTAAAATAGTAATGCTTTGTTGAATTAGGATAAGTCATAAGTTATTTATTAGTAAAACCAATTTACACGTTATAATTATTATAGAGCATATTTACATACGTCTTAAATAAATACATATTAAAATCAAAGGCATAATTTAATATTAATAATATAAAAATACACATTACTTAACATCCTATCATAATTAAAATCATGAGCACTTGACGTAGCTCTTTGTGATACAATTACTGACGCACATTTTTAATGTTATTAATATAATTGATTAAAACCTTATTTTTATATTTCATACCATTAGCATACATTAGTATATAAGTATTGACTTTGCGATTATGTGAGAAGATTAAATTTTATTAACGAATAATAAAATATGAGATTTGAGCTATGAGCCAGTTTTGATTTTTATCTCTCATCTTGAAAGTTGATTTGAAATACTTGTATGACTTAGGTCTCGGCTTCGGCTTAGGAATCGGCAACCCGCATGCACAAAATTATCTTGGCTGTAAATATTTAAGCAGAATATGCGAATAAATTCATAGTTTTTTCGATTGGATCAAGAAAACTTGATGTAACTTAATCATTAAATATATTAATTATATTTGTTGTCTTGGATTTGGATAGGAAGTATAATTGTTATTTTATTCTTATATTGTAATGCCTTGTACTTTAATTTGACGATCATTATGAGATACCTAGGTATAAGTAGCCATATTGACATCTTTTCCGTAATTATTTTATTTGACATTGTGATGAATTAATTTTGCTATTGATTTTTTCTGTCTCGACATTGTATATAATAAATAGTTGACGATCTTAATATAAATTCATATAGATTGGCTTGAAATAATTTATATTGTATATTTACATAATGTAAGAAATAATCTAATCGAATCTAAAATCTATCAACTAGGACTATGTCGGTGGACATTCACTCCTGACATTTGATCCTGCTCGGGCCCTACCGGTTCAACCGGGGGTCGACGTAAGGGTGCTCGCAAGCTATGGCAGGGCGTCTAGGTTTCGTCCGGCTGTAAGGCCAGAATTACACGACCTGGAAAGCTATCAGCCGAGGTCCTGCCATCAACACAACCATTAGTCCAAATAATTTTAAGCGTGTTGTAGGTACAGTAGCTGCGAAAACTGCATGGAGAAAGTATTAAATGAATTCATTAATAAAGTCGCCATGCATTTTTACGGCTGATGGTACATATTTTATGAATTGCGTAATAAATAAGTGTAAAGAGGTAGATATTCAGACTTAACTAAGTAATTAAATATAGTAAATTGGCATTTATTGGCGTGTATAACGATATCACCATCACCACCTTATGGCGATTTTTTTTTAACATTTTTTTTTTTTTTATACTAACTTAACTTAACTTTCAAGGTCCTGGGCTTTCCCATTTATAATTTAATTAAAAAATAATATGCCTCAATTAGAATGTACCATCAGCCGTAAAGTGCTACTACTTATTTACTTGCTGTGCGTAGTACTTTATCGATGAATTCATTAATAATTTCTCCATGCAGTTTCGCAGCTCACTGTACTTGGGTAATTCTGTATAAAATTGTACATTTGTAATTATAAAAATATATTGCCAGGTACACCCATTTTCACCAAATCCCTGTACGGTAACCGGTGATCTTGATCGGGCCGTACCGGTACAACAATGTGGTCGGGCGGAAAGGTCCCCGCGCTCGCTGGCGGTGCGTCAAGATCGGCAACGGGTGTAAGGCCATCGTTTACACCGTCGATGATGTCATCATGGAATTCTGTCATCAACACAATCATTTATAAGTCAATCGTTGGTTGTGACAACAAATTATGTCAAAATTGTTATTTGTCAATTTTATGCTAAATAACTTGATCATTGTTATGAACATTTTGGCACATGGAGCGTAAGCGTATCGTTAAAACGCAACGAGTATGAGTCACGTAGAGTTCTGCACTCGAAGCGTCGCGTAAGCGAATCGTTTTGTATATGAAATATTATTAGTTGAAATATGGCGTCCTATCTCTCTTTCGTGACAGTGGCAGCATTGTTTATAATTACTTTTCTATAAAAATATTATATCGCATTTTTTATCTGTCCAGTTATGTTTTGAAGATATTGGCCGCTACCGGTACAATAAAGTGGCCGGGTGATAAGGCCCGCGTATCCGCTGGAGGTGCGTGAAGATTGCCACTGGGTAAGTCCATCGTTTACACTGTCGATGACGTCGTCCATCCAGTTCTCAACACAATCATATCCTAATCGTTGGGTCACCGTATCAAAACTAAGGTAGGTATGTAGGTAGGTACCTAAAAACTGGACACCCAGTAGACAGTACTTTAAAATACTATTTACTACTGTTATAATGGTTTTTCCATGACCAAATTCATAATATTTTCAGAACCATACTTTACGGTATCACACTTCGGGAAACAGCCCTACAAATAGGGCCGTACAGGTTTAACCGGTGGAGCCGCAGCAAAGGCCCAAAGTAACTTGGAACTGTAGGAAGGTCCACAACGGAAATATCTAAGGGAAGTGGTTTCCGCGCTCGGATCGTCCACTATCGACGAGATCATTGTTAAAATAATCAATAACCATAATCATTAATACCCTTAGTAATTGGACAGCGTCCAAAATACTGGACTATATTTTTTGCATTTTTTTAGGGTTCCGTACCTCGAAAGGAAAAAACGGAATCCTTATAGGATCACTTTGTTGTCCGTGTCCATCCGTCCGTCTGTCTGTCTATCAAGATCCTTTTTCTCAGGAACGCGTGGAGGATATCAAGCTGGAATTTATATCAAATACTCAGGTCTACTGTCCCTTGGAGCTGTGAAAAAAAATCAAACTTCTAAGCCAACGCAATCAAAAGATACAGCCGTTTATGACGCAAATTTTCGACACTCGCAAGGGAATCAAAACCGTGAACTCAGAATATTGAAATTTGGTACAAAGCAACGTCTTATAGCAGAGACAAAGGATAAATTGCGAACACCGTACATCTTAAGTTACATCATATAATAAAAATATTTTTAATAATTTGATATGACTCGATTGTCGTGATGGGTGAACTTTTACTTATATACCTACAGGTTTGTACGGAACCCTCGGTGCGCGAGTCCAATTCGCACTTGGCCGGTTTTTTCTAACCGGAATCTAATTGCCGCAACAACATGCCGCATGCAACTGTTGAGTGCCGACGTTTAAACTCACGACCTTCCGCTTTTGGTGTCCATTTACCAGTGTTGGCCGACCATTCTTAAAATTGACCATTAAACATTACAAATTGAACCGTAAACTGTAACCATCCGTTACGGTTTATGGTTCAACTTGTGATGGTTAATTGTCAATTCGTAATTAACTTTCGGCCAACACTGGCCATTTACGGCTTAAATTACGATGGTCCCTTTGTCTTGCGTGATTGGTCCTGCAATATCATCCTTGGATTCTTCTTCCTCGCGTTGTCTCGGCATTTTTGCCACGGCTCGTGGGAGCCTGGGGTCCGCTTGACAACTAATCCCAAGATTTGGCGTAGGCCCTAGTTTTTACGAAAGCGACTGCCATCTGCCCTTCCAACCCAGAGGGTAAACTAGGCCTTATTGGATTAGTCCGGTTTCCTCACGATGTTTTCCTTCACTGAAAAGCGACTGGTAAATATCAAATGATATTTCGTACATAAGTTCCGAAAAACTCATTGGTACGAGCCGGGGTTTGAACCCGCGACCTCTTATCTTTGGATTAGTAACATTTATGTTTCATAAGACAAGACCCTGTTTTGTCAATGTAACCCACAATAGTAACTAAACATACCTAATTTGAGCATTCAACCAAAACCTTAGTTAAGTTTAAATAAAAATAAGTTCTCTCTCTAATAAACGCATGCTATACGAGTATATACCATCATTGTTTCTATTTCTGTGTTCTACCACCAAACGCTGCCAGCTATTCCTATGTTTGTTAATCTTTTTTTCCATGTTATTCTAGAGATGATACTACTAGAGACCCGCAGCGGGAACCCCGTAATCCAGATAGGTGTGTACCGGTTCAACCAGTGGTCGGGTAGTCGGGACAATGTGCGCAAGCGCTGGATCTGCACCAAGGTGCATAACGGCTGTAGAGCTACCCTGATCACTGTGGGAAACGAGATGGTTAAGAGCAAGCCGCATAATCATTAACATAGTATACTCGTATAGTACCATACTGCTAGAGACCTGCAGCGGGAACCCCGTGATCCAAATTGGCTCGTGCCGGTTCAACCGGTACGCAAGCGCTAGATCTGCATCAAGGTGCATGTGCCTATCGAGCTACCCCGATCACTGTTGGTGACGAGGTGACATAATCATTGACTTTGTGAAGTAAAGGCTTGTATCGTCATTTAGTAACGTACGTCAAACATTTCATTCGACCATTTATTTATTTTAAGCTTTGTTGCACGTCAAAAAGGTACAAAAGGCGGACTGCGTTCCTTATGGCATTCTCTACCAGTCAACCATAGGGCCAAACAGAAAAATGTCATTTGCGTATATTAGAAATAGACAAAATTAACCGACGTTAGATTACTACATCTTCTTATGCTCTTTGTTTTGGTAACAGGACCAATAAATAATTAAATTGCATTTACAATATTGTATGTACGATATTTATCTGCGTCAAAGGAAAATAACCGAATAAAAATTGTGTTTAAATGGATAAAACTTTAGTGTATAGAGTAGAGCCGTATTAAGTATATACTCAACAAAGGCTTGAAATATGACCTTTTCATGTACAGTCAGATGCAGAGAGAGGTGACCCCCCCCCTCCAAGAAATTTGATTGCCTCTCTGCAGCTGACAGCATGTACATCATGGATATGTATAGTTTCATGTGTGTTTTATCTGTTTAATAAAGTGCTGTGATTCTACAATTTTCGTTTGACTTATCAAAGGAGAGAAACATTATTAGTCATCAAGAGAAACATTCAAGTGTGTAATCTTTGATCCAATATTTAGTAGGTAACTCATGTTTCCAGAAGCGATATTCACAACATCAAGATACGGCAAGCCGGTGCTGCAGATAGGGGAGTACCGGTACAACAAGTACTGTAGAAGCAAGGGCCCGAAGGCGCGCTGGGGTGTGCTCGCAGTGCTCTCAGGGCTGTCGGGCTTTTGTCATCACTATTGACGATTGCATCATTGAGATGAAAAACTGCCATTCGCATAAAAAGTATTCAGGTTGAATGTTTGTGCAATTTGTTACGATATAACTACAATAAATACACAAAATTGATTGTCTATTAATCTTGTACAGTAACTATAACTAAGTACATATACACCGTATAATATTTTTGTTATTATAAACTGATCGACGATTGGATCTGATGGAAAGAGAATACCTGTATTACTGCCATGGCTCTGGCCTACGATGGAGCTCACTGGTTCAGAAATAGCCTATTCACTCTTGCTTTAAAGAGACTCAGGTCATTCCATTCCATTCCATTACGAGTGTTATGGCATTCCATTCCATTCTTTATAGATCGTGTCATTCATGAAGACGCGTGCCTTGACTCATGCCTTGTAATGCCATGTTATTTAAGGTTAGATTTGACAAATCTGCGCGTTATCGTGGATGACACGAACTATAGTCATTCTTCAGCCGTCCGTTCTTTATCTGATTCTGATACGACGACAAGTGTTTTCTATAAATCTAGACTTCCATTCTTCCCGATTAAGTACAAATCTGTCTAGTTCCTCGTTCCGCCATTTCCTCCTAGGTCGAACACTCCGGCGTTTACGCTGTGGTACCCACTCCGTGGCTAGTTTAGCCCATGTCTGTGGGTGCATAGTGCATGTGTCGAACATGATCTGTCTAGTCCCACTTTAGCCTGACGGTTCTGATCCTAAAGTTGATAATGCCTGTTTTGGAACGCAATTTAATGTTTCGGATCCGCTCGGCTGCGCTCCATGGCTTTTTGGCAAATCATCCGTTGGTTATTTGTAACTCCGTAAGTGACTAACGAATACTTAAAGTAAAAAAATATTTCAGTTCCCATGTTCGCGACGTCCAGGTACGGTAAGCCAGTTCTGCTACTTGGCAGTAGCCGGTACAACCAGCACAGCAGCAGTAAGGGCGAGCGCGGCTTCTTCGTATGTACCAGATCGGCCCTGGGCTGCCGCGCCTCCATTAGGACCTTCAACGACGAAATCATCAAGATTAAAGATAAACATAATCATTCTTGAGTGGTCAGTGCCCGTGTGTTATCGAACTTAGGCAAAAACAGTAAGGCAAGGATGAGGGGTGCTCCTGGGCGCGGATTTTACAAGTGTTATTTACTAACGTATTAATAGAGTCAAGGCTCTTTGACCATTGGTAGACCTTATCACGTTGCAATAAAGTTTAAGAATTATCAGTTAATTGTGTCGACATTGTTACCAGATGGTGGACTAATACAAGGTTAAATTATTTACAAACATTATTTGTATATACCTAAACCGGTCAAGTAAAATCTGGAAGGATAATAAGTTGGAGCAGCTGTTATTTAATGGAGTTTATTAATAAATCTTTAACCTTTTGAACGCTTTATGTCATAAACAAATACGACACTGACACGCCAAGGTCCCGGGCGCAAGCGAGCTAACCTAAATAATAACAATAAACCATACTTGAAAGTGTGAATGTTCCTTGACAGAATGAACATAGCTTTTAAATATCGCTTCAAAGTTGAGAGAATTAAGCCTGTATTATAAATTATAAACCAATTATATTTCAGAAGTCGTCATATCAACGTCCCGGCAAGGCAAGCCAGTGTTGGTAGTGAACGAGGAGTTTCGGTACAACTTGTACAGCGCGGGGCCGAAGTCTACGTGGCGATGTGCGAAATGGCGGAACCAGGGGTGTCGAGCATCCCTCGTTACTGTCGATAACGTGGTTGTGGCGATCAACGGCAATCATCGAAACCATTAATGAAAATATGTTTTTTTATACTACGTCGATGGCAAACAAGCATACGGCCCGCCTGATGGTAAGCAGTCTCCGTAGCCTATGTAGGCCTGCAACTCCAAAAGAGTTACATGCGCGTTATGCATAATTCTCAATTGTATACCAAAGCTTTTTATAGTATCAAAACTCACTTATGAAAACTTTTAAGCTTCTCCTATCGGAATGTACTTTATAACAATTAATATGTGTCAGATCAAACAATACACTACCATTTTAAAATAAACCTCAGAACAAAAAGTTAATAATATGTTGACTAATTGAAATTCATTGAAATCAACAAGAAAATATTCTTTCTTTTGCAGTTTATACATAGGCTGAATTAGACAATTTTCCTTGTGATTTTGTTTTGTTAATTTTCTTATGGAAGCCTTATTGGTTAGTTTGTGTGTTTGTGTAAGTTTAGGTAATGATTAAAATGAAGTAAGTCTCCGATCAATAAATGTAATGCCATTTCCAATAAGCGAAAACTTCAGAAATAAATTCGTATTGTCTAATCGTTTTACATTATTTCATAAACATTTTGTGATTGCCAAATGATTTTTTTATTCATTTGAGTATCTACATCAACCTCAACTACATAAAATTCATTTTATGATTATTAAAAATAAGGTAAAGAACATCAAAAGTAGGGAGATATATTTGATTTTCTGCCTTATTTCGACGTTAAAAACAACAAAAGTGAAATTGGCATCGAGAAACTGTTTTTGTTCCTGCACTAAACAATTCTTAAAAAATAATAATGTTAACTTATTCTCGGTTCTAAACACTCCCATGACAAAAGTACCTAAGTACCGCATAGTAAAAATATTTGAATTTGTATTGCCAATTATAAATTACGTTTTCATGTGTTTTCAGTTCTTTATCTGCGTATTCTAATTATGAACTATACATTTTATCAGCCTGTATGACGTTTTTAGCACCAGTCTTCATCACCTCCGAATGCGGCCGCCGGCGTCCCGTGATGATAGTAGGCGAGGAACGGTACCGCCAGCACGTGGTCAAAGGCCCGAAGACCCACTGGCGTTGCGTCAAGTACAGACGCGCCGGCTGCCGGATGTCCCTGACCACAGTGGACGGGCGAATAGTCCGGACGATCAATGAGCATAACCACTTACCGCTGCGCACGAGAGTTACATCGGTTTATCAGTCGTTGCAATAAGATGCTGAAGGAGATAGGGAGTTTCTGACGGGATACAATGTATATTAAATATTCCGTAGAAACAATACTGCCAGCACGCGGTCAAAGGCCCGACTGGCGTTGCGTCAAGTACAGACGCGCCGGCTGCCGGATGTCTATGACCACAGTGGATGTGCGAATAGTCCGGACGACCAATGAGGTCGTTGCAAGACGATGTTGAAGGGGATGTGGAGCTTCTGACGGGATACAATGTAGCTTAAATATATTCGGTGACATCCTTCTAACTTAAGAATAATAATATAAAAACTAGATCTCATTTACGGGGAAAAGTAAAATTGTACAAGAAAAAATTGTTGTAAAAACTGTTAATCAAGGGGTGAAAGGAGCTCATTTCAGTCGTGGTAGTCGCCAATAGTCCGAAGCTGAAATGATACCTTTCTCCCGAGTTAAACACTGCACTTTTCATTCCGAATACGAGAAAAGTAAAATAAATTTTTACTTTCCTCGTATTCGATAGTACTTTATACTCGTACCTAGTCACTATATACTAAGTATAAAAAGAAGAAATTTTAATTGCTTATTGTAAAAAAGTAAAAAAAAAAGGTGCTTGGAAAGTAAAGAGGTCTAGAGCAGAAGCCTATCACTTCCTGCACACTTTGATAGAACAACGAAACCCACTTTCAGAGCATGAGAAATGAAAAAATTCTAATCACGTCTGAGTCAAATATTTTACTGAATATTGATTGACGTTGCGACTTACTTTAGTACAGTACAGAATGGTGTAAAGTGTAAATATGTGTGAAGAGTGTACTTATTTATTATATTTATTTTTTAAATGTAAGGATGACAAATCAAACTTAAGAAATACATGATCTCAAGTCAAAAAAATATATATTACTCGTACATATTAAAGTATTTTTTCTGAAATAAAACATTTCTTTTCATATTTCCCTAATAAAAAAATGTAGTAAGTTATTTCAATTATTTATTAAATTCAATTATTATTTTAAAATGTCTAGGTAAAATATATTTTTCAATCTCTTTGGCTTTAAATCCCACACACCACATATATACGACCAGTAATGTTACTAGCTGACTGTAGATACACTCAGCTTGAGATGAAGGCCTTGAAGGTGATTTGGCGGTGCGTTAGGCTGCCTTTCCACTGAGGAAGAGATGAAGGGAATCAAACAATAGCATTGGTTGTAATCCACAACTCTTCTCCGCTACGCTGCATTACAACCAATTACTTGTTTCCCCTCGTCTACGCTTAACTTATCCTCAGTGGAACAGCAGCTTTAGGTTATCTTCTAGGGCGTATCGAATGAAGGTCACAACGGTTAATGGTCTCGTCATCGAACACACTAAAGAACATTACTGTATTCAATTACTAAACCTGCTAAGACAATTAGCAGTAGCTAAAAAAGAGTGCAAACACCAAATATCTTTATATTAAAATTTCAAACCTATTGTTATCGAACGAAACGTCGACATTTTGGTTTTGGAGGGCAGTATAAATGTTGCAGTAATTTGAAACTTGGTACTAAAAAGGCATTACTTTTCAGGACCTATTTTTACAGCGTCAACCCGCGGTGGAATAGTGTTGTTACTGGACGACCGGCGGTACAACGTGCACAAAATTAAAGGGAGAAGGACTATATGGCGATGCGTGAAGTATAGGACGAACACGTGTCGGGTATCTGTCGCCACGGTGGATGGGGCCGTGGTTAGAATCACTAATGAACATACCCATTAAACTGTCTCCTAATTGCAAGTTTCCTGTACATAATAGTAGTTTATGTGACTGCTATATAATGGAAGGCATTAAAATACGTGCGGGTTTATAAAACGAACTAAAAGCGAGTAAGATAAAGTTAAATTATTTCATGGAATAGTGTTGTAAGTGGCTGACAGGCTGCGTGGAGTAAGTAATGTCGCCGAATAGCAGCCTAATATGACGTTAAATTATGTAGGTACATGTATAAAGCTATGTATATAATCTATTGTATTTTGTAATAAGTTACTAATGTTTTATTATTAGTTTAAATCTGTGATTGTTTGTCCGAAAAGATGCTGTTTGCTCCTGCGTATAATGAAACCGAATGCAATGTTTAATGTTTATGAAATTAATTTATAGCTGACGCAATGAGAACAACTAGTCATAAAATCTAAAATGTATTAAGTACTAATCTGTATTCTGTACTGCAAATCAATGAAAAAACTTAATAACTTAAATGGATAACTTTATATTATTTTTGCCTAAGCCCAAATTTGTGGCTAGCTAGAGACCCTGAGACTCCGAGCCTAGTCTAGAGAGTCCACACTGACTTCTTCCGAGCGCCAGCGTTTAGTGATCTCTATGGCTGCCGCTCGACGCGACTGGGCAATTGCGCAACGACACAATTTTCCATAGCGTTGACTAAACATCGACGCGCCTTTCTTAGAGACCCCCTTACACTATAGCGTCTCGCAAGCGTCGACACTCGACAGTCAACTCTGTGGCTGCTGCTAGACGCAACGGTGGCTCAGCTATGTAGTAACACCATTTTCTATATGGGTCTCTGTTACGAACAAACATTCAATAACTTTTAATTTCCAGTTCCAATCTTCACCAGCTCCAACCGCGGCGGCATAGTGATGTTACTCAACAATAATCGCTACAACCGTCACAAAGTGCGTGGGCCGAAGATAATCTGGCGCTGCGTCAAGTACACGAACGAGTGTCGAGTCTCCGTACAGACCATGAACGGCGTTGTGGTTAGGATCAATAATCAACATACACATTTTTAGATGTGTAAGGTTATACAGCTGGTAGGAGACGGGTCAAGACCAGGGTACGTGGGAACGGAAGAGGGAGAACTTAGCACTGCAGTGGGACACTCTAGTCTCATATAAAATAAAATAAATTAATTTTAAGGATAATTCTGGTGGAGGTGCATCGCACTGGGTAGCTCAATTAAGTATAATAGGCATGTACGTCATGCATCCTAGTGGCATAGAAAAGACAAATTGGATTGTCTCCGACAGTGTATATGATTATTATATTTTCCTCGATTTTTACTGTAGTACCTATTTTTAATTTTAGTCAAAATTAGATTTTTTCCTAATGTAACAAAGGTTGAATAAAATGGCCAATGTCTCCGAAACTACTAAAACCAGAAGAACCTCATTGGTTTATCGCTTCTACGGCTTTTACAACTTGTAGGTTAAACATTGATTAGACCTATATGTATATCTGAAGACGAACTTGACGCAATTGTTACATTTTCACAAAATATTTTTTTCTCTACGACTAGTATTGAATAAACTTGCTACGGCCTACGGGTTACGGCGGCGTAGCAGTTCGTAGCGACAATTCTCGTAGGATGCTGATAAGCAATAATGTGTGCGCCAATTTGATTTGACATCTTATTGTAAACGAATGTGGGATAAGATAACACATATATAATTACTTATCAGCATCCATGTAAATTTTCTATTTAATGTATGATAGTGAATTGTAATATATGTATTTAAAATAATTAAGATAATGTTCTATCAATAATTACCTAAACATGAGAATTAAGTGTCAATATAAATGACTTTGTTAACCTAATATTGTATTATTACAATATTTACAATATGTACCAAATGTCAGGTAAATAATCATTAACCTTCTTCTTATTATTAAACATTGAGTATAAAGATACGTCTAGACGAGACACACTTGTACTGCAATATGTGGCCGGCAACTACGGGAGTTTTACTTTTGCTAACTAATATATCCTAGCCACATAAGGCCATAATGTCGCCGTTTAGAAAGCTTATAATAAAAATGTAAATATGGAACTTGATTTTGTAGGATTTGTATAAAAATATTGTTTCAAGGGATTCCAAAATAAGATTAAGAAAAGTTACGGTTCAATAACAGACAATTATTTCACAAACTTTTTCAGTTCCAATTTTCACGAATTCTATCCGTGGCGGAGTAGTGATGCTACTAGGCAACTATCGGTTCACCAGGCACAGGACACAAGGCCCGAAGACGATATGGCGGTGCGCACGGTGGCGGTACAAGAGCGACTGTCGCGTGTCCGTCCTGACGGTAGATGGCGAGGTCGTCAGGATCAACAATGAGCATAAACATTCGTACGGTTCGCGTACGAATTTCGAGGGTTCATTGGGAAGCCCTGTAGGATCTACTCTATTCTCAAACACTTTATAAAGGTTCTACAGTTTATAAAATTTAACTGAAAAAAAGTACTCAACGATTTATTGACGATTGTTAAACCTATGTTCCGGCGAACCCTCATGATGTTCATGAAGGCAATATGTCCATACTACCATTGATAAAGCATCCTGTCATATATATGCGACTTAGTACCAAAAAACTGTATCAGAAGCCAATTTTTTACGAAACATTTTGTATGGCCAAAGGATTAGCTGCAAAATCTTGAAATGCCGTAATGTGACGGGCTGCGAATTAATTTAAAAATAAAATATTTATAAGATGTCGTGGGCGCAAAATTGGTATCGATATAATAATTTAATTTTTTTTCATACAACTTTCAACCAAAATTATTATAAATTGTTACTTACGAGTATTATATCATTACATATTTTTAAATAAACTTGTCTTTTTACTTCTGGGACAGCACAGTATTAATAACTACTTGATAATTTATTCGAACGCTTTTTTAAAATTGTGTCACTAATTCATACCAACCAAGTAGGTATAAACGAGTGTTACTTTTAAAACACTTATATTATTTATATTTATTGATTATTAAAAAAAAAAAACATTAATTCAGTGCTTTTGATGCCTAACTTGTCAACAAATGACAATATGGCGGCCGACTGTTTGAAATGTCTCCGTATTTAATAATTATTTCGTTTAAAATTAGTTTTTTCTTTGCAAGTGTGATGAATAATAACTCCGGGGGTAAGAAAATTGCAAACTCCAGCCTGCGGCTATCGTGCATTTAAAGAACTCGTTTTCATAATGTCACTTATCTCCCTCGTTGTACAAAGTACTATTTTGCTTCTTATATTTGCCGTTGTTCGTAACATATATGTATGTATTACGGTGTTTTTTTTAATGCCAAATACTTTCCAGTTTTACATATATTTAATAAAAGTATTATTTCCAGGTCCAATTTATAAAGCTTCTAACCGCGGCGGCATCGTGATGCTACTAGACCAAAAGCGTTTCAACATGCACAAAATACAAGGCATGAAGACGATCTGGAGATGCGTCAAGTACACAAGGGCGGCATGTCGAGTCTCTGTGATGACAGTTAATGGCTCTATAGTCAGAATAACTAACGAACATAACCATTAAAGTAGTAAGAATCCGAATTATTCTAAATCTGACAGACCGAAATCGAATAAACATAATTACACAGACAGCAATTCGCTATGTGCACGACTGCCACGCAACCTAGCGTCCGCCGTCTAGGGGAAAACGTCAATTCACTACATCTTATAAAACTACTGCATAACTAAAAACTACTGAACGGATTTTCATACGACTTTCATCTATCAATAGAGTGATTCTTGAAGAAGGTTTAGGTATATAACTAGTTAAGGTTTTGTGTAAATTGGTTGGAAAATACTTATAACGATGTTGTTGGAAAAAATGACGCTGGCTAGGAGCTTTAATCGAAAACGCTACCTATTCTGTTTGAGCTATAACAACAAAATGTATGGTGAGGTTGTCTCGCTTTCATGGGTCTACAAAAAGTCCGCGATGTTGAATGTCTATCTTTTAAAGATAACATACTATCTATACCCGTAGCTTTTAAACTAACTATATAAGTGTAGCAAAGGTTTCATGTAAAATGAGCGACAAAGAAATTTCGGAGATGCCACCTCGTATCCGCTAGTTCTGCCAGAGAGTAACGATGCCCCAATGTCGGCTGAAATATGAGGTTAATGTATATATTATAGAAAGTTTATAATATGTGTGTAGATAAAATATTGTATGTAAATGTACATAATTAGGCATTAAAACACTCGTACGGTTCTTTTGAGAAACTCATTACTCGTTTCTTGAACTCACACTTGTATTTTAATGCCTTTAATTATGTAGCACTCGCATTAACTTCTATTAGAAATCTAACATTATAGTAGTTTATGTGACTGCTATATAATTAAAATACGAGTGAGGCTTTATGAAATAAGCTGTGTAATGTGCCAAATTCTTTTTTGCGAGATATGAAAAAAAAATGTATAGTGTTATTTTTTTTTTAAACTTAATTCCATTTTAAGGTGGATTGTATACTTTGTGACCGGATATTTGATATACATTATACATATTTTAATTTGTATATTGTTTTTTTTGCAATGAGACGAGTCTTATGAAACTTACAATCCTTACTAACAGTTTATTATACTTTTTTAATTTTTTATTTTTTGAATAAACAAACAATTTAAAGTCTAGAATTTAATACAAGACCCATCGTAGGCAAAACCTTGAGGAGGTTTGTGTGCCGATGGGGAGTTCAGAGAAAAAAGAACAATACATATATTAATGTCTT
This sequence comes from Cydia pomonella, assembly GCF_033807575.1. Lineage (NCBI taxonomy): Eukaryota > Metazoa > Arthropoda > Insecta > Lepidoptera > Tortricidae > Cydia > Cydia pomonella. The sequence goes on along the minus strand of NC_084705.1, from coordinate 5,425,233 downwards.
ATATCTAATAAATAAAAAAAACATTGTAGGACTTAAGTATTTTGTATACAATATAAAATATGTATATATTAAGATATTAAAACATATACTGGATAAGAAAAATAAGTATTTCGCTTTTTACTGCAAATTAAAGCTGATTAAATTCGCAAGCGCGACTTTCCTTTAAAATTTCACCATAAGACCTCCAGACCTCCAAGACCTCCAGGTTTTTTTTGTTGCCTTGTTCTTTTGTTGCAGTACATCTTTTTTATTTTGTTTATATGACTATTTGGTTTCTGTATAAACTAAAAAAAATGATGCACACGCGAGTGACATCATTTAGATATCAATTTAATGTCACAATGTAAGTTTATATTGGCCTCCGGAAGTAAGAAGTTGGGGGTTGATAAATTTACAATCCACTTCAACTGTCATTCGTTGTTTAGTTCCAGTGTTCACGACTTCAAAGTTCGGCCGCCGGCCAGTCATGCTGCTGGGCGAGTACCGTTACTATTACCATGACCAGCGAGGCCTGAAAACACTATGGCGATGTGCAAAGACTGCTGGTCGAGTTTGTTGCAGGGTTTGGGTCACCACTGTGGACAGCAATGTCGTGAGAATACTTAACAAACACAACCATTGAAATCTCTATATATATTTTATTGATCCAGGTTAATAACACGTTTTAAGAACGAAAACAACATATAAAAATACTTTAAATAACATGTCTGGATTAGGGGTCCACAGAAAGAGGTAAATTAAAAAAAAAACCTTTCTCTTTTACCCTAACCACCAATAGCTTAAGCCACAGTCAACCACTTGCGGCTCTATCGGTTTTTTTCTCTTTTAAAAAACTTTCATCTAGAGTCCTGTAGTTTCACCGGATGGTCTCATCGGAAGTTAAGCACTGGAAGTTGCTAGAATCATGCTGAGACGAGACCATTTCGTGGTACTTTCTACTTTATTGTTATTACATAGAAAGGATAAAGTCTGGTATAATTTTCTCATCTGTGTTTAGTGCTTACGATTTTTTTCTATTCTTAGAAAAAATAAAGATTTTGGTGATAAGATTTAAATGTCATTTGAAACTTTACGCACGGCTTGGTTGCATGTAATTCTCCCATTAACATAATTTACAGTTATAAATAGACAACACGTCATAATGTATAAACTGAAATAGAAAAGGTGTCCAAGCCGGCTCCAGTGGCGGAGGCACTTTTTCTTTAGTATATGATATCTATTTTATAATTAATATACATAATTGTGTGCCTAAGCCCTTAAAAAACATAAATCAGAATATTTAATAAAACAATTTGATTTGTTCTCTACGTTGTGCCTCATAATGTGTTTAATTTTTTAGGTCCATATTTCACGGAATCGACCCGCGGCCGCCCAGTGATGATATTCTGCGGCAGACGGTACAACATGCTCAACAGGCGAACTGGCAAAGCGGTCTGGCGATGCGTGAAGACCAACTCGACGTTCAACTGTCGAGTCTCCATCACTACTGTGGATGACGTTATCGTGAAGATTAATAATGAACATAACCATTGAAGTTGCTGCTTGTGCTGTGGATTAGAGAGACTAGACTAAAAATAGTGTAAAGAGCATTATGGATGACCGCTTCACCATACATACAAAGTCCCCATTACCTGAATATTGACATTATGGAAAATATTTTTACACAATTTGATGTGTATTAAGCACGTACATATATGCCTTACATCAAATTGTGTACAAATACTTTCTATAATGTTAATATCCAGAGAGGATGATGGAAAAGGGACAGTATCTAGTCCACTTTTAGAAGCGTCGTCCACTTTTCACTTTAAAATAAAATCTAAGTAGTTATAAAAATTAGCCGTTTTGTAAGATGACGAGCGCTGTAGGAAAAAAACAGGCCTTGTCCTTTATTGGCACTTAACTACATTTCGCAACGGCTGCTGTAAAAACGTCTACTAGAGCATCTTTAAACAGAGGTATTGCAACCAAACTGCAATTTGTTTTTTAAGAACAAGTCGACTGCGCCTGTTAGTATCCGAGGCCATGCAAGTTTGGATTCGGTCCGTACATTTAATTGCATTGCGCCTATTATGGTGGATGATAAACCACTTTACACTTTGGTCTATGTACACAGTATTATTTTATAGTTTGGAACTTCGTATATAGAATAAGTTTTATATCAGTCACTTGTCTAGGATCGTGATTTAACCTAAATCTAAATAATAAACAATAGTTGCACATGACTGATTTTTTTTAACGATCAAATTTAGTCACTAACACTTTTTAACTTGAACCTTTGTAGTTTTTCCCTAAGTTACAGTGTCCAGAGATTTAAAGAGCCGCCGTTGATATTGCTATCTTAAGTTCTGTCATCACCTTCCATCAGGTGAGACTAAGGTTAATTTAAATCTGTTTTTGCTGATATACACCTAACACGACAATCAACAACGTAACTACATTAACGTACAATATCCTTTGTAATCTTACATTCATATTTCTGTTCTAATTCCAATTTCAATGGTTGAGAAAAAAGATAGGTATAGGGGGTGATTTGTCGATAAAATTCAGCGTACTATACGTGATTAACGGCTCCACTATACGTAGACAAACACATTGTATGTAATTGATATGTGAACTTACATATTTGCGCTTTTGTAAAGCTTTAATTTTGATTGTTTTTGTACCTGAATATTATGTTTTTGGAGTGATCAAATTAAAAATAGTTTTCGTTGTTTCGGTTCTTTTTTTCCTTTGTTCCTATTATTCGTAGATTACACACGGGATCTGATGGCGTGGTATTGAAATTCAACGGCGATTATAAATACTGAAATTGTGAATAAATGTGCTATTTTAATGAGTGTACAATAAAAGGTATAAAATTGATTTATATTCTGAAGTATAATATAAAAAGATCACAGTTGAATGATTTAACGACGTATTTTTCCGTAGACCCCGAAGTCAAAATAATTATCCGGTCAAAACAAAAACGATTTCGCACCGCGTTCAGCACCGACCAACTGAAAATACTGGAGGAGATCTACCTCGCCAGCAGGTATATCGATAGTAGGGACCGTATAGAACTGGCGCAGCGATTACAAATCCCAGAGAAGGCTCTGAAGATATGGTTCCAGAACAGGAGAATGAAAGAGAAGCACGAGGCAGCAGAGTACGGTGACAGTCTGAGTTCGAGTACTAGTACGAGTGCACCATCATCATCGAAAAGGGTTTCGGTGGATATACAACTGTTTGATGAACAAAAATAATACATGTAAATGTTTTAAAACATTTTCTGCAAAGTTCCACTTTAAGATAAGTTTAAAAATGTTCGGAATCAAATTTTGATTTAATTAACTATTCAGTATTTCTAACAAATTTAAATGTAATTAAATAAATATTCATTTTTTGATTTACAGTCTTTATGATTAAATCAATTTATTTTACTGTTTACAGTTGGTTAAATCAATAGACCAATTACTGATTCGTCTACAGTTTTATCACCACGCTCTTAGTTTACTTCCTACTCATAAAACACCTGTGTTCGTAATGGGTAATTTTCGTACTTATATTTTTATTATTGCCAGCTTATTGATTCCCGTTGTTTTATAACTAATCTGTATATTTCCAAACTCTTATAATATTATTGTTCAATATTGTGACCGACATCAAAACAATGGTTTTAACATTGTGTTCTGTATGTTTTCAGCGCCTTTTTTAACGACGTCTCGTCAAGGCAATCCTATTCTGGTAGTAGATGGCCAGCGATACAATCGTTGCATGGTGAAGGACCCGAAGACCACGTGGCGATGTACGCAGTGGTTCCGTGGCTGTCGAGTGTCCATAGTCACTATTGAAGGCAGTATTGTGTCCGTGAACGGACATCATGAAAAACATCCTTAATATCACAGGTAACTGGAGAAGTTGAACATTGACGAGGCAGTGGTGAACAAACTCCAGAACAATCATCTGTGATAAACTGTTCCTATATCTAGTCATCACGTGGATGTTCTTGTTTCTTAGATCCACAAAACTTTCATCTTTAAATGCGCCAATATATCGTTTTTATAATAAAACTCTATAAGATAGTTCCCGTTGCATTTTTAGCAAATATTATATTCTTTTCACCTTTTGTTGTCGTGGTATAAAATTTTAAATACCATTTTTTGCAAATTCTGACAAATAACTGCATAAGAGGCATCATTGTTTATAGAACCAATATTCATGGACCCAATCCGTAAGGGCGGTCGGCGAACGATGTTGCTCGGCGGCTGGCGATTCAGTCTCTTTCGGGAGAACGGTGCAAAGATTGTCTGGCGTTGCGTCAAGACGACCACTGGCGGCTGCCGGGTTTCCATAACCACCGTGGATGGTCACATCGTCAGGATCACTAACCAACATAACCATGGACAATTGGATAACTATCCCACAGGGTCCGGAGATACATTCTAGTTTGAAAAAAAAAAAATTATATTCCGTTTGACGCTGCAACAAAATTACAACATTGTACCTGGCGACACAATGTTTCTGAATGTAAGGCGTCAAGAATGTGTAAAGCATGCTCCCGGTACTGGTTTTGTATTTGGTACCGTAACTGTAAATTATCTATATAAGATGTGTAACTGAAGCTTTTACTATGAGCGTTAACGCGTACCGGGGTTGTCAACATACACTAATAACATAACCAAGACGAAATAGGAGTTTAAAACCGTTATTATTTCAGGAAATAATTAATGAGACTTATTTTTAATTGATTGACCTTGTGAACAAATCCTTTTTTATAATTATTTACTTCGTAGTAATTATTATCTTAGTATAATTTTTAGATATATAAAATGACAGTGATTTGATTTTATTTTTTGATATAAGGAACCAAATTAAATTATTTCAAGTATAAATACCACTATATAAATTTCACCCTTTGTCACTTTTTCATTTGTATGTGATATTTATTTCGGTTTATATAAGGCTAGAAATATAGAAAAGTAACACGATAGGCACTAACCTTATTATTTTTACATATTTTAGCAAACACAAAAGATTTATATCATACATCAAAAACATGGGGCCGGCGCTACAACGAAGAAACGTTACAGAAAGCGGTTAAAGAGGTGATACAAAACAATATGTCACTTAACAGAACCTACAAAAAATACAACTTGCCATTGGCCACCCTGCGACATAACGTAATGCATGTGAAGAAACAGATAATAGAAGGGAAATCACAACTTACAATGTGTAGCGGAAAATCAGTAGGTTTGCTGATTGCTGGAAATAATTTAATATAGTAAATTCAATCGATTCAATCACGCATTTCTATTTTACACTACGAATGATAATACTTAAAGGCATCAAGTCCGCCTTATGTGAAGTCAGCATGAATGGTAACAGACGAAACAATGCAACGCTCTAAAGAATAGTTACATTCTGCCTAATTAGAGTCTAATTTGTCTAGAGTATACGTTTGAGGCATAGTCTGATTGGCTACTTTTGATGCTAACTATACCTATGTTCGGTACAATAGAGTGTAAAATAAATAAAATACAGATTAAATATACAACAAATATATTAAATCTACATCCCAATCGTCATAAATTTGTCTACTACTACTCGTATTTCTACTTACGTCTTAGGTATAATAAAATAACATTAAATCTTATTTAGGTAAATGTGAGAATAAGCTTAGTGTTGTATACGTTATTTTATAATACAGTAGCGTTCTTGGAAGGGCATACCGAGGTCCCCAAATGGTACTCGTACCTTGCCATTATATTAGAGACTTGCTTGAATACAAATACAATGTGTGGGTACTTCCTAGTATGGCGGTCGTAACATATCTTCGGTATGAGGACATAGGATTTTGTTTTTAACCACTTTGTGATGAGCGATTTACACTCGTAGTTTAGTTATGAGTGTATGTCAAGTTCCCTGTTAATTATGTTATAAAGGTATGAAGACTGCATTGAACTGCGATCTCGCAAAGTATGTACGTTTGTGTGTGGTCATAGCTACGTTTACAATTGTTCTTTTACTTTTGTATGCAGGATTGTATGGTAATAACTTGTGCTTCTTAAGTGTTGAATTCAAGATAAACAACCTTCTGACTGATAGAAGATCACTGATTTGGTATAACAATTCGGTAGAAAATTGTTTTTTCTTGAAATATATTACATCGTTCAAGGTAAATTAATCTACTTTTTGCTGCATTTCCCCAGATCGGTATGCAGTACACTAGGACAGACTGGGCCAGGGAAATATAGATTTCGTTTAATATATTACGAGAGTTGGACTGTATGCTGTTACCTGGACAATGTGTCTCAGTGTCATGAAGACCCAGAACAGTTTCCTGACTCTAGAAATGACCTGGTCAAGGTGAGAGTACCAGTTCAAGTGCTCGTCTAAATTTGTCCCTAGATACTTTATTTCAGCTACCTTTTCAAGCTGGGCAGGTACAGATATCAGAAGAATCGGATAGCTGACACGAATGGATTTTAAAGTTCATTTCAAAGTTAGGCTGAGTGGAATTGTAATGCTGAAACACATATATTTTATCTTGTCAGAATTTAACGTCAGTAAATTCATTCTAAGCCATTCCCAACTCCGCACTTTTTTTCACCTCTTCCCACGATTTACCAGAAAAAACAACGGCGGTGTCGTCTGCATATGAAAATATATTTGCATTTAGGATGGTCATGTCGCATAGGTCGTTAATATAGACTAAAAATAAAGTTGGACCTAATACGCTTCCCTTAGGTACACCATATAGTATGTTCTCGTCCTCACTGACACAATCACCCAGTTTAACTCGTTGCTTTCTGCCCCAGAGGTAATATTTAAAAGCAATAGTGATGTACCCCTTACACCTTTCTTTTCCAACTTATTTAAAAGAATGCGAAGAGAGACTGTGTCAAAAGCCTTTTTAAGGTCTAAGAACACAGCTAAGGTTTTGTTGTCGTCGTCAAGATGTTCTACAACTAATGTGGTGAGAGAAATGATTGCGTCTTCGGTTTATCTTCCGCGTCTAAATCCAAACTGCGATGCCGATAGGAGATTGAATTTATCTGAGTAGTTTAGCAGTCTGGTATTTAGTATCTTTTCGATGATTTTAGATATCACCGGCAGGACTGAGATTGGCCTATAATTGGTGACACTTTTATACACAGGCGTAATTTTGGATTTTTTAAAAGATTTTGGGAAGCTTCCTAATCTAAAGCTGAGGTTCACTAGGTGAGTTATGATAGGAACGAGTTCTTTAGCAACATGTTTTAGAAATTTCGTGGAGATATCATCCCAACCCGGTGCACTGTTACCTTTTAAATTTGTCAATATATTGTAAACTTCATCGTCTTTTGTAGGTAGCAATACAAATGATCCGGGATGTGTTGAAAGATGTCCAAGAAAATTGTTTAGGTTACTTTGTGAATCCGGTATAATTTGTTCAGCAAGTTCTTAGCAAAATAGGAATTTATGTAATTAGCTGATACGCCCGGTAGGGCGGAGGCCTATCGGACGTCCCAGATATCGCTGGGGCGATGCTGTTGAAGCGGACTTGCGCGATCTCCAGGCCGATAACTGGCGGGAGATGGCGCAGGATCGAGACAACTGGCGTGTACTCGTGTCGGAGGCCAAGACTCATTTTGGGTCGCTGCGCCATTAAGTAGTAGTAGTAGTAGCTGATACAGTAAAAGTAGATTTAATGTTAAGTTCTGTATTTAGCTTATTAGTAGTGGGTTTATTAGTATAAGTTAATGTTTTTATATTTTTCCAATGTAGTTTATTATTATTTAAGGAATTTTCTAGAAGTTCTCTTTCGTATTTTTTTTTATCTTTTTAATTAGTTTATTATAAAAAAATCTGTACTGAATATAAGTTAATTTTAAGATTTCATTATAAGGATCATTTCGAACTTTAATTTGTAATTTATTTCGATGTCGTATGTGAATATTGTTATCTGTCAATGTTCGAGTCATTATTTTAAAATAAATGTTAATGAATGAATTGTTTTTCTTCTAAAGGTAGTCGGGTTTCTAAAGATACGTTTTGTGAGTGCCTCTCTTTGTGAAGTATATTTATGCTGATTAGGTATCAACATTCTAAGTGTGAAATGTACTTTTTTTGCAGTACCTAATTTGTAGAAGACTGTCTCATAATATTTATTATTGACCTGAATTCAGTTCCAAGAAAAAAAATAAAGATTTACAAGGTAGTATGAAATCTGGCTAAAATTACAATATTAATTCAGATTGTCAAAATGATGTTATCCTGAGGATAAAAACACCTTCGAAAAAAAAAAGGCGGCAAAAGGAGAATCTGTGTTGGGTGCAGCTTTTGGTAGCTGCGCGGTACACTCAACAGCCGAGAAGCAAATAGAAAAGTAAAGAAAATAAAATATCTCTGTGTACAATGTGAGAAAGGATACTGCCTGTGATGTTTTTATAAAACTCATATTTAATTATTTAATAAATGGTATTATAAATAATGTGACAATAACTGTTTTCCAATCTCTCACTGGTAGTTCCTCCATTGAATTGTTCAGTTTTGGGTTATAAGATCTTATACTTCTTTTAACATATATTATACCTCTTATGTAAATAGCATGAAAACATTAAAAAAAAAAGTTAGTTTTGCGTGCCATGTTTAGCAAAGAAACTAAACGGCCTTCCATTATATTAATATTCCACCGAAATGAATATAATAGACTTTATCGAGCTAAACATGAATGATATAAGTGGGGATATAGAGGTTACGTCACGATCCATCGCTACGCCAAGTCAAACAGGCTGGTCCCTGGCTGTGATTTTTTAATTTTTATTTATTTATTGCTTTTAAACAAAGATACACTTATAACCAGGGATCGGAACCGGTTTTTTGCAAAAACATCGAAATAACCATATATTTCGGTTTATTTTATACTCTAAATGTAGGACTCAGTTGTGTTTTCAGATAACGACTTCGTATTATTAGATTGCCTAATTTGAAATGAAGTAATTAACAAAGAACCAAAAAATACCGTTTTTGTTCCCATACAAAAAATACCGGTTTCCGATCCCTGCTTATAACTATTACAAAACTTCGCCAAACTGCGAAACAGTTTGTTGGCGAATGAAATACACCCAATTTATACTTTTATACCTACATATACTGTCTAACCTAATTAATATACCTAAGCACCATGAAAACGGATCACCTTGTGTGGATATTTCCTTACCAAGCTACCCATGTTAACTGTTCCTGAGTGCATACTGATTATTAAACTAAATATAAATTTATTGTATTAGCGTAACTATTTAGATATTGACAGTTATCTCTTGTTTCTTTTGCACGTGCAGGAAAAGGACGCGGCATAGCTTTACGGTTCGACAGTATTTAGGTAGTCATCACTAAAAAAATAAGCGTTTTTCACTAGCTGTTATATTTTCAGGGCCGCTGTACCATACATCTCGATTTGGCAAGCAGGTGCTAAATATTTACGGGCACAAATACTTCTTCTCCTACGGCGGCAGCGGGGTGCGGGCAAGGGGCGCGGAGAAAACAACATGGCGGTGCATCAAGCAGCCGAGCCGATACAACTGCAAGGCCATCATCACCATGGTCGGCGATGAAATCGTCGCTTTTAAGAATGAACATAATCATAGTTAACATGAAGGTCATCAAAATAGCAAGTCGACGCAACTGCAAGAATTCATTACCCTGGTGGGATATGTAGTTGTCAAAGAACAAATAATCTAGAGGCTGTGTAACTAAAAGCAACCCCTCACATTTTAATAAAACAATCCAAGTATTCTAAAATTAATCCATCTTCGTTTAAGGTCAACATTTACTATTTTAAATAAATTGGTAAATAATTCTTCTGAAATCATCCAAGTTTTCTTTTTGTAGAGCTTACTTTCGCCAAATCACGGATGGGAAATCCGGTGTGCCTTTTGGGAGATCATCGTTACGCCTTGTCTCGTGGCAATACGATTAAGAACAGTAATTCTTTGTGGAGGTGTGTCAAGCAAAGCAGTCACCACTGCCGGGCGACCGTATCCATCTTCAACGGAACTCACTTTTTGAGGAAGTACGAGCACAATCATTAAAAATGAAAGTTATGCTGACAATGTTCAAATATGTAAACCATACATGGGCAAGGCTCACAAAAAGTGTAAGTACTTTTTAACGTTCCGTACCCAAAGGGTAAAACGGGACCCTATTACTAAGACTCCGCTGTCCGCCCGTCCGTCCGTCTGTCTATCTGTCACCAGGCTGTATCTCATGAACCGTGATTGCTAGACAGTTGAAATTTTCTCAGATGATGTATTCTGTTGCCGCTATAACAATAAATACTCCAAAGTACGGAACCCTCGGTGGGCGAGTCCGACTCGCTCTAATCCGGTTTTTTTTTCGTGGACCTAACTTTGCGTAAAGTAAATACGTTATTTAAAGTGTTCCAGGATTAGTTATATGGTTTCTGAATATGTTTATTATTTATTTATGCTATTCTGTTCTTGAAACAATTAAAACGTTTAAAAAGAAGTCATATAAAGTTATTTTCAAAAAGCTATATTTTCAGTTCCATAGAAAATTTAAGTGTCTTGACTCCAATTTGAAGGCATTAAAGTATTTTTTTAACAAGAAGGTCTTAGTATATCTCTGTATCTTATTTAATGAAATAATCTGTATAAATAATATATAACAAATACAAATATAAATAATCATGTATTGGATAAAACAGAAATTACAATAAATTAATTAAAATATTATGTTGAGCATTAGTGATGTTATTAGGTCGTCATTGGATTTGAATACGTTTCGGACGCGATTTTTTATTTTAAGTAGTAATTTAAGTTCATTAGAAATTCGGATACCAAAAGCAGCTATTAAATATGATTGTATACTGTTTCCAGTTGAATTGCACTGTATTTGAAGATGCCACTCGACTTTTACGCCATTGTTTTCACGTATGTTTGTTCACGTGTGTTGCGTGTGTTACGAAATAATTTCGTAAGTAGTGCTTTCATTACAAGTGTAAACTAAATCTAACATAGGTTTCAGGGTGTTACGTTGTGTTCCGTGCGTTACGTGTGTTATTGTGTGATATGATTTCCCGTGTATTATGGCAAAAGTTTATTTCCAATTAGGTTGTTACTAATTCATATTAATCCTTTTCCAGGCATAGTACGATTTATCGACCACATACGTGCCAACAGAATTTCAACCTTAGCCATCCGATTTAAGGTTCAAATTAAGTTGCACTTTCGGAACTTGTCTTCAAATGAAGCATCAAAGCTGGATTTATTGAAATATATTTGAATTTTTTGGGAAAACCTTGTATATTGGTGCGGCCTGGAAAAGGGTTAAGTAATGGAAATGAATAGATGATAAGGAGAAAATATATATGTATGTAAATTCTAACTCTCTATTATTAAGATAATACCTAAAGCCAGAATATACAATTCTACATAACTGATTTAAAAATGATTTTGTTTCCAATGTTTATTAAATAGTAAGAAGGTATTGAGTTTATTATCTTGTAACAAATACAAAATAAACACAAAAGAGCAAAATTTTACTGTATTATCTTTATTGTTTATTTACAACAATTTCGAGTTGTTCAATGTTGACATTTTTCCAGTATCATTTTTTCAGTCAAATTGTGATGTACAGTTACACGTAATATTCTATTATCTTTAAATAGTATTTGAGTGAAAATTAATGTTGCGGGTGTTACATAATTGTATAATAACCTCGCGTCTTCTTCGCGCTATTTCGTGCTTGCTGTCTTCAATTGTTTTGATGTGTTTCTTAAACTTGGCCCCTGATTCCAGGACCGGTTTTCGTGCAATCCAAGAGGGGCCGGCCGGTGTGTCTCTGGAAAGGATATCGGTATAACCATCGCTCGGGCAACCCGAACGACGGCCACAAAACAGTGTGGGCCTGCGTCAAGCGCTGGTCCCACAAGTGTGAAGCATCTGTTATCACAGTCGCTGGAGAGACTATAATGAAAAATGAGCACAACCATTAGCTAGATGATTATTGTTGGTTTAAAAATATCTTATTATAATCAATACCTATATAACCGATATCATAGATGATGACTGTACCTACTGTGTATGTTTAACCGCTATCAATAAATCAAGATATACCATCGTAATAAAATCTTACAATGGTTTCGTACATAATAACCGTACCGATCCGTAACTTTCAATGTATATGTATAAATTCGGCGATAGATATATGCATTTTGTTTTCTTTTGGGAGTAACCTATTTTTATGTCAATCTTAGCACTAATTATAATTATTATACTTAAGTGTAATTTTTGATACTTACCCACTGTTGTTAGTTTTTAAGCATCAATCACAACTTTGTCGCAAGTGGAGTTTGCCTTTAAGTAATTATTACACTACTCAATTAGGATATATGCATGTAATTTAAGTTTAGCATTGGTGTAAATAATTGTTGGTAAACTTTAATAAAGAAAAAGATCTTGATACTAAGAAATATGTCATAGGCCTAAAATTAAAACAAACACAATAAACAAATTACATGTATATAATATAAATAAAGCAAGAATGTCAAGAAATAAACGAACCGTTAATAATATACCAATAACTACGACTTGCTGCTGGCAGGAATTTAAAAAGTTATGTCACTGATAAATTTATGGGGCCTTTACATTTACAGTGATTTTTACGGAATCCATGAAGGGCAAGCCGGTAATGCTAATGGAAGGCCACCGGTACAACCTATCGTACGGGGACCCTGAGGGCAAAGGCAAGAAGGGCATGTGGCGGTGCGTCAAGCAGAGCACCATCGGCTGCCGCGCCTGTGTAGTCATCGACAACAAGATTGCCATGAAAAGACACGTGCATAATCATGATAAATTTTATAAGGATAATGAATTTTCTTAAGTATATTAGAGTTAATTCGAGGTATGGTGATGTATATAAATGGTATACTTACATAATTAAAGGAAAACGAAGAATAATTTGGAGGGTAATATAGAAATGAGAAGCAGGGGGAAGACCCAGACTTTTCAAGAGCAGTTATTTGGATGATTGCAATGGTCCTGTTCTGCAGATTTTACAAGGATTCTATCACAAAAATTGTGTCTTAAAAAATAGATTTAAGCAAGTACCTAACACGGTGAAAATTGTTTAATCCGTTAAAATTGTTATTATTGTAATGATTTTGGTTAGGAAATAATAGTACATTATTGCAGAGGCCGGGAAACAGCAATTCGTGGATGAGTTCCGCTTCGCGTCGTCCGACAAAGAAGACGAATCCACAAATTGCTGTTCCTGCCGAGGCATATATAGTGCTTTTCTCCAAACATGCGAGAAAATAAGGTAAAATAATCATCAACCAGCACTCAGATCGAACCTTCACATCAAAAACGTCAAAAACAATTTCCCTCTTGAATTATTTAATAAAAGTTAAGGGCACAACTTATTATGCCATTCAGTACCATTCAAATAATTCGTTCATTCAATATAATTTTGCAATATAAGCTGTAAGTGCACGCAGGCGATAGGAAAAAAAGTTATACATATAGTGATTTTATTAAGCAGTATTCGCACGATTATACACGACGGTCGTGTAAGAACGAGACATGACACAGCTTGAAATGATACTGACCGGGTCGTGTAGACGCGGCTCGCGGCTATAATAATTGGCTGTTTGGATTTTTGTTAGTGGATACGTGTTTTAAAAAAGTAAAAAACCATGCAGAAATAACTTCCCGTCCGCTAAAACACGACAGTAATGGTTTGAATTTTTTTAATTTGAGTTTGACCATTATTAAGACGTTCCCGTACTATTTTTGCTACAATAAGGTGAACATTAAGTTCGCCTATTGTACAGTGTGTTTTCTTAATTATGTGCAATAAATATTAAATAAAATAAATAAATAAACATTTCCAAGCATATTGGAGAAAAATAAATTCCAAGAACCCATGGCTTCCATTACCTGAATGTTGTACATGTTAAAAAATATGTTCTTTAATTAATAAATGACAAGAATTTTAATTTGAGTTGTTAAAAATACGTTCATAATATAATTGATTAAAATAGGTAATCATAACCACTTAATTTCTGGAGTCGAGCGTGGCTTCACGCGCTTCTCTCTCCGCATTTGGGTACACTGCTTGACAGCGACTCGACGCGGATTGCAGTTGCTCTTCGCCTGGGCTGTGCAGTGTGTGAACCCCAAGCGCATTTGCGGTACTATGGTGGAAAGCAACGGTCATCACGCGTTGAGTTGTGCTCGGTGTGCAGGGAGGTTTCCGCGGCACCACGCGCTTAATGATATCGTGCGGAGAGCGCTAGTTTCTGCAAACGTCCCGTGCGTCCTGGAACCTTCGGGCCTCAGTCGCTCTGACGGGATGGGTTGACGTTGGTTCCCTGGGAGAACGGGAAATGTTTAGTGTGGGACACAACGTGCGTCAGCACTTTCGCGGCGTCGCATATTAGCCGTACCGTGAGGTAGCGGCCGAGTTGGCTGCGGTTCACAAACGGGAGAAATATGAGGTCCTTGCGAACTATTTATTTGTCCCGCTTGCTGTAGAAACCGCTGGGTGCTGGTATCCCAAGGCCAAGGCCTTTTTCGAGGAAGTGGGGAGACGCATGCGAGAGAGAGGGTTGGATCCTCGCTCAGGGACCTTCCTGATGCAAAGGTTATCCATAGCCGTTCAACGTGGCAACGGCAACGCGGCGAGAGTCATGGGTACTTTTGCGTCTGGGGGGTCGCGAAGTGAAGTTATAGTGTAGTGTGTTATTTAGGTTAGGTTAGTAGTAAGTAATTTAAGACGTTAATTAAAAAAAATACCTGTTTTTTTCTGTAAATGTATATTTTATTTGTACTACGTAATTATATTAAACTATTCAATTCATAAGTGCATATTCATGCACTTATGAATTGAATAGTTTAAGTATTCACTTTACGTACTTAATTTGTCTTTTTTATCAGTCTTGTCCGCGTTTTTATTAGTCTGAGTTCCATTAACTACATGTCGGTCCTTTTATTTCTGCAAATAAATGAGTTCAGAATGTCAGTTTCTTTTAAAACTTAATTTCCACAGAACTCTGCTTTTTCACAACGTCGAGATACGGGAAGCCATTGCTAGTGATGGGGAAGCAGCGATTCAAGGTGCATCTGGAAAACGGACCGACGACCACGTGGCGGTGCATGCAGCAGGCGCGCATGCGCTGCAAGGCGTCCATTGTGACTATAGACGGTTGTATTGTTAAGAACAAAAGCGAACATAGTCATTGTTGAGATTTATTTAAAGCATATGCGCTATATTTAATGTAACTTTGTTAAGAGGGAAGAATAGCTTTTCAAATCTAACGAAATAACGGTAATTTTTCTATGAAATTCCATTTCGGGAGAAAACGGTTTCCACTAACTAAATCTTAACAAATCACTTTGATTTTGATGTTGATCGCTTCAGCATAATATATTCTAGGTTTATAGGTTTTTACATTTTTTGTTTTGCAAATTTTGAAATAACGGAAAACCTAGTTTTTCATTGTGTCAATAACATACTAAAAATCGTGGAGAATGGAAAATATTTAGAAGTGGAAAACGTTTTCTCTTTTTGTATGGACGATCACGTGGTATACTTCCCTATTAAGAGTTTGATTAAGAGTTGATTTTGATTCATTCTAATTCGAAGAAATATATGATCTTACATTTATAAATATTTCTTTGCATCCTATTTGTTTTGTAGCATGACAGGTATTTAATATCAGGCTAACCGATTGATGGTATTTTTGAGAAGTCGTCACTTTTATTTATGGACCCACTTATACCTAAGCATAATGGTCCTACCAGACGGGCTTACAGAGAATAGAGCAGAGCGGGTTTAAATAATGTATTTATAGTGTATTGGTGTATTGTGGTATATCTATTGGTAATTGTCATGTTCTCCATCTAATATAAAAATTAAAGACATAGAAAAAAGGATGGAATATATTTTACAAGAGGATTTGGGCTGTTTATACCCTCGCAGGATTGCAAGCCGTATGTCTTACTGCCTACAAAAGACACAATATCATTGCGATCATTATAAGACGACAGAGTGATCATTACAGAACCAGGTTGGTAATCATCAGAGATAGAAAACGGCAAATTTTACTAAGCCGTGTAATTTTAATTTGCCGTTTTCTATCTCCTACATTGCAAGCCGCACGTCTTACTGCCTTCACAATACACAATATCATTGCGACCATTACAGAGCCAGTATTCACCCAGTCCAAGTTCGGGAATCCGATAGTAGTGATCGGGGACAAGAGGTTTAACTTCCACATCAAGCGCGGGATGAAAAGTATTTGGCGGTGCAACCAGCAGTCACGCACACACTGCAAGGCAACGGTGACGGCCATCGAGGGAAGTATCGTCAAAATGATGAATGAACACAATCATGATTAACTTAGCGCAACTTCCTCCATTTTGGTTCTGGTGAAAGTCTGTCTCTGTCCACATCTGACGTTATATATAAGTATAGAACACATGCTGTGGGAGATTAAATCGTACCTATGTGAAATTTCCTACTTATAAGTTTCTTGTACATTTTTCTTACTCTTTGTTCTAATCCTACTTTAATGTAGTAATTTTATTTACGTTGAACACCTCTACGTCACGTTATCTATGAAAAAATATCTTATTGACGATGGCAGTTCTGCCATTATGACTCAGTTTTATTGGTCGATATAAAGCGTGCGGGGATTGTCCACAGGGGGCATAACGATTAGTGAAACTCATAAGTCGATAGTTCGGTCAATATACAGCATGCGGGTGACTCCCCGCAGGCGGTAAGGTGGTATAACGACTAAGGAAACTTAATGGCATGCGTTTTGGAAATCTCCCGCACCTCGCACGATAGACCTAAATGTACAGCCGCGAGACGCAGTATGGTCCCTTTTCATAAATAATGCCACATATTTTATCATGATTGATCAGAGCCTATATTATTAATAAATAAATTAAGTTATACAAACCTTAAATGTCATGTATTTAACAATAAATGATTATATACATATTTAATACTATAAATAAACATTTTTTTCTTATTTTAGACAAAACGTTTTCTTCACAGCCGATTCACGATGACGTCAGACAAGTATTAACTTGGAACTTCTGATTGTTGAGTTATTATATTACTAAGGATAATTTATTTCCTAACCAATACCGTAAACCGCACCATTTGCTTTCCAGAGCTATACTTCGAGACATCCCGCTGCGGGCAGCCCATCCTCATATTCAATAACCACAGATACCACAGACACATGGAGAAAGGACTCAAGACCCTCTACCGGTGCGTCAAGTGGAGGAAAGGATACTGCAGGAGCTCTGTGACGACCCTGGAGAATGTGGTGGTCAGGACCAAGGGCTCACATAACCATTTGCCACCGTACGGTGCCGCAGAGGCGTATTTTAATATGGGTGCCGTCGGTCATAGTTTAGCTCGCTTTTGATGCATCGTATATAATGAAATATTTCAATATTCTAATTTTGTAATATAGTATTATTGTTATTAATCTAATTAAGGTACATTTTAAGTACCCTTTATAATCATGTATTTTTGAATAAATAAATGAATTAACTCCATTGATAAATTTTCATCCGGTATTCTCTTCGGAAAAGGACATTTGAAATTTTGATTTTCATGCAAATGGCGTACCTACATAATGATCAAAGATTCATTAAAGTTTTGTATCCAAGGGAGATATTGCTTCTATTAGCTACATTTAAAGATCTCGTACCAATATTTTTTTTATGATAGTAGAGGCAAACGAGCAGACGGATCACCTGATGGTAAGCGATTATCGCTGCCCATGGACACCTGCAACCCCAGAGGGGTTGTAAGTGCGTTGCCGGCATTTAAGATGGGAGAACGCTCTTTTCTTGAAGGTTTGAAGGTCGTATCGGTCCAGAAATACCGCAGGCGACGTTTCATTCTACAGTTTAGCTGTGCGAGGCAGAAAGTTTCTGGAGAAACTCACAGTTGAGGACTGCCAACCATCTAAGCGGTGAGGATGGCAATATTGTCGCGTAGGGCGATGGGAAAAGAAGCGGCAGGGATTAATCCGAACAATTCCTCGGAGCAGTCCCCATTATACATGCGATAGAAAATGTAGAGCGAGGCCACATCTCTACGCAGCGCCAAGGAGACAAACCGACTAGTACAAGAACAATAGAAATATGCTATTTTTTCGAAATGCAGAGTTTATGAGTTGAATGTTAGCGCGGCATTGCAATTGCACCCAACCCAACCCGACTTTTGGACAGTCTTTTACCCAACCAACCAGAAAAAGCATATGGTACATTAAAGAACTACGTTTAAAGGTGCACGTTACTGTTTTGCCCGAAAATGAGGTATACGATGTACATAATGTTACATTTGTTATTCGTGGTGAGACAGTCTAGCGTCCATGGCAGCTGGCATTGTAAGTTTACCTAGTTTATTTAAGATGTCTCAAAAACCATACCCCTCCTACCGTCACAGCAGCAGAAAGACAGGGCCCAAGTTCCTCTGGGTGTGTTCCAGGTAGTCCCGCGGGTGTCGCGCCTCCCTCACCACCTTTAAGCAGGAGGTCGTTAAGGCCACTAATGAGCATATTCATTATTAGCTTTTTGAGTAATTTCATCTTATCAATATTAATTTTAAAAAAAAAAAAAATGGAAGTAAAATTTAGTAATAATCCGGTATCAGGACGCTGGCTCTTACATAACTGTCCAATTTAAAATAAAACGAATATTTCTGCAACATGTATTTTAATTTCTTAAGTATAAAATTATACATCCTAATAATTCCTACTTCATTGTATGTATAGCGGGTCGTTTTTCTAGTCTGTTTGTCGTGCTAGTCTTTGCACCAAAATCAAAATGCTTCACCATATTTTGTACTTACACGACAGGTGATAATGGAATTAGACTAAAATGTGAAAAACATTCAGTAAGTGGCCAAGTTTTCGAGTAACCATTTTATCCGTGTTTTTTTATTTTATTTAAAAACTCTAGAGTTTAAATTTTTATGTTTGAGTGTAAAGTTTCAAATGTATCTAAAATTCTGTACTCGTAGAATAATATTTGACCAATAATGACGTTGTCTTTTGCATAAACAATATGCGAATGAATATTTTTTTACCTTTAGGTATAATTTGCTATAAAAAATTGTTTTATTATTTTAGGTGCTACATTTACAACGTCCAAGTTCGGTTATCCCGTACTAATGTTGGGTACCAAAAGGTTCAACTGCAATAGCAAGTCTAAGGGCAGGATCAGAGCTCATTGGACCTGCACCCGATACAGAACCGGCTGTCGAGCGTCTGTCACTACTTTAAATCAAGAGATCATCAAACTGAGTGGTTTTCATAACCATCCGTAAACACTCGCAAAAAATGTTCGTCAAAGACTGCTTATATATTTATTGAAATATAATGGAAACATAATGCAAAAAAAAAATCTAATATAATGTATTAACTTCTTGGATTTCACGGGTCTTTAAATCCCGGTATTTTGATAGGTTTGCGTGGGAATATAGATCCAACACTAACAAATTAACTTATTATTAAATTGATTGTACATATATTTTTTAAGAACAAGTTCGAACGAGCAGTTCTGGACATGATTACAATGTGGATTGATTGTATTAATGAGTAATTTTAAAATAGAAAAGGGGACGTTAGAGTTACAAAACTGCCCCCAGGGATCGGCAGGAGGATTCATTTACCAAAATTTATTTACTGATTTAACAGGTTAGTAGGATGATTACAGGCAGGAATGAGAATCCTAGGTTTAGATGATAACAGATAATCAATATTAGAAAATCTTGGATTTATACTTATCTTAAATGGAAAAATGCTTATCAGTTACTTATCTATTAATTTTCCTGGTTAAATAATTAAACATGTGTATGAATTACGTATCAAATATGTTTATTGCTTCAGGTGCAATATTCGCGGTATCCAAGTTCGGTAATCCTTTGCTGGTGCTGGGCAGCAACCGGTTCAACCAGAACAGCAAGTCCAAGGGCCGGGCGAGGGTGTTCTGGACTTGTTCTCGGTACAGCAGCGGTTGCCGAGCCTACGTCACCACGTTCAACCAGGAGATCATCAAGCTGAGCGGTTTTCACAACCATCAGTGAACAAATATTAAAGATAACGCTCCAGAGTGTTGTGGAGATTTTCATTTTGAACGTGTTTGTACCTCCGATGTAGTAAAGGCGTTTAATTCGGTTAATGTCAAAAAAACGAATGACCTCTGGGGAGTCTCTGTCCATGCTGTCAAATCCTTAGTAGAAATTATAGCGCCTGACTTAGTAATTATATTTAACAACAGTGTTGATTGCGGCGAGTTTCCTGATTTAATGAAACATAGTAAAATAACTCCTTTATTTAAATCGGGTAGCAACTCTGACCCCACTAACTTTAGACCGATATCTGTGCTACCAACGTTCAGTAAGATTTTTGAAAAATTAATTCTTTCTCAATTAGTACGACATTTTAACGTCAATAATTTAATGCATAATAAGCAGTTTGGTTTTACACGGGGTCGCTCGACAACCGATGCTGGTGTTGAGCTAATTAAGCATATCTTCGATGCCTGGGAGGAGTCACGAGATGCTATAGGTATCTTCTGTGATTTGTCTAAGGCCTTCGACTGCGTTTGTCATGAAACATTAATCAGGAAACTACACTATTATGGAGTTAGAGGAGCGGCACTGGATTTACTTAAGTCCTACTTAAATGGTAGAATACAAAGGGTCGATGTGAATGGACAGCGATCACCGGGGTCATTGGTCTCTATGGGTGTACCACAGGGGTCAATATTGGGACCTTTCCTGTTCCTTATCTACATAAATGACTTGCCATTCCTTGTAAAGACCCACCATGATATAGTATTGTTTGCAGACGACACTTCACTTATTTTCAAAGTCAAACGACAGCAACAAGCTTACAATGATGTAAACGATGCTATTTCTAAAGTAGTAAATTGGTTCAATGTTAATAATTTATTGTTAAATGAGAATAAGACTAAATGTATTAAGTTTGTCACTAGTAATGTAAGGCATGTACAAACAAGTGTCATTGTGAAGGATGAGGAATTGGAACTAGTTGATAGTACAGTTTTTCTTGGTATAACTTTAGATTCTAAACTCCAGTGGGGTCCCCATATTGCTACTCTTTCGAATAGACTGAGTTCTGCAGCTTTTGCAGTAAGCAAAATCCGTCAGTTAACTGATGTCAAAACAGCTCGATTAGTATATTTTAGTTACTTCCATAGCATTATGTCATATGGTATTTTACTGTGGGGTGGTGCTTCAGAGATAAATACCATTTTTGTTCTGCAGAAGAGGGCTATTCGAGCAATATATAAAATGAACCATAGAGACTCACTGAGATATAAATTTAAGGAAATTGACATCATGACAGTGCACTGTCAATACATTTATGAGAATATTCTGTATGTGCATAAAAATATTGCCGATTTTAAGAAAAATTGTGACATTCATAATATTAATACTAGAAATAAACATAAGCTCGCCGTGCCCTTCACTCGGCTCCATAAAATTAAAAAATCATTCATGGGTAATTGTGTGAGATTTTATAATAAACTTCCAAACCATATTACTGAGTTACCAATTAATAAATTTAAGAATCATGTAAAGCGTAAACTTATTTCTAAAGCTTATTATACCACACAAGACTACATGAATGATAAAACAACGTGGGATTAATTGTGATTCGAAATGATTAATTATTTATTATATTTGAATAATGATGATGAAATGGATATTCCAATGCATGTATTTCCTTTGTTGTTTTTATTATATTTGTTTGACATTTAGAATTTATTCTAGAAACAATCTAGACAAGTATTTTTTATACATTTTTTTTGTATGACTGTATTTTGTGAAAGTTTTAGTATTAAATTTGATCTATGAATTATATTCATTAGTATTATATATGGAATAATATTTACAACATCAATAAATTGCTCTGATAATTAGATTAAGATAATTATATGTAATACTGTCTTACTATTCATAAGTGCTTGTTGCTAGGCCTACATGAATAAAGTATATTTGAATTGAATTGAATTGAACGGTGGTGTATATGTCCACGTTGTTGTATGCTTGTTTATAGGGCTGGGCTTGGCTATTCTGGCCTAGTTTGGGAACTACCGGGGAATAACGGGGTATAGCTGCAGGTGTCGTGTGTCCGTCACCACCTTCAACCAGCAGATCATTACAGAGCGGTTCTCACAACCATCAGTGAACGGAGTCAATATGCTCGTTATAGAATGCTTGTTTAAAGGGGCGGGTTAGGATCTTTTGGACTGTGTCTACAGTCGTCCTAATGATAAAGACGATTCTCTTCTTAATATGTAATTTTATATTAAGTAGGGACGTCTCTACTCTTGTCGCTGCGAAATATTAGTTAGTTGAGTTCTTTTTTATTTATTGAAAAATATACTAAATTTAAACTTACAATATTTTCAACTACTGCCGCATAAACACGGAATATGAGTAAATAAATCAGTGTAAATTCTGAAATGTAAGTTTTTTCAGAAATGGCATTACATGGAAATGAACATAATTTAACCAAAAAGCTTTATATTGCCTGAACTTAGTTTGTGTCTATATATATTTCAATAAAATGCTTGTTATTTTAAACGCTGCTTTCTGGGCATCCACTGTTTAGGGGAACCTCGACACGAGAGAAGAAGAACGGTTGTACTGACTAAATCCAACTGGTATATCGATTGTCGAGATTCAGATCATGCCTTTAACAATTGTAGTCGTTTTGAAGTAGTGAAATAATTTCTGCTTTATTAATTTGTTACATTAATTGTTTATATGGGATTTTTTGGTTCGGCGTTCATAAAATACCTATTATATATTACCTATACCTATTAAAGATTTAATGAATGTTTGAGTGGTTTGACTAGATATTTGAGTTCCTATTACATTACTAACCGAGGCAAAATGCTTTTTGATCGGGTTAAAAATGTTTACTAATGATCAATACAGTCATAACAAACCAGTAATATAACATACCTACATTTCCTCAATTTCTAGAAATAATTTTCACACAAACACGCAATGGGAATCCAGTGATCCTCCTGGAAGGTTGCCGCTTCAACGTCAAACACCAGCACGGGCCCAAGTCTCATTGGAGCTGCGCTAGGAGGAAAACTGGTTGCCGAGCGACCCTCACCACCATTGACAACATGATCGTTAGGGCTAACCTTGACCATAATCATCCAACGTTTAAAGACTAGGGTTCAAAGTTCCACTGTTGCTTTAGAAAATTGCATGGAAAAGGAACATTGCAGGATAGGATGACCAATCAGAATCCACTTCCTTGCGCTATGATGAATTGACAAAGCAAATGCTTTTTATATCGCTAATTGGCATTATTTCGACTATCTGGACCTTAGTTTTCAAATTGTTCCTTATTCTCTTAATTTATCAGTGCAATCTAAAAATGATTTACTAACCAGAGACGATTTATCACGACTCAGACTAGTTATCATGATGGTGTAACAAGGTTTATGGATTTACTTAGTTCCACATATATGCATTCATTATCTAAATATTTGGATGTGACTACATGACTACATTGATTAACTTTAAGTATATTAAAAAAAATCTTTGTTTGGTATTGAGGCCCAAGTTGATTCGAGGAAGTGACAAAATGTAACGGGATTCCCATATGGTATTTATAAAAACGACAGACTAGATGACGGATCAGCCGTGGCCACTTAAGACAAAATCTTTTTACTATCAGGTTCTCCAGTCGACCATTTTTACCACTTAAACTTAAGTTTCGAAACTTAATTTTAAGTTTTCCGTAGATTACATGCATAACTATCTGTCAAATGTTATTTTATTTATTTTAAATCCCACATTTCAGGTGTACATATCGCGGAGTCGCGCCGCGGAAACAGGGTAGCCCTGTACGGAGGACACCGTTTCCACCGCAACAACCGCTCTAAAGGGCTCCGCGCGGCCCAAAGACTTGCTCCTTGAGAAACAGCCGCGGCTGCAAAATAATGTGGATTTAAATTAAATCCTACGTATTTGAGAGCAAAACTTAAAACTATATTCAATTTGAAAACTTTATATCACAGATACTCGTACCTTTTGGCAGTTTGGTTAGTAATTTGCTTTTAATCTTTCCGCAAGTCACTTTTAGTATTAGTAATAGTAGTTTGTCTTAATATGTTTATGTTAAGTCTTATCATTATTAATTCCTGCACAGTCAATTGTATTCCGTAATCCTTTCACATTTCTGAATGAACTGATGAGAAGGAACCATCTTCTATTTTTAAATATTTCGTGGAAGATCAAAGCCAAACTTTATCACGCGGTAAGCGTTTCACATGCCTCTCAAATGGTTTTATGTGACGCACTAGGCGTGGCAAATGCAATGAGCGGGTTAATGTACTTTTATTGAGTATTCAAAAGTGTTGGTGTATTTCAGCATTTGTTCTCACAACGACTCGTAGCGGCAACTACGCAGCGCTGTACCAAGGGCACCGCTATAACCTGAACAATCGCAGCAGAGGCGCTAGGGGCCTGTGGTGCTGCACCAAGAAGAACAAGGGCTGCCGCGCTAACCTCACCACGTGGGATAATGAGCTGGTCAAGGCTTATGTTGAACATAACCATTCCTAGTTCATAAAGAGATTAATAATGAAAATTTTGCTAGTTCCCCTTATTGTTTATGTCCACTTCCATGTATAATAGCTGTACCCTTGTTGGTGGATCTCAAAGTTAATTCTTTATTTTCTTCGATGCCATGTTAACACCATCAAAATTTAGTGATGGCATTCATAGCATGGCATTAATAGCTATTTAAAGATCTCAAATGGTTCATATCATATACATTATTTTTATTTGTGTGAAATATAGATGCTTTTACTTTTGACGGTTATTCATTTAACCATTCTACTAACTCTATGTAAAATGTAAACTACATACTTAGTTATTATTTCACATACAAACATTACATTAATTTTTTTCGTAAATAGTAGGGTCAGCATCAATAGTAGCGGATGAAACAATTTGCCAAAAGTATCTGATATTCTGGATAACTTTTTCAAATATTTATAAATCTGTAAAATTTACGTTCAAAAGTATATCTTTTACCGTCTCAATTGTTCTACATATAGAACCACCACATTTTGTTACGCTGTTACAGAATGGTAGATACTTTTGAAATCTTGTTTGGTCCGCTACTTTTGATGCTGACTGTACCAGGCTGAAATGCTGCAATGTAGAAAGCAAATTAGACGGAAAACTTTATTTCAGAATTGGTGTTAACGACGACTAGAACCGGCAATTACGCAGCTCTGTACCATGGACATCGCTACAATTTGAACAACCGTAGCAGAGGACCCAAACTGCAGTGGTTCTGCACCCGCATCGCATCAGGATGCAAGGGATCCATCACCACCCTGGAGGGCCGTGTTATCAAGTCCAACCTTAACCATACTCATCCTCGGACGAAGTAAGAGCAACTGGGGTACAAACGTCGCAAAAATACAGGCTTCAACTGTTCTACGAAGGGCTGCTTCAGGATGCAAAGCTTTCATTACCAGGATGACCACGATCATACTTCAAGAAGAGCCACTGTCTGTCGAAGTGAAACAATACTAAAAGTTTTTAATAACCTACTTTTTTATTTTTATACTAAACTAAGTAAAATATCCGACGTATCTTCGCGGTCCGGGAGGAACGGGTTAAATCGTGTTTAAGTAAATAATAATGTGCATAACTTGTTATCGTCGTATTATTACTAAATAGCTATCACCAGCCACCAGCAACATGCTGAGATGAGGCCATTTCGTGGCACTTTATACTTTCTTTGTTTTTGTATTATTATGTAATTTGTCTTGTTTGTGTTTACGAATAAATAATAATTTTATTCTATTCTATTCTATTAAAATTTTATGACTTAATAAAAATATTGTAAGATTTTTATTTTATAATAAATGTTTGATATTTATAAAAACATGGAAATTTACTTAGCTTAGCTACATATTAGTAGAAACTGCATAAAGCATGATCGCTGCTATCCTTTATATTATACTTCCTAATATTAACTACCTAATTTTAAAAGGCACGATCTTCATGATATTACACTATTATTTTTATTATTATTATTATAATCTTTAATTCAGACCAAGGATCCATATTTTGTTAGTAATTACATAAAAACATAAAAAAACCATAGAAACTAGTGTTAGTGTATAACATAGAAATAAAAATAATGTTATGTAAGAGCATGGAGCCCAATCCACCTCTTCAACACTGGCGAGTCCCAGCGATCAACAACAGCGCACAGAAGCGTGTTGCGGCTGTCGCGTGTGCGCCGCATCATGGAGGCGCAGCGCGCGCGCATAATGGCGGCGAAACCCGCCGTGCGCGACTCTGCGAACATCGCAGAAGCACTGCAGTAGCGCGGCAGCCGCAACACCGCTCTGTACGCGTTGTTGTATTGTACTCGCAGGTCGCTGTATGCCTTCTGCGTATAGTTAACCCATAGGCTGCATGTATAGAATGACTGGCAGTAAGCTTTAAATAGTGTAATTTTTACTTGCTCAGTACATTTTGCAAACCTACGGGCCAGCATGTTGCATCGGACAGACAGCGCCCTGCGCTCCCGCTCTATATCAGCATTGTCTTTTTGGTCCGCGGTGACCCAATGACCCAGATACTTGAACTTGTCTACCCTATGTAGTTTTACACCAGTAAGTACAAACTCAGGAGCATCAGTATAACGAATTTTATCTGGTTTGAACATCATAAACTCACTCTTCTGAGCATTGTATCTGAGTCCGTTGGCCACCGCATAGGACTCACAAATATTGAGCAGTTTCTTCAGTGCGCCACTCGAGGGGCTCAGCAGCACCATGTCGTCCGCATAACTAATATTATTTACACAGACTCCATTTATATGACAGCCGATACCAGTACTGCTGAGCTCCTCGATCAGCGCGTTGACGTAAAGGTTGAAGAGCGTGGGAGAGGTTAGCCCCCCCCTGCCTCACCCCGCACTCCAACCTGTACTCATCGGAGAAAGAGCGTGCCCATCTTACACAGTTGCTCTGATTATAATACCAATGCATAAACAAGGATGTTATTTCTCCAGGTACACTAGTTTCCGTCATTAATTTCCTCCATAGTACGTCGTAGGCAACAAGGTCGAAGGCTTTTGACAAATCAAGGAAAATGGCGAATACTGGTGTCTTTCTACTAGTATAGTACTTCACAGTCTCCTTGAGACACAGGACAGCACTTTCGCAAGAAAGATTTGGCCTGAAGCCAAACTGCGCGTCGTGGAGTTTAATGTGCTTATCCAAATGCTTACCAAGAAGACTATCAAGCACCTTAGCAATGACAGTGGCTAGAGAAATTGGTCTATAGTTATTAACATCAGAATGGTCACCAGTTTTATTTTTAATTATAGGAACCACTGTAGTACGCATCAACTTTTCCGGTAAATATGAGTGGCTCAGACACAAAGTAAAAAACGTTGACAACACCCTGTGCAGATGAGCTCCAGCGTGCTGCAGGTGCTCAATGCTGAGGCTGTCATGGCCCGGCGACTTGCCTCGCACCATTCCCTTTATGACCTCGCTCACTTCCTTCGCGGTAAATATCACTTTCAGATCGCCACTGACATCCTCAGCACTAGGCACCCACGGCGTCGCCGTCCCAAGTGGAGATTTGACACTAAAATGAGAGCGGAACACATTTGCTATGCCGACGGGATCACACACTCCCGCTACACTCACGGGAAGGCTCGACCTAGGGTTTAATCTGTTAGTGGTTTTCCAAAACTGACGGAACTTTTTATTTGAGTGTTGTTCAGCTAAAATGTCCATTTTTATACGTTCTTGATTATTCTGGCACCACTTTAATATTGATTTAAACACACGTCTGGACTCACACATCTCCCTGTACACGGGTCCAGAGTTCGGTCTGCCGTGCACTAACCAACTCCCAAAACAAAGCCGAGCCTTCTCGTGAGCACCCCGCACGTACTTATTCCACCCAGTGACATGTCTACGTTTGCGAGTTATATTTACATTAACGTTATAACAACACTCGGCAGCTTTGGACAGTGTACAGATAAGACCGTCGTAAATTGTGTCTAATAATCTTTGATGGCTTTTATTACAACACAGTTTATCGCTGCATTCACTAAATTCTACAGGAAAAGCAAATTCTCGTAATTTTTCATGACACATGCTATGATAATTATCAATCTGTGATTTATCACGCTCCCCCATATTACCTTATCTATGCACTGATTTTTAACTAATATTTTAGGTTTCAATATATTAAAATTACACTCAATACTTAGAGGATAGTGATCGGACCAGTACGTATTATATAACACTGAGCAGGAGTGTATTGCGGCCTTAGCCGAGCTTGAGACCACGCAGTGGTCGAGCCAGCGACGACACCCATGTGCGTCACTCACGAAAGTATAGCTATCAGTAGGCATAACTTCTAAATCTACACAGGTCCACAACTGTTCATCACAGAAAGATAAAAGTTCTTTTGCAAATAACTCACCGGGGTGTGCGTTGAAGTCCCCCAATATAAAAACCGACTCCGTATTATGAGTTTCAATTATAGCCGATATTTCACTGAGACATTCCGTAAACTCCACTAAATTGTCACTCGAATCAGTAGGCATATATACAGAGAAAACCAAGAAGCACCGGTCACTGAGTTCGATTTTTATTGCAGCTAAACGTACACTGTTACATTTCACTATCGTAACGGTAGAAAACATAGATTTTCTCCACAGTATTGCCACTCCGCCGTAAGGTCTCCCCCGCAGAACCCCCGCCGAGGTATCGACAGCAGAGGTGCCCGTAAACGCAAAGTTGTCATCGATAGTCCCTAGGAACGCCAGGTCATGAGGCAGTCTATGATTCTTCACTAGGTTTATCAGTCAACATACCCTGCGTCTGTGGAGCTATCTGTCTAATTCTGTTCGGATGGCAATCTAGTCGACCTTACATAGTTTCGTTGGCAGCCCTTCCAACTCTTCGGTGCCTCTTAGGGTTGTAAGACTAAGGTTTGCAATCTGGATTCGAAATGTATGAAATTATCCGAATCAGGATCCGGATTCGCTGACCGATTCAGATCCGTCGTGCAAACCCTATGTCAGACACTAAGTTTGTCAGTACAAACGGGACCGATGACCGAGACCGATTTAATAAAGAGTAGGTACATATAGTGTAAACACAATAGTCATGTTCACATAAGTATTCATACATTTCAGAGCCGCAGTTCTTAGTGACCAATGGTGGGCGCGAAGTCCTGCAAATGGGTCATTACCGCTACTACAAGAACAACCGTAGCCGCGGCCCGAAGGCGACCTATTTCTGTATTCGTAACAGCATGGGGTGCCGCGCCTCCGCCGTCGTCGTCGACAACATCGTCTTAACGATCAAGAACTATCACAACCATCGTTAGCTATTACTATAGCCGTTGTCGTGGCCCATGGTGCTCATGCAGACTCGTAAGTTCTCGCGCTTATACCGTTTGTGTCGTCAAAATAGCAGCTACGTATTATGTGATTTCGACTTTTTCGGATAGTCATATGAGATAGTCAATTATTCAGCTGTGACAGTGACAAGTATCGTTGTTGAAAATAATTTTGTCAATCGTGTAATATATGTAAGCGGCGTCTCAAAACACAGGCAATGTCTTGCTTACAGCACGGTTCCATGGATTATGTTTGAAGTGTTTTATGAAATAAATAATTTTGTTTTTTGTATTTGTACATTATTGCCCTGTTTTTCACTTTATTATATTACATACAGCAATTGTTGTAATCTGCCTAGATTAGTGTAGATTAGTGCTATAGACATGTCAGACTTGCCTAAGTCTGACATGTCTATAGCACTGCCTACTAGTAGTTAAGTAGGTACATAGTTTATCTACGTAAATACAAGTATCCTTCACGTCCAAACACAATATTTAAATGTAAGTGTAGTAAACTAATAACGCAACCAACATGTCATGCTTATGTGGCGTGATCGCGTGCATATCTGACATAAACACAATTATTTCCCCCTAGAACTTACACATTAGTTAGGGAGAAGAACGCGTTGGCTTGACTTCTTAAAAAAATTATGGTAAGTCAGCATTGCCCACAATCTCTTTCCTTTGTCCTAAAATTGAAGCTAGGCAAGTTAAGGCTGTATTTTGTGCAAATTTAAATTGTTTGGAGTAAACACCGGTGTTCAGTTTACGACAACGCGTTACGGCAAGCGGTTCCCCAAAACGGCCGCTCGCACGGAGCGACAAGGGGACAACATTACGTGAGCGGCTCAGGGTGTGGAGAGGTGTGCGCCGCTTTCTACCCAGTGGCTGTAAACCGCCACTGTGCCAACTCGCGTCTTATGCATATTTCACTTCCACCTTGCGAGCATATAGCTCTGACACCCCACTCTGGACGGCCGGCAAAGGCAAGCCAGAGGTGAGAATCCTGTGGCCCCCGCTCAGTGTTCACTCCGGCCGGCCAATCAAGGCAAGCCGGAGATAGGGGCTTGACCGGCTCTCGGAGGCATGGGACCCAAGGGACGTCACTTCCCATTCAGCTCGCCACAAGCTCCCTGGGGGCTTATTATTATTATTAAAACGATGTGAAAATTTCAGATGAACCTTTGTACACCACGTCACGGTATGGCAAGCCGGTAATCCAGATAGGCCGGTTTCGGTTCAACCGGTATCATCGGAGCGTTGGACCGAAGGGCAGCTGGGTATGTGCCCGTAAGTCTTCGGGTTGCCGCGCCTCGGTCACCACGTATGAGAACGTTATTATTAAGTATAATAATAATCATACGCATAATTGATAATATCATATTCATTATTGATAATATGAACGACAACGAATATGGGTGCTGGATTTTTTTAGTATTGCTATTATTATACATAATATTTCTGTGGATATAGGTAGGTACGTAAGTATAATACTATTTGTAATATTTAAACGAATTCGCTTAATTTTTTATAGACTGTATTGTATTTAATGCAAGTCGAGGAAAATTAAGACATAATGTGCACTTACATATAAGATTTTGGTTTATGGTTTAGAAATTTTAAGTTTTCACAAAATACTGTTTGGTGCTTGTAATTAATGAATATTTTTATTATAATTTTATTTTTTACTCCCTTTGTTTTTCTATATTGTTAAGAGTTAAAATGTGATGTCCGTTTATTATACAGGTCATCAAATTAAGAATACCTTACTTCATACTTTATTTCCAGATAAACCAGTGTTTACAACGTCTCGATTTGGTAAACCGGTTATTCAAATGGGCAAGCACCGGTTCAACCGCTACCACCGCAGCCAAGGACCGAAAGCAACGTGGGTGTGCGTCAAGCAGTCCTCCGGTGGCCGAGCTACGCTCACCACTTACGAAAATGATCTACTCAAAGTAAATAATAATCATTCACATGATTGATTTGTATTATAATTAAATAAATAATGTAATTATTTCTTGCTATTACATATCTAACTATCTTAGTAGAATGGTACTTCCTTTTGTTTTATTATAATCACATACTTGACGTATTCAATATCCTATTTAGCATATGATTGTGCTTACTTAGGTCAACAAGTTCTGTCAAAAAGATTTAGACTGATAAAAAAAACTATAGATGCAGATCCCTTATTATTCATGTATATGAGTTGAAAGCTTATTTAATGCTGAATTACTTACAATATAATTTAACGTATCAGTTTTGTATAATACTATGTAATATTCGATTTTTTTTAAATAAAAAAATCATGCAAAATGCAATAAAAAAATATGCGACCTGCTCAAAGTGATTCTGATCCCTATTTATTTATTTTTCTTTTTTTCGTGGTTGAATCTTACATACAAAAGCTGGATCTTTACGCAGTGGACAATTGAATCGAACTGACTGGATGTCTTTCGATTGAGGGGCCGCTTCCGCCTTCCGGCTGCGGCGGCTGTCGCGGGTCGCTGCCCACCGACCGGTGGGGAGGTCAAATGGCCGTCATTTGGGGGACGGTGTGTGTGGCTGGTGTGGGCCAGCTCTTCGCTACCGATCGTTATCCAACCCCACGACCCCTAGCCTGGTGATACCGTTTGAGCGGGGCCAGGATTCGGGGCCGCGGTGAAGGCGACCGGTAGCTTAGCTGGCGTGTGCGGCGTGCTGGTGAGGCTGTGTCCGAAGTGTGTTGTGCTTGCTCTGCTACTGGTATTGAATCGACTCAACGTATGTCCATATTTATACGGAGCGTCCCTGTGCGCATTGACGAAAAAAGAGGGGGGTATACGGCCAATTGCCGTGGGTAGCACGTTTTTACGTTAAGGAGCATATGGCTGGGTTTCTTCAGCCACATCCGTTGGGTTTTGGCACAAAAATGGGGTGTGATTGCTTTGCTGAAATATATGAGGTCACGTTGCTGTTTAGTATAAAATGACATGAACTTATATATACACTGTTAGTGTAATTTTTTTACGTAAAAAAATTGGTATTAGTTAATTTACAAGAACATGAGTTAGCGTTTAGACAAGATTGTTAGTGTAAGTGCCATCGATATGGTTTGTTTTTTACTACGTTTAACATATTTAATTCTACGTAGCCGCCTGGTTGTACGGTTATACCAATAAATCATTGCGTTATAATATTTGTGCATATTGTATAAATCAATTTTTTGGTTCTCGTTTATAGGCGCATTTTCAATGTGTAGGACATATAATTTGAAATTATTTTTAGAATTTAATTTATTTCTAGAACCGACTGAAGGTCGCCGCCGGCCGTCGCGTTGTGGCCGACCAGTGATGTTAGTCGGCCGACATCAGTTCAACCAATACAACGTAATCGGGCTCAAGAGCAGATGGGTGTGCGTCAAGCAGAAAAGTCGACGCTGTCGCGCCACGATTCGCAATTACGACAATCAAATTATAAACTACAATTATTGCCATTCTCATGATTGAAAATAAGTGAATGATACATGAGGTCGTGGTCACGTTCTCTTTACTAAAGGGTATATTATGTATTTTAGTAATTTATAAACCTAAAATTGTGTTAATATATTTTAATATTTTAGTAAGAAATATAAGGCTTTTTAGGGTTCCGTAGCCAAATGGCAAAAAACGGAACCCTTATAGATTCGTCATGTCCGTCTGTCTGTCCGATTCTGTCACAGCCACTTTTTTCCGAAACTATAAAAGCTATACTGTTCAAACTTGGTAAGTAGATGTATTCTATGAACCGCATTATGATGTTTACACAAAAATAAAAAAAAAACC
The DNA here is from genome assembly GCF_033807575.1 of Cydia pomonella. Lineage (NCBI taxonomy): Eukaryota > Metazoa > Arthropoda > Insecta > Lepidoptera > Tortricidae > Cydia > Cydia pomonella. The sequence goes on along the minus strand of NC_084705.1, from coordinate 5,391,946 downwards.
AATAAATTTTGGGGGTTCCCCATACTTAGAACTGAAACTCAAAAAATCTTTTTTCATCAAACCCATACGTGTGGGGTATCTATGGATAGGTCTTTAAAAATGATGTTGAGGTTTCTAATATCATTTTTTTCTAAACTGAATAGTTTGCGCGAGAAACACTTCCAAAGTGGTAAAAAGTGTGTCCCCCCCCCCCCCGTAACTTCTAAAATAACAGAATGAAAAATCTAAAAAAAAATATATGATATACATTGCCATGCAAACTTCCACCGAAAATTGGTTCGAACGAGATCTAGTAAGTAGTTTTTTTTTAATACGTCATAAAAATTAAAAAAAAAATATTTTTTCATCAAACCCATACGTGTGGGGTATCTAGGGATAGGTCTTCAAAAATGATATTTAGGTTTCTAATATCATTTTTTTCTAAACTGAATAGTTTGCGCGAGAGACACTTCCAAAGTGAAAAAATGTGTGTCCCCCCCCCTGTAACTTCTAAAATAACAGAATGAAAAATCTAAAAAAAATATATGATATACATTACCATGCAAACTTCCACCGAAAATTGGTTTGAACCAGATCTAGTAAGTAGTTTTTTTTAATACGTCATAAATGGTACGGAACCCTTCATGGGCGAGTCCGACTCGCACTTGGCCGCTTTTTATATTATGTATTTAAGAAGTGTTGCTATAATGCGTTGCTTTTGTAGGTACCAATATGAACAAGGATACGGCAATTATTTAGGATGACGACCGACTGGCTTCTTCACTATTAGACTGTTCATTGTGAGTTAAGTCCAAATACTGCTTGCATTGTGCTCTTCGTCGTTGACGAGATTTTAACTATAGGGGATAATAAATAATACATGTTAATTTAGTTTTTTGTAAACTTTAGCTTTCGATTCTATTTCCCTTACCCAATTTTTTACATGTTACAATACAATTTATTATTTATTTTTTACAATATGTGCATATTATGGATTCATAAGAAAAGGATCCAACAGATAAAAAAAAAAATTAAGAAGAAGGAATATCTCCCGGAAAAACTCTTTAAGTATCAGAAGCAGACTGTACCTGTAATTTGAAGACACTATGTTATGTTGCAGTTGATCGTTGGCCTTTCGCATTTTATAAACGAAACGACATCACCCTACCCGAAGGACCTCCTAAACATAATGTTGGACCCATAGCTCTAGATGCGGACAACACAAATCATTGTCAAGATTTACACGGTAAGAAAGAGCTTCAATATATCTTCTTTAAATTTTCTTCCATACACCTACGCAGGGATATTAAATTCCCTTAAGCTATAGTTTTAAATAGCCTACGATGGGATTAGCCTAAGGAAACGATAAAAATTATCCATCTCTTCAATTCGAATCTGCCCAATCCTAGTCCTGAGTAGAGCATCCTTCCTATAACATTGACCTCTGTGCTATCTGATTTCATTCACCGTTTGCTTGTAATTAGACAGATACCATCGTACAACCATCAGAAAGGATGGCTTTGCTATAGCAATATAGTATAGAAAACATTGTGTTCATATTTTTTGTTGTATTTCAGAGAAGGCTATCTTCACGTTATCCCAACGCGGCAAGCCCGTAGTGCTCCTGGACGGACACCGGTACAACCTCAACTACTCATCGCGTGACAACGAGCTAATGAGGACCTGGGTTTGTTCCAAGCAACAGTCGCATGGATGCCGGGCCTCCATTAATACCCACGGTGACACTATCATACGGATGAGATACGGACATCGACACTGATCTGCTTATAATTATCAATTCTGACGAAAGGCGTAGGTATATTGATGTACCATCAGCCGTATAAGTGCATGGCGACTTTATCAATGAATTCATTCATAATTTCTCCATGCAATTTCGCAGCTCACTGTGCAATGGCGTAGCACTCAGGCAGAATTAGCTTAAGTTATTCCATAATAGGTACCGATTGTGCGTTGCCCTATCTATAGCGGTACTCCCTTTCTGGGAGCCTTTTTAGGGTCCCGTAGCCAAATGGCAAAAGGGTTCCGTCCTTATAGATTCGTCATGTCCGTCTGTCTGTCCGTTTATGTCACAGCCACTTTTATCCGAAACTATAAGAACTATACTGTTCAAACTTGGTAAGTAGATGTATTCCATGAACCGCATTAAGATTTTTACACAAAAAAAAAAACAATAAATTTTGGGGGCTCCCCATACTTAGAACTGAAACTCAAAAATTTTTTTTCATCAAACCCATACGTGTGGGTTATTTATGGATAGGTCTTCAAAAATGATATTGAGGTTTCTAATATCATTTTTTCCTAAACTGAATAGTTTGCGCGAGTAGTAAAATGTGTATCCCCCCCCCCTGTAACTTCTAAAATAACAGAATGATAAACCTAAAAAAAATATATGATGTACATTACCATGCAAACTTCCACCGAAAATTGGTTTGAACGAGATCAAGTAAGTAGTTTTTTTTAATACGTCATAAATGGTACGGAACCCTTCATGGTAACTAACAACTATGGATTTTTTATCCGAAATAAAATCATTTTATTTATTATTTATTATTATGGGCGAGTCCGACTCGCACTTGGCCGCTTTTTTTCCCTTTACGTATGTTATTATTGGACACATAAGATTTATACTTAAGAAAAATACACGAAAATTAAGCATTTTTTTGTTCTACGTCGGCAGCACACAAGCATACGGCCCGCGTGAAGTAGTCTCCGTAGCCTATGGCCGCCTACAACTCCAGACGTGTTACATGCGCGTTGCCTGCCATTACACTCCGCACCCACGATGAGCTCTGGCAACCATACTCAACGGCAGGAGCCTATTAGTCAATTTGAAAAAATACTCATAAGAAACATTAACTAAGTATTTGTAAAGGTACCTATATAAGGATAATTTTATGTATATCAATTTAAAACTAGTTTGTATTGCTTAGATATTGTTATGAATTTTAAAACATACATTTTAAGTTTGTCGTGTAATTATTTACAGTTTATTTATTTAAAAAAAAGTTTATGGTCATTTATTTATTTTGATCAAAGTGATAAATTTCACATTTTATAGTCATTTACTAGAAATAAAATCAAATTAATGAGTAATAGTGTAACATGTATTATTTACTTTGGATAAAAGTTCTTTACAATGGTCTATCTCGTGTCTTGTGTTGTCTCCCGAAACCTACTTGAGCTTGTAACAACCCCATACCTACTTAAAACTACGTTTCACATTCGTCTTCAAATATTTATGCAGATTGACTAAAAAGTTGTTTTGTTTTTATTTTTCAGGTCCTATTATATTCACACAAACTAAATACGGAAAGCCGACAATCATGAACCAAAATCACCGATTCAAAAAGGCTCTAGAACTTTTCAAAGAGCTTTGTAAAGGTTTGTTCGACTCCGCTGGCGGCCGAAGGGCTGGCAGTATTCTACGCAACCTATTAGTATTGCAATACAGCGGGGAAATGCTGCCAGCATCCTCGGCACTATACCAAAGGGGCCCATTTGCTTAGACGTGTTTTAGTTTTATTTAGTATTACTTTTTAGTTCCAATTTAGTTGTATTTAGGAAATATATACGTAAGTTTGTTTGACATACGTCATTTTATTATATTGAATGAAAACTATTTATTGAGACGATTTAATCTTTCAGGAATTATATTTACGACATCGAGACACGGTTATCCTGCGATCCAGTACGGCAGGTACCGTTATTACCAGGATCGAAGGACTTCGGGACCAAAAATTACATGGAGATGTTTGAGCAGGTTTAAGGGCGGCTGTAAGGCCAGGATCATGACTATTGATAACAATATATGTTTTGTTCACAATGAACATACGCATTATTAATAATTTATGGTTCTTGTATTGCTTTGATGCAGTCAGTCCCATCATAATATAACATAAAGACAATCTAGTCAACTTGCGACTTTATAATAGCATTGTTGATGAATTAAGAAAAAATATAATTTTTCATGACGAGTGGTTTCTTCTTTCGTGCTTTTTTAGCTTTGTTTGTTTTGGCGTGACGATTCTTGTCTGTCTTAGATATTTCATTCTTCTTCATTTTTCATTTTACACGTTAAAGATAGGATCAAATCCTGTCTTTGATATTTAATGTTGACTTGTTTTTAATGTTTGTATTAAGTGACTGCCAGCAGGAATTGCCTTTGGAGTAATACCGAATGGTGACCTGATTTCAGGAATTATACTTACAACGTCTAAAAATGACCACACTGTGCTCGTATATTGGTAGAAGAGCCGACTTTCGAGCAAAATTTCGTACCGACTTGATATCAGATGGGTTAAAACAGCCCCTTTTTTTCGCACCGGAAGTGGCCGTCTTCTTTGTACTTTCGGCAAGTTCCGTCATGACAGACTATCAAATTCGGACTTAGCATCACTTTTATGGGAAACTTGTGCATTTCATCGCGGTATCAAGCCGGTACAAAATTTCGCAATCGGCTCTTCTACCATATGGCTATCACCGTTTCAACAAGGACCGCCGCACTGCGGGGTTGAAGGCCATTTGGAGGTGCTTCTGTAAGTGCAAACTCGGGTGCAAGCTAGGATTATGACATTATTAACTAATATAAACGGGACTTAATTGCTTATTAAGTTTTAAATTTACCTCCGTCGTTTCGAGGACGGCGTTGTACCCGTGGTCTAGGAGAAGTCCGTGAAGAAGAATGTGTAAAAATCGTGAAAGATTAAATCAGTGTTAGAATTATGACTGTTGAAGACCGTGTTTATAATGTTTATAATGAGCATACGCATTAAGGTCCCTGTTTTTTATATCGTAGGCATTTGTTATATCTGTAGTACTAACAAACTAAAATAGTTGTCGCGGTTGGTAGATATAGGTCGTGGCCAGCATACATTTTGATCATTTCATACATTAGGTTTTATTAGGTTTGTCATTTTTATGATGTGGCCAAGCGATGATTTCATAATATGATCGGCAATATCGCCATATCATTGAATGAACAATTCCATAATCTGGCAACGACAGATTATGGAATTGATTATAGGCTGAATTGTAAGCGTTGCCTAAAACGCCTTTCTATGTCTGTATTTAATATATTACAGTCATTCAGAGTCTAAATGCTAAAAGCATATTCAATAAAGTCATGTCGGAATTAGGCCGAATACATGAGGTGGTGGTTGTGTAACTGAGTCGAGTTTTGAAATCCTATATGAGTATATACCTACATATACAACTCATATAGGACTGCAAAACTCACAAAATTGTGGGTTATATGGGTTATAAGTGATGTGTTTAGTTGTGAAATCAGGTCATTTTATTATTACCTACTTTAATTAATACTTCTTCTGAATATTATAAGTTGTTTTTATGGCAATGTTTGCTTCCAGGTATAAAATTTGGCAAAAGCGTACATGGCAATCCGGTGATATTTTATGGAGAGCAACGCTTTTGCAGGGATCGTCGGGGTAACGGACCGAAAGTTCATTGGAGATGCAAGAGGAGAAAAGGCTGCAAGGCTAGGATTATGACTGTCAATAACAAAGTGATATGTGTATTTAATGAGCACACACATAATTGATTCTACATCTTTGAATTTGTATTAACGGAAGCGCCGCACATAAAACCTGCACTTATACGTAACATAATTAGAAATAAAATATTATAATAACTACTATCCCACATTCCTACACCCTAATATACGAAATAGGTGAAATAACGTTTGTAAAATTGTACTTAAGTAAATAATTCCATTAATACTATGACGAAGATTGACGAAGCCTTCGCTGTGGATTTATCTGATGGTTGTGTTTTAGTACTTATGTTTTGGTTTAATAAATTAGTTACAGATGGAAAAAAAGACTTCTTTTCTTATGGATTTATTATGTAGTTCTACATACATAGTTTGTTCTACACGCTTAAAGTAACTTAATTTGTAGTATTTTATTCAAATCTGGCAATCTGGTGATGATTTATGGACAGTGTTGGGCGAACGTTAATTAATATTGAAAATTAACCATTACAAATTGAACCGTAAACTGTAACGGACGTTTCAGTTTTCAATATTTTCAATTCTAAATAACTTTCGGCCAACACTAATGGACAGCATCATTTTAACAAAGATATCGGACCTACGGAATCGAGACTCGCGTGGAGATGCAAGAAGAAGAATATTTGTAAGATCAGGATTGTATTGTATTGTATTTATTTATTGCATTTCACATGTACATTACAGGTATTCCAAGTACTTAGAAGTATAGGTAGGTACACAAATGACACATGAAACCCTGATGGGCGCAGCAATGAAGGTAGGTAGGATCGTTTAGAGCATTATTCAATTAGGTAGCTACATTGTTAATTTCACACCGAGACCGTGGTACACAAACAAATAAGAGTAAATAAACTGGATCAGCTTTAATTACATACACGTAGTTAAAAGTCTAGACCTACGTATAGATTTACGATTAGATTACGATTTAGAATACGGTGTTTACTCATTGATATATAAATAGTCCTGTAAACTGTAATAACATTTTTTTTATTAAATATTGTTTCAGAGTTTTTTTGAATATTTTTTTCCGATTCGATGCCTTTTACATATATCATTAGATAATTTGTTATAAACTTTTATGGCCATATTTTGTGGGCGTGTGCTATGTAATTTTAGTTTTGAGCTTGTTGTTTGTATAAGGTTATTTTTATATCTCGATTCGTATCGTCTAGGTTGGTCGGCAATTTTTTTTAAATAAATCGGATACTCACTATCCACTCACATGCTTCATATTTTTCAGTGACTTCTATTATTATAATAAAATAAGGGTGACAGCTGATAACTACAGTTACCAAAAGCAAGTGAGCTGCTATGAATGAACATATCAACCATGTTTTTAACGAACACACGCATTATTGATTTTGATTTTATGTTGTCACTGTTTTGAACATATCATAATGATGAAGTATATTTGTTTTTAACATTGATATTTTTTACGTTTATTTAACATTTTATAGTCTCTTTTAAGTGCAACTCATTAATAAAGGCGCCGTCATTTATTACACGACTGACAAGCTAAATTATATGTCTATGTCTGTAATATATAACCATTTGTGTAACTGAGTCGTAGGTATATAATCATAATCATTTATTTGCACATAAAAAGGGTTTACATAAAAGGTGTTACAAAAGTTACATGTCCTAGCCTTTTTAGCCGTTTTTGTCAGCATGCAAATGGGTCCTTATAATACATAAAATTTGTACTACATGAGACTACCTTAAATTAACTTAATACTAATACTAATACTTAACATAACTCGTATAGGAGTGCAAAACTCGCAAAATTATGGGTCTTCTAGATATAGGTACGTGGTGGAGCGTTTTGCTTAAAGACAGTTTGGCGGTGAGGAGGATAGGTTTCTGAATTTTTATAATAGATGTGTTCATAGGATCGTCTTAGTTGTGAAAGTGTGTGTATGAAATCAGGTCACTTTATTATTACCTTAATACGTCTTCTGTATATTATAAGTGGTTTTATGGCATTATTTGCTTCCAGATTTTAGATTTGCAAAAAGCGTATATGGCAATCCGGTGATATTTTATGGAGAGCAAAGCTTTTGCAGGGATCGTCGGTGTAACGGACCGAAAGTTCATTGGAGATGCAAGAGGAGAAAAGGCTGCAAGGCTAGGATTATGACTGTCAATGACAAAGTTATATCTGTATTTAACGAGCACACACATAATTGATCCTGCATCTTTATTTATTTATTTTATTTAATGTTTATTGCACAAAAGAAAACAATCTTATAGTACAAAAAGGCGGACTTAATGCCACGAGGCATTCTCTACCAGTCAACCTTAAGGCTAAGCAGAGAGATTGAGAGCGGTGCTACAATAACAATAGCAAAACAAATCAAGCAAAAATACATAAAATAACATATACATACAAACATAATACACACATACATATATAAATAAATAAATATATATATAAAGACGAAACATCTGAAGCTAATAAATAAATGATGAAAGACAAAGAAAGCACGTAATGATTTTTTGAAAGCGAACTTATTTGGCGCATTTTTGATGTAAAAAGGAAGTCCATTCCAAAGACGCGCCACCTGCACGGTGAACGAATTTGACATGAACCCAGTCCGGTGAAGAGGGAAATCTTTGAATTTGTATTATCGGAAGTGCCGCACACAATACCTGTACTTATACTAATATAATTAAAAATAAAGTATAATAATAGCAACTAGTTTTTTTTTATACTACGTCGGTGTCAAACAAGCATATGGCCCTCCTGATTATAAGCCGTCTCCGTAGCCTATGTACACCTGCAACTCCAGAGGAGTTACATGTGCGTTGCCGATCCTAACACTACGCACCCTCGTTGAGCTCTGGCAACCTTACTCACCGGCAGGACACAACACTATAAGTAGGATCTAGTGTTATTTGGCTGCGGTTTTCTATAAGGTGTAGTGTAGGTACTTCCCCAGTTGGGCTCTGCTATAGATCTGGAATGACATCCGCTGTGCTGTGCCCTACCACACAAAGCGAGATCACATTCACAATGCCAATACCTCTCTTTTGGACGTAGTTTAAGGACATACCCGGATTCGGGTTCGAAGTTCGGGTATATGCCACATTCCTACACCCTAATATACGAATATGTGAAATAACGTTTGTAAATAGTACTAGTGAATACTGAAGTAAATAAATAGTTCCATTACTATTATGACTTTTCTTTTCTTATGGATTTATTATATACTTCTAGTAATAGTATGAAGATACATACTTACATATTTTGTTGTACACGCTTAAAGTTTACATTAGTTCAAGCTGTTGAATTTGGGACGCTATACATAACTATTTAATATAATCATTTTGGCCGTAATAAGATTATTATAGAAATATGATCCTAGATAATTATAGTAGTTATCTAAATATGAAGAACCTAAAATGGTGTAATGAAAACAATTTTAATAAGTTTGGCGTAATCACAATTGTAGGATAGGTCAAATAGGATCCCTAGTATATGATCATATCTATGATAGTCTAATTTGGGCCTTAGGTACATTCTTAGTATTTTCTCAAACTTGTAATGAAATGTTGACATGATTTACTTCAAATTAGGTCCGGAAATACTACATATCAGGTGCGATGAGTGAAGATGATATGTAAAGGAATTTCATACAGCCTTACACACCAGGCCTTTAAGCCAACCTTATTTTGTTTATAAACGTCAAATTATGGCACGTCTTGGCATTCAACCATAAAAAACCTTGAAGCAAAATTCTGCCATTATGATTTTTTTTGTCTTTTTTCTTTTTTGTGTTTGTTAAATATTACTTCAGGGTTCCCCAAAGAGGAACGAAAATTTTATTATTTTTTTACGCACGCACGGTTTAGGAGATACAGCCCCATAATTTTTTTTTTTCAGTCATGCAGAAATATTTATAGGGCTGTATCTCCTAAGCCGTGCGGCGTAGCGCAAAAATAATCAAAATTTCGTTCCCCTTTTAATAACCCCAAAGTGATAATAACAAAAAACAAAACAGAAATACAAAGAAAAATGAACAAAAAAAAGCGTAACGGTGTGCGTCGTAGCGCCAAAATAATTTCATTTTTGTAGCCCTTCAATACGCCACGTACTGAATGACCTATCACATTAGGACATGAAACAATCATCATCATCATCATCATCAATTTTTTTTTATTTTATTGCAAATTTGAGAAAAGCGTTATACAAATCTTGGTGAGAAACGGGGTTTCCGGCCGCGTATCCCTATTCGACCTCGCTAAGCTCGGCCGTCTATATCTACTTGGCCTGCAACCCTTCGTTTCCTTTCATCTATAGTAATGTACTATTACACCAATTTAACTTACAGGTATCGTTTTTACAACAACTAAACTCGGGCACCCGGCGATTGAGTACGGAAGGCACCGTTTCAGCCAGGATCGCCGGTTCTCGGGACCAAAGATATTCTGGAGATGCAAGAGCAAACATAATTGCAAGGCCAGGATAACTACTATTTATGAAAAAGTTATATCCATTTTTAACGAACATACGCATTGATGATTCTGTTCGTCATACTTGATGTACACTGTGTTCAGCGGAGAGTCTAGACTCTAGAGGGTGGTACAGTTTTGAACGAAGAATAGGAAACAGAATTAATTGATAATTACATCTTCTTAACGTAACAATGATAGATTAAATATATTAAAACTAGTCAAACGCGTTTCTCTATTTGAAAATCGCTTGTTATGTATCGCTCCATGTGGTGACCTTTATGTAGAACCCCATGCCACATAACACACCGCACAATGCAAGTCAGCTATCTTTTGACATGACCACAACTGTAGACTGCGTTGATGTTGGTGCTTATTATGTGTTTTAATTAGGCCATTGGCTTTAGTAGGTACATGAGTGTAGGAGTCAAATTAAAAAAAATAGTAAAAAATAAATTGGATTTGACATGTACAAGAGAAATCGGGGAAATTTGTATCAGTTACAGTTGATGAACGCCGAGTTATAATGATTAAATGATAGCTTCATGATCAATCAACCTTCTATGATTTTTGTTCCCCAGCCCCATTTATCCATTTTTCTCTATTTCACTGTTGAAAAATACTGAGTGAAAATCTATCATTTAAGTAGGTCTAGGTATGTGCACTATGAATTTTAGATAGTACGGTTTATTATTTATTAAATTTACAGATGCAATATTTACAACGTCTAAACTGGGTTATCCAGCGATCATATACGGCAACCACCGCTTCAGCAAGGACCGGCGGTGTACGGGAGCGAAAGCGTCTTGGAGATGCTTGACCAAGCAGGGGTGCAAGGCTAGGATAATGACGGTTGATGACAACATCATCTCAATTTTTAACGAACATTCACATTGAATGTTTTACTTCTGATAACACCATAGTTAACTTTTATGGAGTGACACTGTGCAGCACCGTAACATTTTTACATTAACTTACCAACTTACAGAATTGCTCCACAGCTGCTCCACAAAATGTAGTGCGTGTAGATGCACCTCAACACCCGCTAGGAATGGTGGGATTCGAAATATTGTAATATTATGGCAGGCCAGATTGAATTAAGGACATTCAGAGACGGTGTGTTGTATGTGAAATGTGGTGAAAAATACTGCATAAAACTTTTGATTTATAATGATGGCAAGTAGGTTAAAAGATAATTTTAAATTTTCGACCACGGAAAGGGCTTGAAATTGTGGGATGTTTACTTAATAATAAGAGACATCTTGTATGTAAGTTAAGGTTCAATATGGCACGACATAGATAAAAAGGCAGTTAAAATGTGATACTAGCGCTTAATTATTACTTCTTGTAATACTAGTATGGTGGCGGGTAGATTAAGTTTTCTGCCAAAAAACTTCAGTGTAAATTGGCCGATGAGTAATCATAATCTTTCTTGTATTTTTTTGATTAAAGAGATAAACAAAAATTATTTGTTTTATAGGCTAAATACTAGATGTATTCATTATTTGAGGCTCGTGTGTCTGGCTAGAAGTACCTGTAAACTCTGTATCTTTCGGTACTTAAATAAAAGTAAACAAAATTTATCCTCAACTGGCTTAAGGAGCCAGATGAAAACATTACATGATCTAACAATGTAGGTTAAAGTCAGGTCGTTCAGTGACGGATCCGGGAGGTTTTGTATTTAGTTGTACCAATAAATGGTATAACTACCCGAAAATGTTAAATTGTTTACTTTTATTTAAATACCTAAAGATACGGAATTATAAGATTAAGGGACTTTATTACTTTCATTAATTCCTAAAGTATAAGTTCAAATAAAATTTGTTTGAGAATATAGGTACCTAAATTAATTTTTAACAAACAGAAACGTCTGCGAACGATTCCATTAATTCTATTAAGCTGAGAATAAATTTAAAAGTGGAGAAATTACTGCCTTGTGTGGGACTTGAACTCATGGCCTCTGGATCGATACTCCAGCGCTCTGCCAACTTAGCTGAGCTACTGACCCATATGGTGGTTTTTTTTACTGGCTATGAATGAGGTCTTGGATGCTCAGTTTACTATCTCTATACCTAAATTTACTATGTCCTTACATATGATAGTTATTATCAATCATAATTTTCATTAACATCACTATCCCACGCTTACTAGTAACATCGCGGGAAAAATATATCTATTTATTTTTTTATTTTATTTACGACTTCCAAATCTGGCGCACCGGCGATCGTGTACGGCAAGCACCGATTTAGCAAGGATTGCCGGTTTCCAGCTCCTAAGTTCACGTGGAGATGCTGGCAGCAGAAACTCGGCTGCAAAGCCAAGATTAGGACCATAAATGACAAGGTTATCTATATTGGGAAGGATCATTATCATGAAACATAACTATAGATTATGTAAAAACTGTCAAAACTATTGGTTATATGACGCCAATGCGTGAAGTTGTGAAAATATGAACTTTCATGGGATGACATTTTCATACTATTTGCTGCCAATATTGCTTACTTGACAAGCAATATGCCCTACACCCACTAAGGCGGCGTCACACACATGGAGCGAATATACGCCTATAAGTACTTTTTTATGAATTTTATATAAAAAAATGAATAACCAAGTCATTCAGATGAAAACTGACCTTTTATTCATTGATTGAAGACCTGTTATTCACAGACTTACGTTACGTAGACGTACCAGATAGTCAAATTTACTGAAGCCGTTATTTGGATCATGTTGGATTGTAAACTATTTTGAAGGTATTTTCTTATTCTGAAGCTAATATTTAGGCCGTCTTAGTTACTCGTCAGTTGGCGATGTCTATATTTTTTTTGTAATACACTAAAGTTTATTAATGTATTTTTTTCCTTTCTAACTTTTTTTTTTATACTACGTCGGTGGCAAACAAGCATACGGCCCGCCTGATGGTAAGCAGTATCCGTAGCCTATGTACGCCTGCAACTCCAGAGGAGTTGCATGCGCGTTGCCGACCCTAACCCCCTCCCCTCCTCGTTGAGCTTATCCTTTTCCCTATTTACGCCGTATAACCTCTTTTAATTCTAGCAAATGAAAACATTGAACTTACTGTACATATGGAGGACTTGCTGTTTGAGATTTGTACAGCACCTTCTTTCTTTTATATTTACCAGTTTAAATTTCCAGGAATCGTATATACTACATCCAAATCTGGCGGGCCGGCGATCTTATACGGCGAGCACCAATTCAACAAGGACCGCCGGTTTTCGGGCCCCAAGGTGGTGTGGAGATGCTCGCGGACGAGACACGGCTGCAAGGCCAGGATTATGACTGTAGAGGACACGATTGTCTCCATTCACAATTATCATATTCATTAAAGATTACCGTCGGTTGTTTCCCATCATATCAGGAACCTAATAAGGCGGCCTTAGGGTGGCAATTTTATTTTTATTCTATCACTAACCTACCATAGTTACTAAAGTCTTATTATTTTCCCTTATATTGTACCTACTCAATCTGGGGCTGGCATCTATCACCACCTAGAATAGTAAAATCATCAATATCGCTAATTAACACAATCACTGTTCTTAATAATTTATAGAAATAAAAAAATAGTCATTTATTTTTACAATTTGTAATACTTAGGTACCTTTTGATTAATTTTTTGCTATTCATAGTTATTAATTCTAATATTGTCAAAATATATTTTTTTAAGGAGTCCTAGAATTATGTCACGTTTAATAAGTATTACACAATCGATAGCGTAAAACCGTTTTCATGTTTCAAGCAAGATCAACGCTAAGCAAAACTGAAGAACCTTAATAGTGGACAAATATCCATGACATATCCTTAGATACTCGTACACATACCGATTTGATCTTTGTTAAGATACCATATGACTTCCCGCTACCGTATTTTCTATGCATCTATACTACCGCATTTCTTCTTCACAGTTTAATTTTTTTAAGTACATTTAATTTAAACATTTTTCATTGGACATGCTTTCACTTACATATATGATTCATGCCAGCGATTCAAAGTTTTAAGGCTTTTTTTGTGCGGAACTATAATTTTTGTAGGTGTATTCTTCACAACACCCCGATTCAGCAGGCCGGTGATCCAGCCAATTGTCAATCGCTAGTGATAACCTTTAGGTAAACTTATCGTTTCGATTCCGCAGGTCGCTGATCCAAATGGACCTCACCACTCTAAATAGGCAAGCCGCGAGGCAAGCTTTGATTATAATCATTAAGTTGCACACTCACACAATGCATAATTACTTGTTAGCACTACTGATAATAAATTATTATTGATTTCTATTTTCCACATTTATTCTTTTACATTACGCGGTGTACAGGATCTATGAGAGGTGTCTTTGAAATCTGGACAGTTATTGATAACTGGTATTCTATTCGTAGAAGTCATATTTACCACGTCCAAGTTCGGGAGGCCTGCGATCATGATTGGCAGCTACAGATTCAACCTGCACCACTCTTGCATTGGCAAATCCAGGGGAATATGGGCCTGTACGCGGAGAACCAAGAAATGTAGGGCGTCTCTCGTCACGGTGGATAATGTTGTTATTAAGATGAATCGTGATCATAATCACTAAAGTAATATAGTTAAGTAATTATTATGTTACGAAATGTTTTTATTTACAAAATTGTTCTTGTCCTTAGTACCAATAGGGATTCTATTGTCCTGTCTTCTAGAAGTGTAAGTAAGTCTCAACATATATTTTCATGCGTTGTTTTGACTTGCATTTATTTTGACCATCAGTGTCTATTTTTAAATTTTCTGCTTTTTATACTCCGTCTCTATTCTTCTTTTTTTAATATTAATCTTCAAATTACTTGACTGACATATACTAATACAAAATAGCGAATGAGTCTTGCTTTTTGCAGTCCAGAAAATACATATTGATATGTACTACATAAACCTATTGTAATAAACCAGATACAAATTTTAGTGCTTTTTAATCTAGCAATACTCCTTGCAACCTATCCACCAAACATTGCATTGTAGATATTATACACGCGACATCGCGATACGGTCACCCGGTAATCATCACGGACGGCTACCGCTATAACCTTCGTAACCAATACATCGGGAAACGCAATCAGATCTGGTCCTGCTCCAAGAAGGGCTCCGGCTGCCGAAACACGTTGACTACTGTTGATAACAAAGTAGTCAAGTTTTCGTATGAACACAATCATTGATGTTGTAATTTGTATTTCTGTCTTTAGTGTTGATAAAGTTTTTGAAAAATATAATAGGTGTTTTAATACCAATGGTTGTGGCCAAATGACAACTACTTTAAATACTAAATTGATTAATTGTAACGCTGTGTTCTTCATCCCTGTCGATTACATATTTAATAAAATTATACTTTTTATATTACTTGAAATACTTAAAATGCTTGATTTTCTTTTGCATCAGTAAATCATTAATATTACCCTTGAACCCGCGTTGCACTTGCTTTTTTTGGACATATTGATTATATGACAGCCGACTTTGGACAAATTACATATTTTTATTTGTTGTGATAACTATGATGATCTCCCTATGATGTTAGCACATATCATATGTCTAGTGATGATCAAGTTCTTTCAGATGTAACATTCACAGTCTCCAAGTTTGGCCGACCGGCGATCCAAGTAGGCCACTATCGCTTTAATCTCCACCAGGGTGGCGCGGGCAAAATCAAGCAGAACTGGTTCTGCACGAAGAAAAACAGTGGCTGCCGGGCGTCCATATGTACCGTAAATCAGGAAATAATTAGGATTTCTTATGACCACAATCACTAAAATTGTGGGTACTTAAGTACCTATTAATATTTCATATTTTTCCCTCACGTGCTTATAATAACAATTGATTGAAAAAATATTTGACTATGGAGAGCTAACCAAAAGACTGGCGGCCTGATTCGAAGAATGATAAGGGCACGTTTAAGATCTTGGGAAGATATTTAAAAGATCGATAACTAAGACATGTCAAAATTGACGTTTATTTTGATTCCGGTGTGATCCCAATAAGATCTATCTACGATATTTCTAACGTCAAAGTGACATTGATTGCCCGAATCGAGCTGCTTCGGTTTATTATACGACATACAAACGATAGCTAAATGATAACTTGTCTAAACCAGAACTTATCGTTATCGTATTTCATTCTTCGAATCGGGCCAACGTTTAGTTTTATTGTAAAATAAAGTCTAAAATGATTATGATGTCAATAATTAACTAAGTTGTAAAAACTGTTTAATCAAATGCTATGGAATATCTCAACAAGGAGAAATTGAACCGATTCTGTGAGTATTAGTATCATCAAAACCGCGGTCGAGACCATGTCAATAAGACCCCAATTTGTTAATTTGATGAAGAAACTGAATAGCATTAAAATTTACAGTCGTGAAATTGACAGGAAATAAAGCTAGCTATATCTCGTAGTCATAGTTACTCAAGAAAAGAATTTCGCAGTGCATGCTGCCAATATTAAGCGGAGGGATGAAGTATCTCCTTAAATGGTTACAAAGAAAGTTCATGTCACCCGTACGAAAACTATATCTACTTAATTAAGCATTGGCGAAAGTTTTTTTTTTTCGCATATTTTAATTTTGCCAATTGATCATGTTACGTGGCAACTCAACACAATAATTCGTATTTTTTTCCAACGTAACGGTTACGTGTATGGTTTGGAAAACAACTTAAAATGACACATTATATCCAAAATTCGTCTCAGGTCTATATGTATAGCCAAATGTATATGAGTTTACAAACTTTGGTAGAATATTCACCTAAGATTACAATACATAAGAGCAGAGCAGAGCAGAACACTGTACAACACATACGAGTTTATTTTAGGTATTTTCTGTTCTTTTTTTTCGAAAACAGCGGCAAAGTTTGACGGTAACTATTCGGTGAAAATTTTTTGCCAAGTGAAATTTCGATATTAAAACTTCTACGAAAAGGTAGAACGCATAGAAATACCTTAACACTGACGTTGCCTTCTGAAGGCGAAAACTGAGTTATAGTGGTTAAGAATTGGAAACTCAAATTAATGTAAAAATGGCTCTTTTTGATAGCCGTGAGAAAATACCCAATATTTATTTTTATATTTTATATGTAAAATAAGATCATATTAGGGATACATTTTATAAAGTACCTACATGTGAGTTTTATTTAAAAAAAAGTAAAAAATCGTTTTTATTCGTTTTATCCGGAACTTTTTTATTAGCCAGATAATATTAGCATTGTAAAAAAAAATCCAAATATCCGGATACAAAAAATGTGCATAAAGGAATATACTTAGTCTATACTCGCTCTATTTCTACAGATTCTTATTTCTTCACAACATCTAAGTACGGAAGACCTGTGATAATGCTGGGGAAGTACCGATTCAACCTTCACAGCGCCTGCTCCGGCAAGTCCAAGGGCAAGTGGTTCTGCACTGGTCGCAACACATACAGTTGCAAAGTGTCGATTACAACCGTTGACAACGTCATCGTGCATGTTACTAATGAACACACACACTAGTCTAAACCGACTTATTCGTACAATTTGACAACCTGTTATAATACAAACTTCAGTGAAATTGTATCCATTTGATAGAGATGTAGGTAGCTCGTGAAAATATGTCAAATGACAGTTTGCTGTAAAATAAAATACACGACTATTACGTTGCAATCCGAGTGTTTTAATTCTAATTAAATCCCAAACACAATATTTGGCGACGAGAAGTACCTAACGCATTAAAACAAGTGATAAACTAGTGGAATAATTGTTAAACACGATGGCGGTGAGCGTTAACGTGATTTATGGCGGCAATCTCACGTTCGACCACAACGCGCAAGAATGGAGGATTTTTAAGGAGCGGTTTGAAGCGATGTGTTTTGCAAATGATTTGACGGACACCACCGACAAAGCGGGCACAAAGCGGCGTTCATACTCCTTACGACGTTTGCGGAAGAAACCTACCGCGTTGCAAAAGATTTGGTGTACCCAAAAACGCTGAACACCATTGAATATGCACCTTGAAAAGCTGGATTCTCATTTTGAGTCACCTAAGTGTTCGTTTGCTGAGCGATACAAATTTTATAAAGCGAAGCAACGAACCGGTGAAGATCTAGGGGAGTGGTCAGCGCGAGTGCGAAGTTTGGCACAGTTTTGCGGGTTTACGACGGAGCTCGATACAGCACTGCGGGATCGTTTCGTTCTCGGGCTCGAGAACGCTAAAGAACGAGAGAAGTTGTTTGTGGAGAGCGTCAATAAGCTGACTTTTAGTAAAGCGTTACATCTGGCGCAGGCTACTCGCAGTGCCCGGCAGGGCCTGCAGGCAACCGGTTCGTCCAGGCAAGCGGCGGGAGTCGGCGGCGGCGAGGCGGGCGCCGCCACAACACCACCAAATACAACCAAACAACTCTAATAACACAAGACAATCCTGTGCAGTATGCAGTTAAAAAAACCACACAAAGACAACTGCCGTTACATTAATTATCCGTGTAAAAAATGCAACACTAAAGGACACCTAAGTAGGATGTCTAAAAGTGATAAAAAGTTCAACTTCATTGCCGAGGACACCGATGACATACATGAAGGTATCGTAGATGTTTATTTATATAGTATCAGATGTGATAACGGTGAACCTATGCAGCAGGTGGTGTCGATGGCTAACGAGAGCGTATTATGCGAGGTAGACAGCGGAAGCGCTGTTCCAGTGTGTTGCCTGTTAGTGTTTTTAACGAGTTATTTAAAGGAAAATATGACTTAAAGAGATCCAACGTACGATTAAATTGTTATAACGGTAGCAAAATATTTCCTTTAGGCCGAGTTTTATTACCGATTACTTTAAAAAATAGAACAGAGCAGATTGATATGTTTATAATCGAGGATACAGCAGATCAGCCAATTTGTTAGGAAAAGATTTCATTAGCAAGTTCGATTTACATCTGTGCAGCAGGAATTGTAATCATTTGAATAGCGAGGATGACGTCATTAGGTCTTTAAAAAATAAATATTCGAAAGTTTTTTCTAATGAGTTGGGCCGGATCAATAAATACAAAATAAATCTGAAACTTAAAGAGGATGCGCAATTTAAAATTTTTAAACCTCGAACCGTGCCCTTGGCCTTAAAACCGAAAGCCGAGGAGGAATAGAACAGGTTGGTTGATTTAAGTATTTTGGGAAAGGTTAGTCATTCCGATATGGCGACACCTATTGTTCCTGTTTTACGGCCCGATGGCAATATACGAATTTGCGGTGACTATTCCGTGACCTTAAATAAATCATTGTTTATCGATATTGTTACATGGGGGGGAAGAATTCTCGAAATTGGATTTATCTAGGGCATATAACTAGTGTGAGCTGGATCAGGCGTCTAAGAAAATGACGTGTATAAACACACATAAAGGGCTTTATTGCTATACACGCCTCGTTTTTGGCTTATCCTCTGCGCCGTGTATTTTTCAGCAAATAATCGAAAAGTTACTGTCGGGAATCGACGGAATTTGCATTTTTCTCGACGATGTACTTATAACTGGGCCGAACCGAAAAATACACGTCGAGAGGCTCGAGCAAGTCCTCAGTCGACTTAGTGACGCCGGTTTGTGTTTAAAGCAGGATAAATGCGAGTTATTTAGGGGTTCTGTGGAATACCTAGGGTTTGTAATCGATAAACATGGATTACATAAATCCAAAAATAAATTTCAGGCAATTCTTAATTCCTAAAGTCCAAAAAATTTATGTGAGCTGCAATCTTTTTTAGGTTTGCTAAATTACTATCAGACATTCGTGCCTAATGCCTCGGGAATTCTAAACCCTATGTATGCGTTGCTAAAAAAATTTTTTTTTTTTTTTTTTTTTCTTTTATTTTTTTCTTTTATTCAGAAACAAACAGTCATTCAATAACATTGAACAGTAGATTAAGCAGCAGTAAATTGACCTATAGTTTCCTTAATTTACATATCAAAATACGAAGCTAATGCACTTTTTGAATACAAAAATATCGTATATAAATGCAAACAATTTTTACAATACTTTAAACAAATATCTACAGCTTGCCTATATACAGTACAAGTTGATTAACACCTAAAAATAAAAGTGAACATCAAAGTCATGTGAAATTTAAGCTAAATAACAACCAAAGATGCATATATCTCAATTATTAGAAAAAATATGCTTATTTAGGTATTCTTAATACATATCATTTGAATGCTTTTTTCAGTAAAGTAGTTGTACAGTTAAATATATCCACATCTGTGAGTTTTTCATTATTATTAAACAGTTTACAAACACGCTTAATAAATGCATTACTAGCATAACGAGTCCGACTGCGAGGAATAGAGAAAAGGTCTTTTTTGCGACACTGGCGCTCTCGTCTACGCGGAACTCTGAAACTTATTTTATGAAGCAATTTAGGGGCATCTAGTACTGAGTGAATAATTTTGAAAAGCAAGACAGAGTCTACAGCATCACGGCGGTCACTTAGTTTTTGCATCTTAAAACGTGTACATGTATCCGTATAGTTAGTGTAAATTTGCCCAGTCCTAAACGCGAGTGATTTGATAAATTTCTTTTGTAACCTTTCAATTCTATTAATATGAATAGCGTGAGATGGTTTCCAGACAGAACATGCAAACTCTAGATGACTGCGGACAAAGCTATTATATAAGATTTTGTATGTTAAAGGATTTTTAAAAGGTTTTCCTACCCGCAAAATGAAACCCAATTGTTTAAATGACTTATTTAAGATGTTGTCGAGATGTGGGACAAATGTAAGGTTACTATCCATTAGAATGCCAAGATCACGGATCTCTGTAACCCTTTTCAATGTTTTACCTAAAAGGCTATAATTAAATTCAATTTTCTTTTTCTTTTTTGTGAAAGTTATAACGTTACATTTGTCCAAATTCAGAAATAAGTAATTATCTCTACAGTAGGTGACAAGGTTATTAAGATCGTCTTGTAGTTTAATACAATCATCTTCATTTCTAATGATCCTAAAGATTTTGGTATCATCCGCATAAAGCAACAAATTAGAATGTTTAATGTAATTAGGGATGTCATTGACGTATAGTGAGAAAAGCAAAGGTCCCAAATGAGAACCTTGAGGCACACCAGAGCTAATTGGTAAAATATTGTAAGTGGTAATGGGGCGTGGAGCAAGAGGAGTCATTCGTGGGAATAAAGGAGTTAGCGAGTGAGCGAGTCTTAGCGCACTACAACCCGGACTAGGTCACGATTTTGACTACGGATGTTGGACCGGTGGCTCTAGGGGCTATTTTGGCTTAAGAACAGCCGGACGGCTCCGAGCGCGTCGTCGCTTATGTCTCCCGCTCGCTCACGCCCAGCGAAAAAAACTATGCTCAGATACAAAAAGAAGCGGCATCGCTCAATTTTGGAATAAAGAAATTCCATTATTATTTGTACGGCAGATCGGTGTCTTTTGTCTTAAGGACGGACCACAAACAGTAGCAATTTTTGGATCCAAAAAAGGTGTTCCCGAATTAGCAGCAAATCGGTTGCAGCGTTATGCTATCTATCTGTCGGCTTATAACTATCAGATCGAATACGTAAAAAGCGAACAAAACTTGCTGAATACTTGTCTACGGCCACAGTTGATGAAACGCAAGGGTGTCCCGAAGGAGATATAGTTCATCGATCAACATACATAAACTTTATATCAGATTCATTAAAACCAGTTACGGCGAAAGATATTTGTTTAGCAACAAATAAAGATGGAGTGTTGTTGCGCGTTAAGTCCTATATAGAAAAGGGGTGGCCACGAAAATTGAAGGATAATGATTTAAAAGTGTTTTTTAACTGTCGTACAGAGTTAACCTTGGAAGAAGGCTGTATTTTGCGCCGCCATAAAGTAGTCATACCTTAAATTTTTCGGGAGCAACTTTTGAATGAGTTGCATGATTCAAATCCCAAACACAATACTTATAGCAAGACATCTTAAGATACCGCTAAGAGCGATATATAGCTCGGAATATTACGATATATTCTGGTATATTTCGTCTCTCTCACAAGCTTGCTAGACAGACAGCGATATATATTTTGGTATCGTTGGCATGTGTGGTGCTTAGCTATACTATATCTGTCGGTATCTTATGGTATATTAATATCGCGCCGTCTGTGACGGGCTAAATTATTTTATTATATTTACGAATCCGAATAAAAATAGTACCTTGTTAAAGAGGAAGTTTTGAGAATTAAAAGTGGACGAAATTATGAACAGCTACAATAAATGGCATTAACGTGAAGGTTACTGAATAATGTTCTTATTATATGTGCTATTCTTCTTATTTATCTTTATGTTCTTATTTCAAGTACTACTTACTTTCCACAGGGCTCGTACTTGGACAAACAAAGCAGTTTCATGGAGATAGTATCGAAACTCTTGTCGTTAACTCTACCTTCAGCCTGTATTTGCTTTCTGGTAAACACGACAGCTCAAAAACGCAAGCAAGAGAAAGTCTCAAACAAAATCGACCAGCGGTCCGGTCAAGATCACATGGCATTGCTGGATTGATTGTTATGGACATCTTTCGGTTGTAATGATGAGGACATGATTAATGAATTTTATTTATTTAAACTTTATTGCACAAATTTACAAAAAATAGTACAAATGGCGAAGTTAACGCCTTCAGGCATTCTCTACCAGTCAACCATTGGGCTAAACAGAAACAGTTTGGTGCAGGATTGTAAAGAGTTGATATGGAACTAGACACAAGTCGAGACTACTATGATACTATACTTACGCATATACATTAAATTTTGGGATTAATTTTAAATTTTTGCAGAATTTATTCATGGTCTTGGCCATTCACTGCTTCTCCAGTAGAACTTTCGTCTTATAGAATAAGTATATATATTAATTTGTTTTCCAGAAGCGATTTTTACAACGTCTCGCTACGGCCGTCCAGTGATCATCTTAGGAAAGTACAGATATAACTTAGTGACTGGATACTACGGAAAGACCAAGTGCAAGTGGTCTTGTACTGTGAAGAACAGGCGGTGCAAGGCGTCGCTCACGACCATTGACAATAGGATTATTGGCCTTAGTATAGAGCATAATCATTAACTGTTGTTCAACCCAATTTCTATATACTGTTAAGTAATTTTAGTACTTATTAGACGTCGTTAGGTATCTCTCGATTTGATGCGCCTATCGGTGGCTACGTATTTACAAAAACTGGTTTTGTATCACGATGATCCGAATTCACAAATCATAAGTGTCGCCATTATCATCTTCCTCGCGTTGTCCCGGCATTTATTGCCACGGCTCATGGAAGCCTGGGGTCCGCTTGGCAACTAATCTCAAGATTTGGTATAGGCACTAGTTTTAATTAAATTGCGAATATTCTCTCAGTTATAGGATATAATGAATATAATTTGTGTACATGATATATTTTCAATTTAGAAAATAACATAATTATTTAAGTGATGGCTTTGATTTATTTCCGAGATCTATATCTATAATACAAATTATATAAATCAGTTCAAGAATGGTGGAATAATAATTAGGTATGGAGGGGGATATCCAAAAAATGAGGAATGATTCCCTTAAGCCAAAATGCTATCTGAATAATTCTACGGGATTTTTTCACCCTGAAGAATTGAACCGTTAATATTATGCGTAGGTAACATGTCTTTACTTACATTTTTTCAAAGTCTACCTGTCCATCATTATAGATATTGACTATCTTATTATTCCCACAGTTACCTTCAGCACTTCAAGCAAAGGCAACCCAGTCCTCCAGCTAGGCCGGTTCCGCTTCTACGTGGAAACCAAGAACGACTACAAGATAACTTGGGTGTGCGGCAAGAAGTCCAGCGCGGGGTGTCGCGCCCGACTGACCACTTTTCAGGGGGAGATCATTAAGAGCATGAACACGCATAGTCACTACTAATTATAGTAATTATGCAGTTAGGAGACGTAGCCAAGATAATAATAATAAATCTTTAACACGAATCGAAAAGAAAATAATGGACCGATATGACGACGTGAATACTCTTTTTCTTTCGTCATTAATGTCATTATAATACATTATTTTTACTTTTTGATTAGATACGATTAACAATTGCTACCTTACCACGCCCCCAAGTACATAGATCAAATAAAAATTTTTTTTTGACAATTTGATATGTATTAGGTAAGAGTCTACTTTTTTGGGTTTATGGTTGGAAGTATTCATGAAAAAAAAAAATACAACTGTGTATTTCTTTTGTTTGTATTAATTGATATATTGAGTTCAGTTGCTCTGATTGTACTGACGTTTTAACCATCCACATCCTTGTGATTATTACATAAAATTGATTTATCTAGTTATGTTACCCTCCAAATTAGCCATAGGTACAATCTGTAAGTTTTGTTATAAAGTTTAAAAAGTACATTAAGCGCTACTATTTAGGCAGCAAAGCTTTTCATTTTCCTGTGTTATTAAGTCTAGGAATGAATCTATATTTTTTTTTAAATACGGTTTAACATTCCTGACAACATACTAAAAACAACCTACGTAAATTGATCGGATTCATTGCTACCCACCTGGAACTGGTGGGCAAAAACAATACGTCTATCGTTCTGACGAGGCACTTAGGACTTTAGAAGTAGACATAAATGAAAAGTGAGAGTATGACAAGGACAAACAATAATCTTTCTCTGCTACTCCTACTGAAAGCTCCATATATGATTATTTCGTCCCATCCCTTATGTCTTATCCAGTAAGTCCTATCCTAATCATGCGTATCCCCAAAAACCTATATTTAGATAATATATTATTAATGTTTAATTTGCTTTATTAGGCTCCCCCTCGCAGCGCCCGGGGGATTTGCGCGAGAGCGAAATTTAAATTTGAATGACCCCTTCAGCTAGCTATTGTTTTCAGCGTACTTACACGTGCTGAATAAAGTATCATGTAACGAATATTCGTGATTAATTGGCTTGTGTGTGAAATATTAAACAAAGTAGGAGATGAATCACTTTTCCTTACCCCCGGTTGTTCTGGGAATAAAGAACAGAAATGTATGACTTTTATTTAAACCATGTATTCATATCAAATATTCTTTACAGATCTAATAATAACCACCAACACGTTGGGCAACCCGATACTCCTGCTTGGCGACTACCGCTTCAATCGCTACAACGACAAGCGTCAAGTCAACGATACTATCAGCAAGACGGCGTGGGTTTGTGTGAAGAAAAACAATGGCTGCCGCGCCAGGATCATCACTATTGAACATCAGATTGTTAAAGCTAATTTATACCATAACCACTGATTGATCTTAAAAATTACTACTGGCCTTAGCGTCAGACGATCTATGGTGCAATGTCCGAAAAACATCTTTTTTGGTGGCTGAATTAGAATAGAAGAATTAGGATATTAGTATAGATAGTGCCATCCACAAATGCTCGTCCTTTCATTCCTTTTAATCTATCTAGTGCGTCATCGTCGATGGCACTATCTAGTTTTAGATTTGGAAGAACATCAAAATTCAGAGCCGCATTCAGTACAGCTCTGAGAAATAGAGTTTTAGTCAGTCAACAAGCCTCGTTTTTATTGTAATGGAATTGTCGTATGAATCCTATTTGTTGTTAAAATTCTTTAATCTTATGTCTCAATATAATATTATCTAGTCAATAAGATAAGTTTATTATTACGTCATTTTGCCCTTGCAATAAAACATGGTTATTTTTTATTTTTTCCTTTGTTGTTATTTTTTAATGTTAAGTTCTTTCCTATTTTCAACTTGTTTTGTTTGTTTTTACAAGTAGTTGATATTTGTTACTCCAAGTTGGTGTCCCATAGGTACATCGGTATTTTCTTTTGTTACAGTGGCACTGCTAAAGTTCGCCAAGTCAAGATTAGGCACGACGGTTCTAAAGTGTGGTGACATTACTTTCTACAAGAACAAACAG
Organism: Cydia pomonella; assembly: GCF_033807575.1. NCBI lineage: Eukaryota > Metazoa > Arthropoda > Insecta > Lepidoptera > Tortricidae > Cydia > Cydia pomonella. The sequence goes on along the minus strand of NC_084705.1, from coordinate 5,366,079 downwards.
TTGAAAAACAAGATCACCTGGAACTGCGAGTGGAAGCTTAAGTTGGGCTGTAAAGCCAAAATTGTAACGGAAGATGAAAACGTCTACAGGACTAATTTAGATCATAATCATTACTAATTTATATACTATGATAAACTTAAAAACCCTAAAAACGATGGCTTCTTTTAAATCAAACTCCATCAAACGTAACACTTTTCAATCCTCTTAACTACGTAAACATGAACCTCAACCTAATCCATTAAAATGAGGAGAAATTATTTTTAAAGTACATATACATTTAAGGCCTTGTACAATGTTCATGATAGTTAAACAAGAAGAAATATACGTCGTTGAGATATTTTTTGTGATACGTTAGAACACTAGTTATAGTTACTAGTTTGTTTATTTAAAAGTAGGTTTTTTATGTCGTTAACCATTAAAACGATGACGTTAGATATTCTAAAATAAGAGTTTTCTTCGAGATAAGGGCTTCACTAACGAAATGTTGTGTTTGAACTACAAATTCAACAACAATCCCTAATTTCAGGAATCCATTCGATTATGGTCATTAGGGATCACTTAATAGTGCTTAAAAGGCGTTGACAAATGTGTTGCCGAGAAAATCGGACCCCTATTTTCAACCCCATACGCAAGAACAGAAATAAGTTTAACCGCTGTGTGTATGTGTGTGTGTGTGTTCTCTCTTAAACGGTTTTTTTTTTATTAAACCGGTTTTCTAGCAGTGGTTCTTAAATATGTTTATAATGTATCAAACCCCCATTCATTGCGTTTGGGGATTTTTAATTAATGTAATAAAGAAGTTCTTAAGTTAGAAGAGGATATAATTTACTTGGTAGAGAAATTCAAATGGGGTTCAATCGACATTTATTGATTCTAAGACACTATAACGTCGATATTTGAAAGATAATTTTCTTTTTTTCTGTCATTAAATATAAATTGGAAAATATTGGCTACCTTTACAAAAATGCCCATTTTTAACAACTGCTTAATGATTACTCTATGATTATGCTATGTTTGCTAAGCAAGTGTTTCAAGACACATTTTTGTCAAGATCGAGTTCTAAAGTATTTTTAAAAGGCTTGAGGCTTATTTTAATTGTTATGATAAGTGGTTGTTAATAATTTAAATGACATTTCAAACTATTTTGTGAAATCAGTTTTTTTTTTCTATTAATGATTCATTACCTTATTTGTACGTTAGTCGTTCCATCACTTTAGGCAATATTTTATACGGACTATTTGTAGTCGTACAAATCTTGGCCAAATAGTGAAAATGCGAATTAAATAACATAGTTTAGCTAAAATTATTTTCTGGTAACGCAAGTCATAAACTTGACAGTTAACTTCTGACACTTTTCTATACCACGAATATGACACTGACATTCGCTAGCGTAGATATGCGTATCTTACTTTCTATACATCTCGCTCACACTATATGCACCGTGCGCTTATTAGAATCGACAGATTTTTACCAAGATTTCCTGAGATCATAAGTTATTATATTTTGGTTAAATTCCACAAAACAAAGTAGTTTGTTCAGAAGAAAAAATGTTAGTTTGCATACTGCACATGATACGTTATTTATTTTTACATCTTGGCGAAATAATAGTACATTACGATACAAGTGCGAAAAATAGGAAATTAGAAATGAGTAGCGATTAATTAAAACACGACCGAAGGGAGTGTTTTAAATCCACACGAGTTGCGAATCACCTATTCGCACATGTATCGTACAACATTTTACAGTACATATGGCCGTTTAAATGTTCGACATAGTAACGTAATATGCTAATTTTCGCACTAGTGCGGTAAAGTAGCACCATATGTACTGTAAAGAACATTACAACGAGTTAAGTTTTTATTTATTTATTTACAGATAAAAATTGCGAGATTTCTTTAAAACTTTAATATCTGTCAGTAGGTAGGTCTAAACCAAGTCACATAGTCACACGTTACATCTGAAAAGGCGTTTTTCACTAAATTATTACAGAAACATTTTATAAAATTTAATTATAAAAATTGTCATTATCTCTAAAACAAGATAGATTTCAGGAAACTTTGTATGACTAAAATTAAATGCGGTCAAAAATACACCTTTAAAATCTGTCTGAGATGCATAGAAAGTAAGTAATTTCGTGATACGAGACGACGATAAATTGTCAGGATCGCTTTTAAATTATTCAAATATCAAATATCAAACATTTATTCAGCAAATAGGCCACAGGGGCACTTTTACATGTCCATTTTTACAAACAATAAATTAAAAAAAAAAAAATTACAAATATCGAATCTATGAAATAATAAATACTTTATTAGAGATGTATACTGTCTCTAAATGTCAAATTACACAAAAAAAACTATGATAAAAAAATAAAACCATAAAATACTAAAATTCTTTAGAGATGTATAAGTCTCTAAGTGTCAGAGATAAAATATAAAAAATATATTAAATTATCCTTAGAGATGTAGAGGGTCGCCAAGGCTTGAATTCTTATATAAATAATTAAAAGACAAAAAAATTAAAACAGACAAGAACCGAATGAAGTGTCTCACGTTAATGTCACTCAAAAGTAAAGTTACATACTTTAACATAACCTGTACCCCGTGTAAGCTTAAACAGACCGGTCTCCACAAACAGCACCCGTTCACGAGTATGACGTGTATCTCAGCCATCGCCTCCCTCAACCTTCATTCGGGAAAGTGGCGACCCGATCAACGACGCCACCGTAAGTAAAGACTTTTAAGCGAGCATGACATGTTCAAGCTGCCGGGTTGTATTAATATAAATATAATAAAAAATTGTGAGATACAACATTTGTGCTTGTAAGTTACATTAAAGACGGCATAGCGCCACATAAACGCGACTACATATTATTCATAAGGAGTGCCTACCTATAAAAATAAATTATAAATTTAAATTGACTTAGAGATGTACAGGTCTCTAAGTGTCCAAATCATTAAAATAGGTATTAAAATAAAATAAAATTTAAAATAAAATAAAATCTTAGAGGTGTATAAGGTCTCTAAGTGTCCAAACCTAAAATAATACAATCAAACGAGAACATGATGTTCTCTTGTGTCAGTTCTACTGGACGCTAGTATAGTTATTTCACAGAAAGAAAACGAAAACACTATTACTTACATTTTTATCATACTATCAAGATCAAGCTACTGGCTTAAAGGCATCCTTATCATCTATGAAATCATTCACAGCATAATACGCCTTACTTAACAAAGAGCTCTTAACGTGTGACTTAAATTTGTTAAGAGGCAAATTCACTATATCAGTGGGAACTTTGTTATAAAAACGTGTACAGTTCCCGACGAAAGACGTACTAACCTTACGGAGGCGGTGGGCGGGCACAGCAAGTTTATGCTTGTTTCTAGTGTTATAGTTATGGATATCACTGTTAAGCTTGAATTCATTGACATTTTTCCGAACATACATAATATTCTCAAGTATGTATTGAGATGCAACGGTAAGAATGCTTGCATCTTTAAATTTCTCTCTTAGGGATACTCGAGCGCCCAGTCCATAGATGGAACGTACAGCTCGCTTTTGCAGTACAAATATTGTCTGAATGTCTGCCGCTTTTCCCCACAACAGAATTCCATACGACATAACACTATGGAAGTAACTAAAGTATACCAGCCTGGCCGTCTCTACGTTTGTTAGCTGTCTGATTCTCCTCACTGCATAGGCTGCTGAACTAAGTTTGCCGGCTAAAGTGGCTATATGTGCATGCCATTGCAGTTTTGAGTCTAAAGTGACTCCCAGGAAAACAGTTCGATCTTCAAATTCCAGCGTATCACCTTTTATTTTAATCTTGCTGTTATTTACCTGCTTGACGTTAGGTAGCGTAAATTTGATGCATTTGGTTTTCTTTATTATTTAGCAGAACAGGGTTGTTTTGATAACGGATAGGTAGTTTTACTATGTATAGGATTAGTCAGCATTGGTATTTTTGCTTATTTCAAATTATGGTTTTTAACGGGTCCCTTCGATAACTGGCTTAATTATTACGAGGCCAACGTGGATATCGTTCACGAACGAAACGCAACTGTCACAGTCGCACTAATATGGAAGAGTGATAGAGACAGATGACTACGATACGCTACGGAGCGTTAACGATTGTAACGTTGGCTACGTGGCCTGGTTGTTTCAATTTTTCAACGAATATTGGAACTTAAAGAATAACGGATATCGTAGGGAATACCTAAAAAATTAGTCGAGGTGTTATCGATGAAACGGAAGAAGGTCATCACATCATGACTCTAGGCGGTTATGCACTTATAGGGATTCCCTACCTAAGCCCGACGGAGGACGAGTCCAGGTGTGTTTGAAAACGTTTCTGGATACTTTTGATATTCCGGAAATAGTTTTAAAAATGAAGGAATTAATGTGACTTAACCTACTCGTAAATCAAATGAGGTAGAAGTGACGAAAGAGGTGTTCATCCTCATAAATAATCGCGTACTGTGCGGTTTAAGAGGAATTTCCTCCCACGGACGTCGGATGATTCGGCTGTGGAATGAGCTTCCCGCCGAGGTTTTTCCGAGGGGCTACAGTATGGGGTTCTTCAAAAAAGTAGTGTGCATTTAAAGGGCCGGCTACGCGCATGTAATATCTCTGGTGTTGCAGGTGTCCATAGGCTACGGTGATTGCTTACCAACGGGCGGGCCGTATACTTGCTTGCCACCGACGTGGTATAAAAAAAAGGAAAACTATTTAACAGCGTGTTAAATAAATTAAAAATTAATAAGCAATGTCAAACATTTTAAAGAGTGTTTACGAATGAATTAAACTAAAATGTTACCTTGTTAATCTAAAAATCAGTCTGACACCTAAGCTAGGCGCAAAGGTGCCCATTGCGCTCGACACGTTGAATCCCGATGGACAACCTTTGCATTAGGAATGACACGTATGTTAGTGTATACTTTATGATTTAAGTTTTTAACACCATTAAATTTTAATTATACGACAAGGTGAATTAAGGTTACATAGGGCAAGAGAAACATTTGGGCAAAAGAAACACTTCTAGGAATTCCTCCCGCCGTTTCTCACTATGTGAATGTTTTAGGGGCAGTAGTTATCCTCCAAACACGCACGGGCAAGCCACTGCTGAAGATCGACAACCACAGATACAATTTAAAGCGGCAGAATCTGATGAATCGCAAGGCGTACTGGACCTGCAACAAGGCACCGAAGGGCTGCCGAGTCAACATCACCACCATTGATGGCGCCATCATTAAGGTTGCTAATGACCACAATCATCCTTAGCTTTCTGACAAATAAGGAACTAAATTTTCCTGAATTGATCTCGGCCCTTTTTGATGAAAATATGTAATTGATATTATAAATATAAAAATTTATAAAATTTGGGCTGATTTTGATAAGCCGGATTCAAAGTCCATGATGAGCTCTTAGTTTCCTTTAGTAAACTAGTTGGAGTATTTTAGTAATTTTTTTTAAAAAAATTATTTAGAACACAAACAGTCACATATACAAATGGATTTGAAGTACAATGTAGAGTACTTAACATACTTAAGAATCATAGACCTGGAGGTTCATTATTAAGTACATAATGTTAACATACATACTAACAGCATAAAGAAAATGAAATCATGAGCCATACTTAAATTCTATTTAAGTATTAGTCTTTAGAGGAAAAAAACATACAATAAGTGGTAATAAATACAGTAAGCAGGTTTGACATTACTGTCTGTTGTTGTTGTTGGTTGTTGGAATTTTGAACCTAGATTTAACATAATCATGTAAACTGTAATCATTCTAGTCAAATATTTATTTTGAGTCGGTTTAACCTGAAATCTACCTAACTAATTGCATGTGCTTAATATTAATAGGAGGCCTTTTTTTGAATTGGTTGTATTTTCTCACCTTATTTGAACGGTAGGTGTCCGAAAATATTTGTTTTCATATCTTTGAATGTCACGCTCATTATATATACCGCACCAACATAAACCTTATTGAAATGCATGCTAATCTGTAACCGTTTACGTCTCTGGTCGTCTTAGGCGGTCAAAGGGTTAAGGCAACGTTATTTTTCTATAAGTTGAGTCAGTTATGTGAGCACGCGTTGTTTTTCAGGTAATAAATTACACGACATGGTGCAATACGGTGTGTCCAAATTCGGTACCAACATACTGGTGATACAAGGCCACCGGTTCTACAGGAACAAGAAGACGAAGACGAAGGACTACTGGGTGTGTTCGAAGCACCGAGAGGGATGCAAGGCGAAGGCGACAACCATCGAGGACGAAGTTCTGTCGCTCACCAATGTGATCCACAATCATTACTGAAATGTATTTAATCGGAATCTTATTCGTATCTCATGTAATTATCTATTTTTTTCTCATTCAGACATTATATGTTAAATTATAGAATTAGATATGTATTTTTTTATTGAAATTCTTTGTAAATTGACCTATTTAATTATATAAAAATATTTTTGTTATATACTTTGTTTTGTAAAATATATAATATGTAGATAGCACTTTGGAGGTCGACGGTTTCTTGGGTCGATCATGAATGCGAAATCAAAAATGCTCCATATATTTATAAATGAAGTCAAGTTGTACTTAGGAGGTAGTTAATTTATTCGATATAAATGATGATGAAAAATCTTTAAACTTTTATTTTTATCCTGAAATGCATTTGCATACCGGATTTAAAGAACTTTTGCGTATATTCTTTTTGTAAATGATTGGATTAAGTGTATATTTATTAAGCTTCACTAAAGATTAAGATCAGAGAGGCAAAAAAAGTCAAGTCGTGCTGGTTGTGATCAGAGTCGAAGCCGTAGGCGAAGGTTTTTTTTTGTCAAAAATCTATAAAAGCTAAAAACATAAGTTTAACATTAAGGTGTTTTAAGATTATAATCTAAAGTGATTTTGTTGATCGTTTGGTTTCACAGAAGTTTTGATACCTATCAGTGTAGTAAATAGGTCCTTATTGCACTCACGTTGATAACTGTCCAACAGTTCGCTTCGAGTCAGTCCACGGCCGCGTCCACCTCTTTTACGGCGGTTATCGATACTCGAAGAACCGCACGGCCGGCGCTAAGATCTGGTGGAAGTGCAGCAAACGCCACCGCAAGAAATGCTCCGCTTCTCTCGTCACCGTCGGTGGAACGCTCTTGAAAGTCGGATTAATGCATAATCACTGACGGCGCTGCATCGGGATCTGATCCCGATGTTCATGTCCTGGGTAAAAGGCAAAAAACGATGGAGAAGAAACGCTTCTTCTTACTCATCACTGATGCTTCCGAATGAGACGCGATATCATTCCGTATTCGACTAATTCCTTTTTAGGGTTCCGTAGTCAACTAGGAACCCTTATAGTTTCGCCATGTCCGTCTGTCTGTCTGTCTGTCTGTCTGTCTGTCTGTCTGTCTGTCTGTCCGAGGCTTTGCTCCGTGGTCGTTAGTGCTAGAAAGCTGAAATTCGGCATGAATATATATATCAATAAAGCCGACAAAGTCGTACAATAAAATCTAAAAATTTTATTTTTTTGAGGGTACCTCCCCTACACGTAAAGTGGGGGTGAATTTTCTTTTTTGCTTCAACCCTACAGTGTGGGGTATCGTTGGAAAGGTCTTTCAAAACTAATAGCGGTCTTCAACAAACATTTTTTGATAAAGTGTATATATTCGGAGATAATCGCTCCGAAAGAAAAAATAAATGTGTCCCCCCCCCCTCTAACTTTTTTTTTTTAAATAGCCTACATTGTGTCCCACTGCTGGGCAAAGGCCTCCCCTGTTTTCCGCCACTCGTCACGGCTTTGTGCATGATCCCGCCAGTCGCCACGAAATGAGTCCAGGTCGTCTCGCCATCTCGTTTTTGGCCTTCCTCTGCCTCGGGTGATCTGTGGTGCCCATTCGGTCGCTATTTTGGCCCATCTGTCCGGGTGCATCCTACAGATGTGCCCCGCTCAATCCCATTTGAGCTTGGCGGCCTTCTCACCCACATCTGCGATACCTGTTTTGGAGCGCAGCTCTGTGTTCCTTATCCGATCGATTCTACGGACTCCAAGTATGCTCCGCTCCACCTTTGACTTTAACTTTTGAACCATAAAAATCGTGGAAGTAGAGCTTAAGAAAGACATTAAATGAAAACTATAGCGGACATGATCAGTTTAGCTGTTTTTGAGTTATCGCAAAAAGTTTCCCCTTCATAGTAAAAAGACTTACTTTAATTAGGTACTGATTATGCAAATTTGCCTATTTGTTTAATTCGCGTGAAAGGTACCGTTTCATGCCTTGGTTAACAATTTACTATACTTTAAGCTCCAGTTTAGCTTATTGTGACGGAAGAGTAACTACGCAACCCTACACAGCGTGGCCCGACATGCTCTTGGCCGGTTTTTTATTGTTAATATTTTTAAAATTGCCTGTCTCTTGGGTGCTTCTTCAAATGATGATGCTGAGGAGCGGTAAGATGCAATACATCCGAGTCACGGGTATTCCAATCCCAGTTATTGCTAAGAAAATATTCAGTATAATTACGCGGTAGATGTACTCACGCGTAGTTAATATGCTTTATACTAAAATTATCGTGTCTAGGTGATAAATCAGCTGGGCACGATAGCATTCGTATAGAGCATCTTAAGTACGCATGTGTACATTTACTGCGGTTACTGGCTATGTTATTTACCCTATGTATGAGACATTCCAATCTCCCACAAGACAAGATAAATACTGTAGTACTAATAGTAAAAAAACAGGACTGGGAATGTCTCCGACGGAAGTAACTAAAAGTCGATTTCATTAGCCACAAAAAGAGCTAAAGTCGGGAGTCGTTTCCCTGATGCACCGGGTCTGGAACAGCACCAACAAGTTCCTAAAAACCATTGCTGAGAGATGGGGCAATCCTATTAAATTTATCTGGGTGAAAATTCTTAAACACAATGTCGAGTTGCATCACACTAAAATAGTACATTACGATACAAGTGCGAAAAAAAGGAAATTCGAAACGAGTGGCGATAAATTAAAACACGACCGAAGGGAGTGTTTTAAATCAACACGAGTTGCGAGTTACCTATTCGCACATGTATCGTACAACGTTTTACAGTAACCCTTTAAATGTTCGACACAGTAACGTAATATGCTAATTTTCGCACTAGTGCGATAAAGTAGCATCATATGTACTGTAAATATTATTTTAGAATATCCAGCGCCCTATTAGTATATTACGGTAATTCATAATTTTAATGTAATTTAACTGTTTACTAACCAATGGTTTTTTTACATGCATACTAACAGGAGTATGGATTGTAAAATTGTAAAATAAATAATATTTATTTATTAATGTATATGTTCATGTGCGAACGTTATGAACTTAAATTGATATAAATTGTTATCCGAATTCACTAATTTGAAGATCAAAATACGGGCCCTTTTCATAAAAGTTTGTATGTAATGCGGGACTATAATAATCCTAGGCCCGACGCTTTTTCTGTTATACATTAATGACTTGACCACCCTTCAAATAGAAAATGGCCAAGTATTTTCATATGCTGATGACACTGTCCTTGTTTTCGAAAGCAAATCTTGGAAGACAGTGTATGAACTAGCTGAGTCTGGTCTAAATAAGGTATCATCTTGGCTAAGAAATAATCTCCTTACACTCAATACAGCAAAGACCTGTTACATGTGTTTCTCCAAGTATAAAAGCACACAACCAAGTAGTAATTTAAAACTAAAGATTCACAACTGCACAAGTGTCCCTGAAATAAATAAAGATTGTAACTGCACACAGATAATTAAAGCTGAAACAACAAAATACTTGGGTGTCATAATTGACCAGCGTTTGTCCTGGCATCCACAAATTGAGTATGTCGGTAACAGAATTAGAAAACTGGTGTGGATTTTCAAAAAACTTAGGTATATCACTACTAAATCGCTCCTGTCACAAATCTACGTAGCTCTAGCACAGTCAGTCATGAATTACTGTATTACAGTATGGGGTGGTGCAAGTAAGAGTAATTTTTTAGAAGTAGAACGAAGTCAGAGATGTCTGCTAAAAGTTATGCACCAAAAACCATATCGCTATCCAACACAAGAACTTTATAAAATTAGTGAACAGCTTACAATGAGAAAATTATATATTACAGCGGCGGTATTACGAGTACATAGAACTGTAAAGTTTGATACAACGATCTTATCACGTAGACGTAAAAAATCTGTTATGCCTCCAGTGAACTGTAAATCTAAATTTGGAAGAAGACAATATCAGGCATTATCAATACACCTTTATAATATGATAAACGAAAAAATTAATATCTACTGTTTGCCTTGGTATGAATGTAAAATAGCCCTAATAAATTGGCTTAAAAATATAACATACGACGAAACAGAAATTCTATTAGGATGACGAGTACGATAGTAACTGAAACATACACATACACACACACACACACACACACACACACACACACACACACACACACACACACACACACACACACACACACACGAATTGTAAGCTAATCACTTCTTTCTTTCTTTTTGAATATAAGCAGAATTTAAAATGTTAATAATTATACATATATTGTAATAGTAATAATAATATTATGTAAGTTATTATTTTCTTTTACTTAAAATAATAGCCGTTTGCACAATGTTAGACTTTATTGTCGTTAACCGTGTACAAATGTACTAGACAAATGTAGAAGAGCGGGGCTTCCTGTCACAGGTATTATACATACTTACTAGGAAGTCCCAACCATGAATGTGTTATGTTGTATACTATTTAACGAAATAAATGCTTTTTGATTTTTTTTTTTTTTTTTTTTTTGAATGCAACACGGTCGTCTCATTTTAATATCATGCAGATACTTTTATTTGTATTCAAAAACATGTCATTCATTAAATGACCAATATTTCATGAAACGGGCTGCCCCTGTTATACGGTTCTGTTTGTTGAAAGTATGTATTTTATTATGTAAGTAAATCTATAAACAACCACTATTTACATATTTTTAAAACGTTGTCATTGTTGGTATATGTTAGGTTAGGGAATAGTGAAATCTGTTAAAAAGTCAATTATTTACACAATTTGATATTAATATTTAAGTACCATAAGCTTTGTTAAAAAATATTGTGTAATATTTTAATAAAATGCTTTATTTTAATTCAATAATTTTGTTTGCCTATATTACGCGAAAAAAAAAATCGTTGTTAATAACGTTAATAAATATCTTGAGACTGTAATCTAGAAAGATTTTGGTGATCGTTTGGATTACCTTTTTGATTTGGATCGTTTGGATTTGCCTCCGTTAAAAAGGTCCTTAATGTACTCATATCGACGGTTGTCCAACAGTTCGCTTCGAGGAAGTCCACGGCCGTCTTCATCTTTGGTACGGCGGCTACCGATACTCAAAGAACTGCGGTGCCGGTGCCAAGACCTGGTGGAAGTGCAGCAAGCGCCACAGCAAAAACTGTTCCGCTTCGCTCGTCACCGTCGGGGGAACGCTCTTGAAAGTCGGCTTGATGCATAATCACTGACGGCGCAGGAATAATCGCTGACGATGTCTTATTATTGCTGATGCTACCGAATGAGATTTGAGTTAGCAATATTATTTTGTGTCCGTCATATTATTTATTATTAATACTTTTATTTTATTCAAATTATAATATGGTGGAGGAATATGCAGGGAATTGAGTCACGGGTGTCCGCTCGGTGGGACGCTCGCGCTCTTGAAAGTCGAATTGATGATGCATACTGACGCTGCTCCCTTGAGCTTATTAATTAATGATAATATTAATAAGCGATATTCCGTATCCATGAATTCGAATATGTAAAATATGGATTTCTGTAATTTAATTGGGCATCTATATTCCAACTTCTTGGGAACGTTTGATAAAAGCTTGTATGGAATATAAGAACAAATCTTGGTTTCTTATCATATTATTATACAATGAAGTATGAGCATGTTTATATTACCAGTTACAAATGTTATGTTTGTTGAATATAGTTGATAGTTGTAGAGCAAGCCTGGGGCTATTTTTGTATATTTTATTCAGTAAGTAAATCAATAAATACCCACTTCTTACATTTTTTTACATATTATTGAAATGTTGGATATATTACTCACAACAAGTGTACCTATACGCTGGCATTGTAAGGGGATAGTGGGAGAAGTTTAAAAGTAAAAAAATAATTGATACATTTACACAAATTCATTAAAGGATTACAACTAATGATTTCGTTGTTTAAAATGGACATCCATTGCTAGCATTTAATCGTATCACCATCACCTTCATTTAATCGCAATTAATCTCATAATCAGTCATTGCAATATTTTTAATAGAGTAGTTTGTAGCTGAAAATGCTGATAATGTTGATTGTAATGTTAGGCATAATAACTAAAATAATCATGGTTTCATGTTTGCATCAATGTTTTCACAAACGCTACCCTAAACGGTTATAATCGCTATTGACACAGTTCAATTTAACGAAATGTACAATAAAACTGTATTAACTATGTATTATATTTTCAGTATACTTCGGCGTGTCCCACAAGGGCAACCCGGTGGTGACGATGGGAGGGTACCGCTTTAAGAGGACCTCAGCTTATGGCATAAAGACATGGTGGCACTGTATCAAGAGGTCTTCCACGGGATGTGCAGCTAGCATCAGTCTGGTAGAGAACCATATAAGAAGAGTCAACTGTCAACATAACCACTGAATAATACCAGTATATAATACGCGGATTGTGATTATTTAACTACATATTTTTCCACAGACACGATACAAAATGGACAGTATGGACACGATACACGCGAATTCATACAAAATGTAAAGTTGATGTTCGGATGGCCACCGCAACTGCCTTGAAAATGAAAAATAAAAAATATCTTTATTATCTATTTACAAACATTATAGCAAACATTTTCTGGGGCCTCTCTTACAACGTACAAGGCCTGTGTTGAGACGTCCCGCTCTTTCACAACCGTAATTACTTATAGGTACATTATATTACAAAACAAAATATTACTAAAATTAATATTTTTATAGGTATGTATGGATAATTATTATACTCGTATATTCATTTTTAAATGTTTAGGATAGGAAATTCTATTAACTGTTGTGACTTTGCTGCTGCGGACTTGAGGTGGGTGCTGTCTGACAATTTGCTTGATAAATTGACTAAAATGAGTGACTTTCGCCGCCGCCGCGATTATGACGATGTCACTCATTTTATTAAGAAAGTTGGCATATACGGCGATGGCATCAACGCCACAGGAAAATGCAGTTGACATCCGAATGTCATTGTCCTTAAGGCCCTTGGACACAATATCACACACGCAATTTCACACAAAATGTAAGAAAAATCAAAAACCACTTGGACTGGTTTTTACGTTTTATAGTAAATGTACGATTGGGACTTTGGGACTCGAGGTACACAGTTTATCAGAGCGAGCAAATATTATGATGCCGGTTGGCTTTGTTTTAGTTAACTTTTATATGTCGTTTTAGGCTACTGGGTAAAAATGACTAGCATTCGAAAGATAATTTTCGTTCATCAAATATAAATTTATGTATTTATTGACAAAAACACAAAGATTTTAAGTGCTTACGTAAATGTACACAATGAAAAAGCATTGCAGGGCTGAAAGCATTAAAGTAGGTTAGGAAACACGGCAAAAACAACAAAGCGCCACTTGCACCATCCCACTAACCCGGGGTTAACTGGTTGTTGGCTGGCCAGTACAATTTGACACTGGGTTAAAGGTTTAACCGGTTAACCCCGAGTTAGTGGGATGGTGGAAGTAGCGATAAGATGTCTTCTTTCAATATTCAAGTAAATAAATTGAACTTCATCATTAAGCTAAGTGCCTTTTTAAATAAAATAAGTATATTATGTGTAATATTAAGTTTTTAAGGAATTATATTTACAATATAGGTACATATTTCGTATGTGGCTAAATAAAATGGCATAAAAATATGAAAAATAGTGCAAGCCACTCAAATTAAATAAAGTTCATAAAATAAGAACTAATATTTTGAAAAAATACACCGTTACCTCATAATTAGTAATTTTAACTTAACATTTTTACTACCCAACGGGCAACGGTCTCAAAAAAGGCCACCATCCCATTTTTGTAGTTTTTTCTTGTACAGAATTTTCAGGACTACATTGGCTAATTAAGTATTTTTTTTGTATGTATGTACAAACAATTTTAACTCACCAACTGGACTACGAGGAAAATACTAACTGTAATGTAAAACATTAGAAATCCAATCCAATTGAACGCTATTAAATAGTTATCATTCAAAAATTATTACTTAAAAGTCAATTCCACTATACGAGAAAATAACTCAAAATTTGCATCTAATTACTTTGCAACTCTTATGGATAAAATGCAACTTTCTCATCAGTTTTTGAAGTATTAAGAGAGCCTTTAAGGGCTTTAAGAGTGTGGTGAAAAATTGACACTGATTTGCTAGCTCTTATTATAATGATTAATTACGCTTGTTTTAATAATTTCATATTTCGATGTTATCAAGCCAGACTTGATGATGATTATTAATTATATATATTTGCATATAGGAAGTAAGTGTTATATAATAAAACTAAAGTTGTTTCTATTTCCATCCCATTTTGATTTATGACATTTTTGTTGCCATATGTTCTAATATATGGTATGAAATTATGATATAGGCATAATAATAGGCAATAATGACGCAGGGCTTAAACCAAGACTAGTCTATAAACATATAATTGTACTACCCAGGAGGACAGGAAAGTAAGGATTTTTAAATAAGAAGTAATTAAGATTTGTATTTTCTTTTCAGAATTCCGACTGGCGACGTTCGAGATGAGCAAATACGGCAACCGTATTCTTATTTTCGAGTCATACCGGTACCGAAAGAGGTCAGACAGCAGAGGCCCGAAGTACCGCTGGTTGTGCATCAAGCGTTGCTCCCACAAGTGTCCTGCTACTGCCATCACCCTTGACGATCTAGTTGTCTCTACTAAATACGAACATACTCATCCCCCTGAGAAAGACCTAGAACATGCGGTGATACCAGCTTCATACGCGCATAGCTACATTCAATCCTAAGAGATAAACATAATTATTTATTTGAATAGTTCTGGAGCTCTTAGTCAAATTTATCTTTTACTAAATACTAATTTGGATACCAATGCTGCAAATACCTAACCATTGCGGTCAGCATGGGGTGTATTAAGAGGAAAGGGGACGATCGATTCTCCATACAAATGTAGTCCTTATTTTGCTCCCTGGATAACAAACATCATGGAAAATATGTTTACACAATTTGATGTATTTTAATCATAGCTATGCCCGACCGCTTGATTTTTTTCGATTTTTTAATTATTATAAAAGTTAGGAGCCAAAAACAGGTTTCATACAAATTTCTAAAAGCTCCTAACTCTGTTATAATAAATCGATAAAAATCAATCGATAAAAATCAAATAGCTATGATTAAAATACATCAAACTGTGTAAAAATACTTTCAATAACGTTAATATTGAAAATATTAGGTGGGAAAGAGACAAAAGAGGACTATGTTTGTATGAAAATGCGATTGCGCGCGGGTTCTCCACTTTTGTCTTAACAAATCTTCAAAGACTTAAATATCTATGATATTTTTCTACCTCATCCAACTGAAAACCTAGTAAAATGCTTCGTTGCCATGTCATACAGATAGCGATTTAATCGAAGTATTTACTTATAATTTTTGGTGAATTTTGATTTTGTTTAGATATTTATGGTGTTGAGAGTCTTTTATGAGAGAATTGAGAAGAAAGTTAGAATTGAGAGTGAGCGCTGCACATTTTTACCAGCCATATTAAATGCCATTTTAATTCTGAAATATTCCGTTAGAGAGTTTTGTATTAGCTTAGGTTTTTGTACCGATTGATAAAATATTGTGTAACTGTACATACATTTGACCACATATTTACAAATAAAATACTTATTTATTTGATTTGTTTGCATAACTTCTCTCATTTGTTATTGCTTACGTGTATGGCCCAGAACAATATGTAGCGTTTATAGGTACAGGTTTTGTATAGAAATGTTACAACTCAGGTGGTAAGCCCAGCAGGAACTTGTGGCACTTTTGAAATCACACTTGGAGTACATCAAGGTTCAGCGCTAAGCCCTCTTCTGTTTCATGTCACCATGGACTAACAAATGCCAGAAACCTGTGCCATGGAGTACACCGTACGCAGATGACGTTACTCTCATATCAGACTAGGTTGAAGTCCTGTAAAGTAGTCACAGATTGAAGTCTCAATAGTTGGTTAAGAACACTTGAAAATAAATGGTCTTAAAATCAGTGGCAAAAAACGGAGCATATGTCGTGTATATTCGATGGCCACACGGACGTAAATAACATAAAATTCCACATCGGTGACTCACCCATTCCGACAGTGGACCATTTCATATATTTGGGCTCGATTATTAGCGGCGACGGTAAAATTGACCGAGATGTAACCCACAGAACATCTACGGGGTGGATGAAGTGGAGACAATTCACAGGCGTAATGTGTGACAAGAAGATGCCCATCAAACTCAAGGAAAAACTTTATAAAACAGCAATTAGGCTCGGTATACTTTATGGTATCGAGTGTTGGGCATCCAATAAACAGCAGCTGTCTAAGTTACACACGACATAAATGCGCATGTTACGCTGGTTATCGGGTGTCATACTGCTGGACTAAGTTCGAAATATCCATATCAGAGGGAGTTATAAAGTCACGCCCATAATCAACAAGGTTAAGGAACATGGTATGAATATGTACTCCGCCGCCCTGAAGATCATATGGTACGAGTTGCCCTGAGGATACCCACGACAGCGCGAGGCGCCGGAAGACGGCCCGCCACCAGGTTGACGACGGTCCAGAAGGACCTGAAAGGGATAGGAGTGGATAACATCGTAGCCTAGAACCGGAAACAGTGGAAAAGGCAGACAAGGAGAGCCGACCCCAGATAATGGGATAAGGCTTAGGACAAGAAGAAGAAGATTGCTTAAGTGTATGTGTAGGTATGGTATGGACCAGGGATTTTAATCCTGACCACCCTTTAGACGAGGCACTAATTATAAGAACGGGGTGAGGTCACCCAAAGCTGTTTTGGACAACCATCTGTTCACGAAAAACTTAAACTTGGTCTAACGCATAATGATGTGGTGAAGACTCGGGGCGTTCATAGTCAGCACAGATACTGAGAGGATTGAGCAACTACCTAATGCCTGACTTAGGAATCTGAATGGACACCATCAACTTATCAATGAGCAAATTTTATTTAGGAAAGCAAGCATGTGTATAAAATGCAACTTTCTCAACAGTTTTTGAACAATCAAGAGAGCCTTTACCAGCGTGTGTGGTGCAAAAACTTTTTTCTAACATAACTAACATACTCTCAGAAATCGAAAGAGTTTGTAGGCGCTACTTTTGGTGGGATGTCCTGTCACGTTTATTGAATACACCTTCTGGTACAGTCAATTTCATCAAAACATTTTCATGTAAAATGTTGCCAAGATGAAACTATAAGGCTCGCACTGTCACAAAGTTATCATATCTCTTGTAGAGCCAAGCTTCTAACTATACAAGGCCTAATTTCACAAACTACACCTTAGTCAAAATATATGGCTTGGCTATTTCTCGTCTTGGCGGGGGCACTACTGCGCCCCCAGATACAGTCACAATATCTTGCACAACAAAGCGTACTCGTATACGTGATACGAACTGATCGGAATGGCCTAAGAACGTGGCATATATTTTTATCCGTTGTGTTGTGAAATATGTTTGTACCTGCAAATAGCATTTGGCCAGCCCCTTTGATTGCATTTCTCCAGCTAACTTGATTTCTTCCTTCTAAATTATTACAAACAATGTTTCCAATATGTTTAGCGTTCTTCGGCCTCACGCCCACCGGTAAGCGCTGCCTGAACATCGGGCGCAGCCGCTTCACCGTGCACCAGCACGAGGGTCCGAAGATCCGTTGGCGTTGCCTTCGGAAAACCTATGGCTGCCTCGCCTTCGTACTCACCATCGAAGACCAGATAATCAAGATGAGGGATGTCCATAACCATTAATACGATTGACATAACAAACACTTGTCTTTTAGTTTACATAAATGCAAGACAATCCCATCGCTTACTGTTTCAGTCTTGTTTTGTATATGTCAGAATAAATGTGTGTCAATCCAGAAGAATGGTCAGTATTGATAAAGATTGACTCTCACATCTATGTGAAATAAATATAATATGGATCCTGATCCTGTCGATTTCGGACCATAACGTTTCTAGTCAAATTATATTAGATACTTAGATAAAGTTCAAGAGATAACATTTACTATTATCTTTAAGTAGTAAATGGATATATAATTTTTCTCTACATATTTTATTTCATAAAAATTCCCTTGCATAAAATGAATAAAATCTACTCACCTCCTTTTCCTCTTTTTATCCAGATGTGAGTGCTTCATTATAGCAGTACTTATTTATTTATTTTGTCGTATCTTTGTCGATTCACTACTTTCTTATTATTTTTGATTTCTCACAGGATATTTCGAAGAAAACCGCAACGGTAACCAAGTGTTCGTCATGGGTGGCCATCGGTTTACCAAAGACTATCAGAAACATTACAAGAGTCGGTGGCGATGCAACAAAAGAAACTACGGGTGCAAGGCTTATGTGTTGCTGCTCGAAGAAAACATTATTAAATTTACTGAACATAACCACACCTAGAAACTTTATTATTGTCATGTTCATTCATTGTCTTATTAAATTGTGAGCTTGGTTCAAATCTTATTACACGTTTTAATAATTATATGATTGAGATACAGATTTTCTTGTAATCTTTTATATCGGTTGCTTAAAGTGAAAGAAAGAGATATTATAGTATTGAATGAATTATTGTGATAAAAAGTTTCAATTATATTTTATTTTGACTTGTAATCATTGTCCATTGTTTGAGAAATACAGAAACAGTCATATCATCCAGACACTTCTTATGCCAGTCGCTATCAAGAATTATCGATTAAGCGGCATTTTTATAACCTTTAAGATATATTTATTTTTCGTCCTCAATCACTACGGAAACAAAGCAATTCAGTCAAATGGAGTATGCACTGTTTTAATATGATATAATTATGTACCTTAGTAATATAAGTTAGTCATATTATTTAGATTAAGGTACTAACGTTGAAAATGAGTGCCTCATTTTCAGAACCTAATATAAGTTTAAAATGAACCGTACTTAAAAAAAAAATTCAACAGGTCGTGTAGTGTATCAACTGAAATACATGTCGTATACTAAGAAAAAGTGACCAAGGCCTCCAGTGCCCAAGGGTGGAAGCGCCCTTTGCTATCGCGGTGCCTGAGCCATTACGGCACCTGGGTCGCGGCGGCATAGGTCGCCGTAATATTCATCGTAGGTAATATTTTCTAAACAAATTTAATTTGTTCTAATACTTCAAATAGGTCGTACAGTTAGGTGCAAAACTGTCCCAATTAACATCTTAGTAGAATATGGAGACGTTAATGTCGATCAAAGGTATGTAAAAGATTAATACTTAACAATACTCCTTGAAATTTGCTATAAATCCGCCTAACTGATGATATACTTGGCATTTACCGTGTTTTTGTAATTTAAGATCTAAAACTGGAAAAGGTGCCATTTTAATTTTTTCCAATAATTTTAGTTTCCTTTACTCCACATTATCCACATTCCACTAAGATGCTATTGGGACAGTTTTGAACTTAACTGTATATCAAGAATACAGTTCTGGTGAGATCTCTTGGAGATATCAGATGTGCCGGAAAGGATTTTGGATGTCGAGCCACCGTGATTTCCAAAGGTTACGATTATACCTCATATGATCATCTTTGTTTAACCTTATATATTATATATACATTTATATTATATACATTTACTCAATAATATTGTAAATACAAAAGTTTAAAATCGGGAGACCTTTAAGAAGATATGCTGGTCGCAAGGTATATTTGGATTTTTGAAGGTCTACGGGCTATAACCGCTGTGATATCTTAGTATTAAATAAGCTGTTTGATTAACGATTAAAATTTGATTTTAATAATATGTTTCATTTTAAATATCTTTTCGAAAAGCTTTATCGTTAATTTTGGAAAAAGATTAAAAGTTGATAAATTCAAATAGGTTAGTTTTGACGACCGGTCTGGCCTAGTAGGTCGTAACCCTGCCTATAAAGCCGATGGTCCTGTGTTCGAATCTCGGTAAGGGGATTTATTCCTAAGTCATGGGTGTTTTCTATATATTTTTAGTATTTATATATTGTATATATCGTTGTCTGGATATCTATAAATACAAGCCTTCTTGAGCTTACTAAGAATGTCCATTATATATTACATATTATTTGTAGTAATCAGTAGCTATAGGATTTTAAAGGACCTGCAGGCGTTAACCTTATTTTTATGAAAGAATTCGACATGCTCGAATTCAGTGCCTATTAGTTAGGTATTTTTCGACTTTATGAATTTCCACTGTTCGTGTAGTATTAAATATACTACAAATAACACAGTGTATTTTATAATCAAACAGTTAAATTTAGATAATGTGCTGCTTTTATAATTATTGATAGCACTTGGATTAGTATATTTAAAAAAAAATTGTAATAATATTTTACAATGCGTTAGAGTCAGACTAAGATAAGTTGGCAGCGATTTTGATAGCCCAGACAGCGCAAGTGTTATTTTAAACGTCAAACATCTATGAAATTATGACGTTAACTTAACACTTGCAGAGGCTGGACTATCAAAATCGCTGCCAACTTAACTTGGTCTGACTCTATTTAATTATGATATATTTTACAGAAGCAGAAGAAATCAACGTAATGGCAGATTAATTATTGGGATAAATACAGGAATATGCAATTTAGGTAAAAAAAAATTCTTTGAGGTAGCGGCCCAGATTCCTATAAAAAAGACATCGAATGTCGGTGTATTTTTGGTCTCTTAGCCTTCTTCTGGTATCCTTTATGATGCCAAACAAATCACACACGCATACTACAATGCTATGATAATATTCTCATAAACGTACATTGAAGACCTGGGCCAGTATCATGTGAACCTAAAAAAGGCCTCTGGGTTGTTATCCCTTGATAAAATAAAGAAATGCGTGAGCGTCGTGGAGCACTCAGTTGGAACGAAGTATATTAATCTTGATAAACGTATTATATTATTTATTAACAAATAAAAAAAAAAAAACTTTATCGACATAATAATAAATTTCACAAATCAGTTATGAAATGCGACTTACAGTCAGGGAGAACGACCAAACATAAGAAAACATTTTGTCTGTTTTCTTCATGTTAGCTCATGCTTCACACTCGCTTAGTCAATTAAAAATATTAAATTCAAGTGAAAAAAATACGAAAAGTAATATCTGCATACACGTTCCCGTTCTTGACGGAAAATCTTATATTTTTAATTATATTATGCTCGATAAGGAACTTCGTTCCAAAAAAATCTGAGTGGCAGAAGGATAATGAGGTTCAGTAACGCAAGATACGTACAGCCTAAGGCACGACTGATGCGGGGAACCGATGTGAGTGTGGTTATTTCTAACAGTTTCGTTTCGTCGTCATTGTGAACATTGAAATACAATACTTACCTAATATTATAAATCAATAGTTCTTTATGTACCTATACGAATGCAGATATAATTATCTAGTATCAAAATATAACCTACAGCAAGGATTCAATAAATCCAATAATTTTACAGAACTTTTTTTTCTTGGACACTAAATCGGGAGGGAAGATTGATATTTGATAGTCATCGCTTCTACAAACAGCCACATGGGGTGTTAGGTAACCTGGCGATGCAACTTGAAAAGATTGGACTGCCAGTGTAGGATAAGGACCATCGATAACAAACTCGTGAAATATACCAACGACTACCATTAAGAAAATTGACTAAACATTCAACTTACCAAACACAAGCTTCTGTGCAGATTAAATCATGATAACAGTATTTACGTAGGTAGAGGCCATGCAGAGATACATGACATTTGATTTGATAATAATAAATTTATTTTAGCTTTCAAGCTTCGTTATTTGCTATTCCTTAACTTATTATATTTTTTTCTTCGTATACTTATTTATAATCTTTATATGCTTCTACAGACAATTATGCCAGAGTACTTGCTTGTAGAAGCTAACAACGTGGATTTGTTCTATCCTATCTAACTGGTTTTATCGTCAACATTATTCCTCCTACTTCTGCTGTCACACATATCCAAACCAATTTGATTTACACTATTGATTACTTAAAAATAATCGGTTCTACACTTACCATTGCGGTGGTGATATTACCAGGCCGTAAACGAAGTTTGCTGATTATAAACGGTTACGCCTTCTCGGAGTATAACACGACGTTTTGGTATTGTACTAAAAAAAGAGCAGGATGCATGGCGAAAGCCCGAACAAATTCTACGGGAAAACTAATGTCCGCTTCCAAATACCACAATCATGACCCTCCCAGATACCATCGCACTGAGTCAGGAACCTTCATAAAATTGTAGCCTTAAATCGTCGATATATATACATAGAAATTGCAATAAATACTTATTTAATTTGTTTTGTGTGTATTTATTATAATTATTTTCATGTGTGCTAGTAATGAATATTGTGTTATTTTGTGAACATAAAACATTCCGTTTCAATTGTAAAGTATCTTTTTCGTTTTTTATTTTGTTTAATGAAACCTTTTATTTCGAATTACAAATAAGTGTTTGAAACTAATTGAGATTACCTAAGAAGTTTCTTATTTCGAAACATCGATGGTATTTTTAATAACAAATTTGATTAAGGTGACACCATATCAACAGATTGGCTTAAAATTATTTTATTGTTTTCAGATATCCTGCGCGCCATTTTGAGAGCTCGTTTTACCAAAGAGTCTACAAACATTTATATTGGAGGCCATAAGTTCTTCAGACATTCGAGATCTTTGGTTGGAAACCGCATCAGATGGACATGCGCCAAAAAACACAAGCACAAATGCAAGGCGTCCGCTATCACTATCGATGGAGTTGTTGTCTCCACTACTGGTATGCATTCACCCTTATGCTGAAGTGGTTTCCCAGTATTTATCTCATTGTTCTTGAAGGAAATTTTGTAAGGATATCTGTGATTGTGTATGCAAATTACGTACCTAAGATAATAAATATATGGCAACAGCATGCTATCCTTGAAGTCACGTATCTGATACGTTTTGTAGTTTACTGTTTTTTTAATAGATGAAGTTTTCATTCACTACATCACTATAACCAAGTTTTAAAGCTTGGCCATGACGTCATGGTACAGAGAAGAACACGTGTTTTTCTTTGTTTCTACTTAATCACAGCACACACTTTTCTTGTCAGACATAATGGTCAACTATTTAGAATTAATGCAATTGGTCAGGGTAAGATTTGCAATAGCCTGATATGCAGCCCGAAGGGCAATTAGATTTATGATGTATTTAATACTAAATTGTTTACAAATTTTATATCTATATTCCTCTAATTATTACTTGTGGGTGTTTTTTTTAATGTTAAAGGTGTTGTAGATTTATGTTTATTACATTATGTGTACTGTATCGTTAATATACTGCGCATAAAGGGGTCCATTGATTACCAGTTCGCCGGACGATATCGGCCTGTCAGTTATTGGCAATTGTCCGTTTTGTTGCACTATTATCTTTAGTTTTTTAATGATTGTTGTGTTTTAAATTGTGAACTTTATTATGGTGGTTTTATTCATAAAACCAATATATTTTCATAAATATTTATACTCGTATTGATGAATTAATCCATTGTGTTCTTTATTGATAGGCATTCCATTATTAACTGAATCAAGTTTAATGGAATTTTCACAATCATGAATAATTGTAAAATAAATAATTCGCTGTTTATTATACATTGTTACCAAAGCATTATGATATGTCGTATTAGAATTTTAAACAAAATTGGTGATAGCTTGAGACTAAAATAGAATTTTAGAAATGTGATTCAAAATTCAAAAAATGACCTTATTAAAAAAACTGTTTTTGTATATTTAGTGATGTAAGTCAGATATAAGTATTAACTATAAGCATTTTTAATTGTTTATGAATACTAGTATTATTTATTATAAATATTTCTTCGACATCTACTAATATTTGCGTTTTAATTGAAACCTCAATGTTTTATTTATTTATTAATCGCCGTTGATTATTTGGTATTGGTATTGGTGTTAAAAAGTTTTAGAGGGGCGTTCTAGTGTTTACTAGCACCTAATTTACACTTTGTTTGCGTAGCCAAATTAGCTCAAACATCCCAAAACCGATTTTACCATTCCAGCGAGCACCATAATCCAGATCAACAATCGCACATACCTATTCCACGAGGGGTTCCTTTACAACCGTCCGCACAAGAACCGCACGGGCACCTCGTGGTACTGCGCATCGTACCATCGCCAGTGCCGGGTGAGCGTCGTCTCCACCGACGCGCGCGCAGGCCCGATAATGGTGGTGAGTTACGCTGGAGAGCATAACCATGGGTTGCCAAAGTTGTATCGTACCAGGGATGGTACGTTTTATAAGTCCGTTGAACGTTAGCTTGGGAATATGGATTACTTCATTATGGATAAGGTCTTAATTTTATTGTGTGCGTGTAGTTTTAGTAACTTGAACTTGTATTACGATTGAAATTATGTGTCTGTATAGTTATTAAGAAAATAATTAATGTTAATGTTTTTAATTCTTTGGAGTATGCATTTGTATATATATGATGATCAATTTATTTTTAACAATCAGAAAATATACTTATTTTTTGACACGGTCGGTTTTACTTACCATACGATAACCACACTTGCGTAAAAAAGTGCCTATTGAACACACCCGAAAAAAAGCATCAGAGAAATAAATATGTGTATTGTGAAGGTTGGAAACTTTCACAGTCTTTTTGAAGATAACTGGTAGCAGTTATAGATTTGAATTCAGAATTATCACCTTGTTAAATGAATAAAGATCTGCAGATGGCCATTCCGAAGGTAGCAACCATCTAGAGTAGTTGAAATTGTAATCTTGCAAAAAGAAGAAAATATATGTAATATCAGAAATCTACGTCTGCGTTTATATTCCCCACCACGGTTAGACTGTATCCTTTGTTACAGTATCTTCTTACTTAATAACGTATGTTTCATAATGTATGAGATAAGATAATGTTTTAAAGGTGGTACTACACGGCAGGGTACGGTACAATTACAAATATTTTTTAGTTGCAAACCTCAAAATAAATCTCTGTATTTAATAACTTTATTGCTGACTTTTGCGTGAAATAAAATTTAATTTATGAAATTAAAATCGACATATATCAATCTACTGCTTTAGGATAAGTGCAGATAGATCATCAGCTACTGAAAGGCATTGAAATTATTCTAAAACATTTCCTTATTTTGCAGAATGTAAGCTCATCACATCTGCGACCGGTGCCACCCTCCTACTGTACCAAAACTTCTTTTACAACCGCAAACGTCGCACCAACAACAACAACCTCCGGTGGTACTGTTCTCGGTACCACCGTGGCTGTAAAGCTATACTGATCACTACACAGGAGTTAGAAGTGCTGCACGGTTCTGGAGACCACCCTCACGAACAAGCGTCCTTTTATAAAGACTCTAATGGGATATATCATCGACTGTAGCGTAAAAAATTGAGATGTGCTAGATATAAGTAGAGAAGTAAAGGTTTTAGGTACCTATCACAGTTCATGATATACAGCCTGGTGACAGACGGACGGACGGACGGACAGCGAACTCTCAGTAATAGGGTCCCGTTTGACCCTTTGGGTACGGAACACTAAAAAAAGGGTACGTGCGCCTACTAAACTGTTCAATACATGTTCCGTTTAATAATTAATTATATATTTCATTTTGGTTTTCATCACCCATGGAAAAATATTTATGTTCAACAAGGCATTTCATTCAAGTACCTAATAGTTATCCTGTGCATTCATCTACTGGAGACCGTACCTGATTTCATAATGTTAATATTTGATCTTGTGCTGATTAACACACAGTGTCACACACACATCGTTAAATGGTCAACAAAGGAATGTACTTTCAAAAAGGTATTTTTCTTGTTGAAGTGTAATGTTTAGTAAATAAACATTTGTTATGTTAACACTGAGTTTATTATATTATTTTAAAGCTTATTAGTCATCGTCAAGCTTCGAGTAAGTCAGATATAGCTAACCCCATACTTACACAGTTCATTCCTATTCAACAGCGTCTGTACTTAACAAACACCGTCTGCTGTCACTGTCACTCCCATATGCAATGGGTCATTTAATACAGTCCGTAGCTGGGTTCTGCTACAAGCATACATTACAAAAGTAACTTCGTTGTAAGTGTAATTGCGCTGTGCATGTTACAGTGAATTCGTAGGCTTAAGCTAATGTCGAAATGGAATGCCCGCGGCAAAGCCTTATTGAAAGCCTTATTATAAGTAGAGAAATAAAGGTTTTAGGTACCTCTCTAATATTTTTTTCAACTCGACAAACTGTCGAATCGAATAAATCGTCTCATAAATATGGTACTACGCTCTTATTACACTGGAATAAGATGCTATGGGACATATTTTTGAGTAAGATGTGTACACCCATATTTTTACACCTGACTGTACTGTAGTTCCTTCTTGAAACTCCGATTAAAAATGAAGAAACTTTGTATTTGATATTTTCTCATTATTTGAAAGCTACAGCTTTACTATTATTGCCCACTATGGTTGTTAATTCCACTGATTGCTTCTCCTGATCTAGGATATTACATTTTGAGTTTTGTTGCAGCAATATCATGGTACGTAAACGACTCTGACAAGCTGATGGCGGTAGTGAATGGGTACACGTTCTATTGCGACCAGGCGATTATCCCCGAGGTTGCGATGTGGCGGTGTACCTCCGGGTACCCGTGCAAGGCCAGGTTCAAGGCGTTCACCAACGGCGGTATCATCCGTGTCACCAATCTCGAACATAGCCATAAACCACCAAAGATCTACGTGAGGGAAGGCATACTCATCAGACCTGAGAAGAGGAGAAAAGTTATGCCGCAGATAGCACTGTTTTAAGCATGCGAAATGAGAATATCCCATATAAAACCTAGGAGGTAATCATTGCAACTTTTAATATAGAAAACTAGACATTAAAGTTAGGTACGTCATATAATACATAGGTATATTGATGGAAAAAATAAATACTCATTCATTAGTAAATTAGGTAATTAATTCTTCAAAAAATTAATATTTGTCTATTTAGCTTCTTAATTTCAAAGAAATTTCTCTACTCTTCATTATTAAGGTGTCAATAAGCAGTACACTAGTAGATGTACAAAGCTTGTCTAATAGTAAATATAAATGCATTTTGTACTCGTAGTAAATGAACATAATTACATATTCGTTTAATCTTATTATTTATTTATATTTACAATATTTTATTAGGAATGTTAAATGTACCTATTGTACATAACTTTAAGTTATTTAAAAATAAATACATTGCAAATGTGTTTACCTACATATATATCATAACCTCCCTAAAATATATTCAGTAACGATAAACTAACGGCTTGTATTAACAAACCTGTATTTTTAATTGGTTTGTAAGTATAAAATTACTCTGTTTTGTTGAAGCTAATGATATTGATGCAGATAAAGCAGTGTATGTAACTGTACGTAATTAGACATTCAAATACTCGTGTGATCCTTTTATGAAACTCATTTCATTCGTTTCATAAATCCACACTCGTATTTTAATACCTTTCATTATGCAGCAGTCACATAAAATACTATTATGATATCATATTTTTGCTGGTCTATGTGTTTTTTAATCTACCGAAACCTATGCTGGATTATACTAAAACTAGGTACCGCAGTGTCCACTTATGTCAGCATCAGCACGTACTCGAGCAACTGGACAACCCGCGTCAATAATGGCAGTTGATCTCTACTACTATTACTTGAAGCTAAATGCATTTCTTTGCCCTCTAACTAACCGAGTCACTTTCCCCAGTGCGCTTCGTCCGCAACGCATCGGGCAAGCAGCTCGCTCTAGTCGGCGGATACACCTTCTACTGTGGCGCGTCGAATCTGCGTACCAATATCTGGCGTTGCACCCGCTGGGGAACCTGCAAGGCGCGCTTCATCATGACCAAGTACCCCAACTGTGAACTGCTCACAGCACAGTTAGAGCATGGGCATACAGCTCCGAATTACGTCATCAATGGAGGCGTGTACTTTAAACTTTAGACGGTTTGAAGCGTGCGGTGAGACCCAACCTTCCCACCAACTTTTGATACTGCACACGCTGACTGTAAGACGCGCTTCATCATGGTCAAGTACCGCTCCGAATTACGTCGTCAATGGAGGCGTGTCGACGACCAGTCAGCCATATGCATTTAGGCATATACATAAAGTATTCTATTTCTCGGGCAAAATTCTTTAAAGGGCTCTCGTGACATAAGGGGTACCAATTAACATGTAAAAAACAAAAGTATATTAAGACATAAATGAAGCCATGCATTATCTACTTTCCTAACTATTCTCAGTTAGACAATGTTGCGTCATTATTTTATTGACGTACTTTGAGTACTTATTTACAGTGTAAAAAGAGAGTCTAGTTCAAGATTTTCTACGAGTTCTAACAAAGCTATACAAATGTACAATCTAACGGTTTTACCATCAACATAAATGTGTTTATCTTTGTATTTAGCGTTAGTACGTTATTATTATCTTAATAACCTTCAATATTTTTTGTTATGGCCTATTTTTTTTTTCAAAAACTGTCTTAATTATATTATGTAATTTGAACGGTTAATAATCATTCAGCGGGTTTCGTATGGCTATTTAAAATCTTCAGAGAAAGTATTAATTTACTCAATGAAATCTTATACATACCTACATAGGTATTTATTTACCTATACCTATACCAAATATTCTGGTAAAAAAACGTCACAACTGTTTTTATTTATATGTGTACAAATGTACGATAAGTAAGACATGATTGTCACTGAAAGTTTCAAATAGTCAGCTCAAAACAGCGATCTCAATGTTCATTATGTAACCAATTTTATACACTTTTTCGATAACACCTAATGTTCTCTTATCTGTGATATGAAATATAACCGCTTTATGTTTGTTTTTGTGCCATTTAAGATGTTTTTCTAGCATTTATTGTAAGCGAAGTGTAATTTAAAAAATGGTTTCTTACTTTTTGTGCATCTACCAGTGTCATAGTCGTCACTATGTAGACGAAACTAATTCGTAAACGTAATAATATATTAAAGCTGGTTAAAAATCGAACCGTGTATTTAATTTTAAATTGTAAGGCCCCGTACAGCACCTTAAAAAATTTGATATTAGGAAAAAAAGGTTTGGGCTTTTTGATGGAGATAAAACACTCTGAGAGGTTGTTATTACTTTCTTGCTCTACTCATATCTTGTTTACGTACAAGTATTGCAATCATTCATAATACAAAGAAGGGTGCCTATATCGAAAAAAATAAAAGGTTGCTTAAGAGAATACAGCAGGCCTAGCCAACGTGATGATCGCTATCTCTTCGACAACGAAACGCTTTGTCTCTCTATCACTCTTGCAGGCTTCTTCATCGTTTCTCGGCTTGCGCACTGATCACGTTAATATTTTACATATTCAATTTATTACTTACGACGGGTGCAATGAGTATAGATAGTATTATATCATTTCGCAAAGCTGATTTTAGACCTTGAATTTTTAGAATTTTGCAGTTTTCACTAGTTTTATTTCTTTCTTTTAGTGTAATGGTATCAAAACTTCAGAGGCAATAACGTTTTGATCGTGAATGGCTACACAGTTTTCGCCCACGAATGCGTGGAGCGGACCATGCCCTGGCGCTGCCAAGGCACCAATAAGTTCACCAACAAGAAGTGCAGCAAATCACGAAGACTGTTGATTAAAACAAATAAAAAATTGCCCGCGTTTTTCATACAAATATTTGGTGTCAGTTTTGTGACGGTCCATTCAAAATGTATGTCAAAATGTGTCACAAAACTTTTAAATCAATAGTCCTCGTGATTCTGAGTAGAAATAACCCAAAATTTGATGGGTTTCGAAAAAAAGTAATTGGTATAATTTTAAGTTAATTTATTGGCTATTATTATTGATGACTTTAATAAATGCATTGATACGAGTGTCATATCAGTGAATATTCTAATGTTTCACTAGAGTATTCTTTTATTTCTAACATCACCTTTAAAAGCTTTGTACAACAAATAAAGAACTAACTAATATGAACTAACCTTGCCAGACAGGCAGCCTTATTTAGGAATTGTACTACACGAAATAGAAGCTTTCAAATACTGACGTATCACGCAGAGAAAAATTAAACACTAGAAATTTTGCTTAGTGGCAGCAATCATTGTTTAGTGATTTCAGTTGTTAATTATTAAGCATTTACTTATACATTATGTCAAATTTTGCTGTTACATGACGAATATTTGTGTCATTTATTTTCAAATTACTGTAATTTATATTGCAGAACTTCATATACTTCGAATGAAACTTCATAGATTAATTAAAATAGAAAAGAGGAGGAACTGCGTCAGTTGCTACGCAAAATGCAGGCTCACAATGAAAAGTAGGCAGGCAGACAAGAAAACGAGAAAAATTAAAACAAAATGTAGTGACTGTAACAGGTCGTATTGCATCGACTGCTTCTATAGACTACATTTCAGAGGGTCCTCTCCTCTACAAAATGAATTTCCTACTTGAAAAATTAATATTGTTACGCAATCATCAATCAGTTTTATTAAACCATTTCAACACAGTATTTTTTAGTATTATTACGAACATTGTAAAAGGTAAGGCAGATAGTTCATAAATTTTATATGCATTACGTATCGTGTTATATGACAAGACTCTCCAAATTTAAAATTCCCAGTGACCTGGACGACAAATGTACTCGGCAAGCAACTGATCCTCATTAACGGCTTCAGTTTCTACCAACAAGAAAATTATAAGCACTCCTCGCGATGGATCTGCACGTTTGGGGTGAGCAAGTGCAGGGCGCGACTAATCACTACCTCAGAAGGACACATTATGAAAGCTGTGCTGCATCACGGCCATCCGCCACCTCAGTACAGGATTCAAGATGGAGTCTATTATAAAATTTAGAATAGATACTGGTAAAACATTTGTACCTACGACAATTCATTATCTTAATATAAACTATGCCAGCTTGCTTTTTAGTACTGCACTCTTAATTACAGAATATTTATAGAAGTCAATATTTAAAGAATGATGACAGATGTTTAAACATAGGAGTGCATGCTTAGTGTCTCAAATATCGGTCATCGTCCAAGTTTACTACATCAGCTTTGTACACTGTGTGCGCATCTATTATTAAACGCTTACCGATATTCGAGCTCAGTAGTAACATGGGGTATAATCAGTTTAGTATTAGGTCTGATAATTGAAACGTACTGAACACAAATTACATTTAATATCAGCGGGTATATAACACTGGCTCAAGCCCGTTACGCGTAAATGACTTGAGCCACTGTACCCGACTAATTTCTACCGAGTCACTGTACCCTGGAGCCTAACGTATCACAATATTAATATTTGTAATTAGTTGAATTAAGAGTTTAATTTATCCACTACCTTTTGTCTAGAAGAGATCGCTCTTTAGAAATAAGGCCGCCTGTATCTTACCTCTGTCTTTATATATTATGTATGTTTCCTTGTTAATTTATTATGACGTTGTGCAATAAAGAGGGTTTGTATTGCTGTATTGTCTTGTAATAATATGTGTCAAGGTTTTGTATATTTTTAATTCTACCTGTTTAATTTCCCAGTGACCTGGACGACAAATCATCGCGGCAAACGACTGATTCTCATTAACGGCTTCAGTTTCTACCAGCACGGGAAATCTAAGCACACCTTGCGTTGGATCTGCACGGCTGGTTTTAACAAGTGCAGGGCGCGACTCATCACAACCTCAGAAGGACACATTATGAAGGCTGAGCTGCACCACGGCCATTCTCCGCCACAGTACAAGATTCAAGATGGAGTGTACCATAAAATTCATTTATAGTACTTTTTCGCCTTTCTACTAATGATGAGTGTTTTTTTTTCCTGTTTTGTTTTCATTTTTGTACAATAAGAATTTTACTACTACTAAATGTAGAATAGTTACATTTTGCAGTCAATAAATATTAAATATTAACAACGCCAGTTCAAAATTCGACGCTTGGCCCTTAATTGTAGAGTAACTAATATATCTATAAACGACAGTATTGAACGAGCAATTTGCAACATATTAAAAACATAAGTTAAAAACGAAGCGCGCACAACAATCTCAAATTTCAGTCTTCTTCCAACTTTACAACAACAGGGTGCGTTGGTGTCCACCTACGCTAAGATGCCAATCGTTCACGCTCCGTAGCGTAGCGTGGTTATCTATCTTATTATTATCGTGGTATTCTATCACACTTCCATGTTAGTGTGATAAAGACAGTTGGCATCTTATCTACGCACCGAGATTTGTATACCGCGGGTGCATTTATTAAATCACAATCAACAACTTGTAGCTCAGGAGCAACATGGCCAATTATAAAGGCTCATATATATTATACAACTTTCTTGCACATTCCATATAGCAAAATTTTGCCAAAAATTATCGCTCAGTCTAAATCTAAAGTAATATTCTTCATATTGAAAGTAATTTAAATTCAGGAATAGGTGTAAACAGAAGCCAACATTCGGTTGAAAGCAAGAATTACCGCTCCATCTATCATTGTAAAGATGGATTCCGTGCGTACTTCGCTTCGCCCTTAATTACAGAGTATTTATAGAAGACTGTATTGGCAGGGTAACAAATATGAAAACACAATCAACAACTTCTAGCTCACGAGCAACATGGCCTACGATAGGCATTTATAAATATTGGTTTCAGGTCCAATGATTGAAATTTTCGAATGAACCAGTAAAAGCAAGGGTCGGCAAACCGCTCGAGAGCGGCATGTCTCCACATTGCGGCTTCTCATGCGACAAAATAATGACATTAAGAGTTTTAGAACACTGAAAACATTATTTGAGGATTTTAGAGGTTCCTAAAAGTGGTGATTTTTACTGTGGTTGGATCTTCTTCTGAAAAGTTTACCTGTAATTTGTAATTTTCCAGTGACCTGGACGAGGAATATCCGCGGCAAGAAGATGGTAGTCGTCAACGGCTACAGTTTCTGTCACCAGCAGACTTCCATGCACACTGCGCGGTGGATATGCACCGTAGGCCGAAAGTGCAAGGCGCGTGTCATCACGTCTAGGGAAGGAGAGATTGTGAAGACTGAGCTGGATCATAACCACCCGCCCCCGCAGTACTCGATTCGAAATGGGGTTTACTTTAAACTGTAGAATTTAACTGATTAGGAAGTAAATAAAGATGACTAATCCATAAAAATATATTTTTCTATTATTAACGCCTTATCCAGTTTCTATCTATCTTTAAAAACATGTTGTGAAAAGTCGACTATTGTCCATTAAATCTTACCTAGTTTTATGTAATGACAGTACTCTATACGCGTTACGCATATTTTATCAATCAAAAAAATATTAAAACAATATCCTGATATCTGCGATGTATGTCAGGCTGAGCTTTACGTACGGTACGTACGGTACGTTTCCACCAGAGTGTTCATTAGGAACCAATTGAATCACTTTATTTACCTATCCCGTCGGGTGATAATACGTTTGTGCCATACGCCACTTATATTGGTTTGCAAGAGAGCGAAAAGAAGCAATTCTTTTTTTGAAAAGTGTTATATTTAGGGAATACTCAACTTATTTATAATTTAGGCACATATGTTTACTATTTATAGTACTA
The DNA here is from genome assembly GCF_033807575.1 of Cydia pomonella. Classification (NCBI taxonomy): domain Eukaryota; kingdom Metazoa; phylum Arthropoda; class Insecta; order Lepidoptera; family Tortricidae; genus Cydia; species Cydia pomonella. Next base: position 5,332,168 of record NC_084705.1, on the reverse strand, counting down.
TACAAATAGTTTCAATAAAGTGGTAATCATGAAATAAAAGCAATTTTATTATTGCCATATCAGTTTTTGATGAGTAAATTTTAAACGTACAATGTACAGTACCGGCCAAAAATATATCACCTTTGTGTTTTGTTGTGTGAACATATTTATAGTAATCAATATAATTAAGATTCTAGAATACATATATTACTTATAGCTTTATAAAATAATATAATGAATATTTCTTTGAAATAATAAGTATAGAAGTAACAGTATATTCATCGTATTACTTTTGCTTTGATCACTGCTCCACAGCGTCGAGGCATAGACTCCACAAGAGCCTCAATAGTAGATTGAGGGATTCTATGCCATTCTTCCTGGATTTGAGAGAACTTTTGATTGGCATTTCCAGTTCTTCCCATAAGGGTTCAATTATATTTTTAGTTGGGCGATTGACTTGGCCAGTCCATTAGAGTCACACGTCGCCGCTCGAACCATTCTGTGACACGTTTCGCACGATGCTTTGGATCGTTATCCTGCTGGAACACGAATCCACGGCCCAGAAATCTTCGTGCATAAGGTAGCATTACGTTGTCCAGAATGTCTAAGTGTTAATTCTGGTCCATTATGCCCTCAACTGTTGCGGTGTCCATGTTCGCGTGCTTTACACCAAGCTACTCTTACCTTTCGGTTCTTCGCAGATATTAGCGGTTTCTTTACAGGACGTCGTCCGTGTAACCCGGCAGTCTGTAAACGACGTCGGACAGTTCTTACAGATGGAGTAAGCTGCCCTGGTCGATATTCCTTTGATAATATCCGGCGCTGTTAACCGAGGATTCGCACGAGAGACACGCAAAATATTACGGTCGACTACAGGTGTAGTGCAACGTGGTCTGCCGCGTGTTTTGTAGCCAATTGAACATTAAGTAGCTTTGTAACCGCCGATTTTGAAACACCAAACTGCTGCGAAAGCTCTTTATGGGTACGCCCCTGCTTGTAGCCAATAAAGATAGCTTTCGGTTGACAGGCGTCCAAGTTTTTCGACCCACGAGTCTTCGGCATCTTTGATTCGTTACACACCTTAGTCTTTTTATTTTATTTCAGTGACGATTTCACGTTTATATGTGATTATAGGAATACCGTCTTATAATATTATTCAAGTAAAAACAACGAAAACCTAAATAACGACCTTTATATGTGGCCAGGTTTTCTCATCGCTCGCCCAATGAGTCTACATACTACTCGTACTTAGTAATCGTCTACTTCATGATGTAGTAAGGTAGAAATAGTTTAGAATATGTAAAAAAAGTTTTTCCTTAAAAACACAAAGGTGATATATTTTTGGCCGGTACTGTATGTATGACATGACACAAAGTTTTGGATATGTCACAACTTTAGTGATAATTTTCTGTTAACCGATGTGGATATGGAACAACATTTTTGAAAAATAATATATTTTTTCAATTTTGTGTCAATTATAGCATATTTTATGCTATTTTAGGAATCATTAAAAACGATTTTGGTCTAAAATAGATATGGCACAAACGTATTCTCAGCTGACGATCCTCGCTCAGCACAGCTCATACCTCGCACATCCTCGGTGGAAAAACAGCTTTCGACCGCTGAAGTGGATTTCATTCGAAGCAGACAATATAAAAGGCACACACATATGTCTTACAAGTTACTTTCCTTCAATATCACAATGCTCTTAATTTTATTTTTCAGTGACCTGGACAACGAGTGCTCGAGGCAAGGACATGATCTTTATTACCAACACAACCAATTCGACCATAGCCACTGTGCAGGCTGATTGGGTCAGACAACATCACCTGGACGTGTTTCCGTGTCTGCCGAATACAAATACAAAAAATCGCCGGGTGTGTGTTGTTTGCAAAAAACGAGTACAAACTTTCTGTGTGGGATGTTCTAAAACTGTATGTATTAAACCATGTTTTATGGCCATCCATAATTAACTTTTGGATTCATCTTTTCTTCTCTTTTCAATCGTGGCTACTTAGCTATTTTATAAAATTGCGGACATTAGAGAGACGGTTAAATATTTTACTGTCAGAAATACGTCCGGTTGAATTTTAGATTTTATTATACTTGAGTAAAATGTGTCGTATAAAATGTAATGAATACCAACAATATGAATAAATTTAGCATTTTAATTTATTTTACCTTAAAAGCAGCTAATGGTTATAATTTTTTTGTTTTAATGATTGGAAAGAACTTCGCAGATGTGAGCATGATTCCAAATCGGGTACTTTGCGGGAAAAATTTGAAGTAAATTATAATAATAAAAACTTCATGCTTCTGTTGATTTCTTTCTAATCCTAAAAAAACACAAATTTCTGTCTTCCTATTGAAATAAATTCATAATTTTTGTATCCTGATATTTATTTTTATTAATCTAGTTCAGATTTAAAGGGTTCAAGTGGATTTGATTTAAAACGGACAAGTAAAAGACATACATATGTCTTACAATTTAATTTCTTTAAATGTAAAGTATCTTAACTCTTAATTTTTCAGTGACTTGGACAACGAGTGCCCGTGGCAAGTCGATGGTCGTCATCAACGGCTACAGTTTTTGTCACCAACATACTTATACCCACACGGAACGGTGGATTTGCACCTCGAATTCTGGTCATATTAAGTGCAAAGCTCGTGTTATCATTAATACGGAAGGACAGATTGTAAAGGCTGATTTGAAACATGATCACCCACCGCCGAACTACGCGATTCGAGATGGAATGTACTTGAAACTGTAGGTTATAATGGTATAAATTAAAAAAGATAAAATTTACATAGATAATTGATGTGGAAAGCTACATGCGGAGACACATTTGCGTAGTCCAACATCCAGGGCGCATAGGCCAGTCCTGCAGCTTACCAGGCCCAACTACTCAAGCGCCGCGAACACTCATGATGCAAGACTGCGGCGCTTGCAGTGGACACAATGAGACCTTGGTCGGCAGACATGAAAGCCTTTATAAGGGCCCTATCGACACGGCTGGTTGACACCTCGGGAGACCATAGGGCTGGCGTATATCGCTCGCAATACAGTGAGGAAACACAGCCAACGTTATGGGTTCATTGCCGCAAGTGGATCTTGTGACGGGGTGTTCTTTTCGTAATTTAGATAGCATTTTTTTTAGTTTTTAAGGTTTATTCATAATTTTTCTATTAATATTTTTCATTGGCTGCTAGCTTTAATTTAGTTAAAACAGTTTTATTTAATCCAAATTTAACTTTTATTTTAGTTTTGTACTCATGTTTTGTAAATGAGTATTATGTGTTCAATCAGATGTCTTGTCCTACCCATAATTGTAAACATTAAATTTTTTTTTGTATACTCGTCGTCATTTCATTTTATTTGTTTTTCTTTAGCTATTCGTTTCTAGCCGTGGCGTATCCGTACTTATTAAAAAAAAATCGAAAATTTTACTTACTATCCATAAATGTCGGACTCCATGCAGTTTTACAGAGTGAAAGCTAAATCTGTGAAATACATGCACTTCTTTCTACTCTTCAATGTTTGGAAACTTTTAATTTCCCAGTGACTTGGACGACGAATGTTCGCGGCAAGCCGATGGTTCTCGTCAATGGGTACAGCTTCTGCCATCAACAAACTTCTACCCATACCAAGCGGTGGGTTTGCACTTCCAACTCTGGTTGTGTAAAGTGCAAAGCGAAAGTCCTCACTGATGTAGAAGGACAGCTTGTGAAGGCTGATTTGAAACATAGTCACCGACCGCCGCAGTACACGATTCGAGATGGAGTCTACTTTAAATTGTAGAATAGGTTATAGTAATAAAAATTAAAATGATAAAACGTATATATATAATAAAACTATGTGTTTCTTTACCTGTCGCCTTTTTCTCTTTGTGCATTTACCTACTAGTTTCTAGCTGTGGGTTAGCGATTCTTGATTGTTTGGAAATACTTGAGACTACTTTTAATTGTAGGTAGAACAGGTTGAACTGATAGAAATGATAAAGGTAAAAAGTATGTACGTATATACATTAAAATTGTGTTTTTTATCGTTTTTTTATCTTTGCTGACTTGTTACTTTCTAAAATTAGCGGTTCCTCAACGTTAAATAATGTTTTTAATTTCAGTAACATGGACGACGAACTGCCGCGGTAAGTCCATGGTACTCGTCAACGGCTTCAGTTTCTGCCACCAGCACAGCTCTGCCTACACAAAGCGGTGGGTTTGCACTTCCAACTCAGGTTGTGTTAAGTGCAAAGCGAAAGTCCTAACTAATGTGGAAGGACAGATTGTAAAAGCCAACTTGAAACATAGTCACCCACCGCCACGGTACACGATTCGAGATGGAATCTATTTTAAATTGTAGACCAGGTTAGTGATAGGAATGAAAAATATAACCGTATGAATTCATTATAATAATGTACATATTTTCGTTCCCTTTTTCTTTTTGTCTTTTATTAGTTACTAGCAGCGGGTTAGCGATTCTTCATAGTTTGGAAATATTATTCGAATCTGCTGGGTCTTGTAGAACATGTTGGACTGATAGAAATTAAAAAGATCAATAAAACATGTGTACGTACATATACGTACCCGGCCGGTATGTATCTGGCAGCTTCCTCACGAAGTACTTTAGCATTGCATTACCTACATAGTTTTCCATGTTAATTATGTAATACTCGTATTGCTGTAATACTACTTGCAATATTGCTGCTAGAATTCCAGGTGTTTTTACTATTTATTTTGTTGGTAAGTCTACTTGTACTTTATATTCTTCGTTAAAGTTCTTTTATGTTCGTAGAAAACATATTGTAGTCTTATGTATTGATTATCTATTTTGGTTTTAAAATATTCCAAAAACTTATTTCTACCATTGTTTTGTGTGCATATTTCTTACTGAATTAGTTATATTAAAAAATGTCATTTTTAACATGTAACATATAAATCTGTTGTTTCAAATGTTCATTATTCATCATAGACTTACACACAAACTACTCAATTTTGAACCGAGGACATGTCATTAGTAAATTTTAAATATTCTAAGAATTTTGTGCGTACCTATAACAAATATATCATATATTGCAGTGTCCTGGTTCAAGAATCAACGAGGCAAAGACGTATGCGTAGTCAACGGCTACACGTTCTGCCTCCATAGACGGCAAGCAAACTCGCTCCGGTGGATCTGCACGTACGGGACCACCAAATGTCGGGCCAAGGTCATAACTTCGCATGAAAGAAAAGTGTGCAGCGCTATGCTGGAACACTCGCATCCTGCCCCGAATTTTGTAATTAAAAATGAATTATTAGTGAAACTGTAGATTCCATTTCTTTTTGGCAGTTTAAATTATACTTGGGTATGAGTATACATCTGTATGTGTTGTTGCCTTATTATCAGGGATCGGAACAGGTTTTTTGCAAAAACATGGAAATAACCATATATTTCGGTTTATTTTATACTCTAAATGTAGGACTCAGTTGTGTGTTCAGATAACGACTTCGTATTATAAGATTGCCTAATTAGAAATGAAGTAATTAACAAAGAACGAAAAAATACCGTTTTCATACCCATACAAAAATATCGGTTTCCGATCCCTGCATATTATAAAACTTTTTTTTAAATTTAACTTATGATTTTTTTATATCATATTAATTATATAAAAAAATATGTTGTTTCTTTATTATTTTTATTGTGATATGTTAACTTTTCCAGTGTCCTGGGTCAAAAACCAGCGCGACAAAGACATGTGCATTGTCAACGGATACACATTCAGCTTGCAAAAGCGGCAATCCAACACGCTCCGATGGGTCTGCACTTACGGGACGAACCGATGTCGTGCCAAGATCTTGACCACGCGTGGACGGGAAGTGTTGAGTGGGCTCTTAGACCATTCTCATCCTGCCCCGAACTTTGTAATCAGTGATGGGTATTTAGTCAAATTATAGGGTAAAAGTTTGGGTCTGCACTTACGGAACGAACCGTTGCGTTTCGTCGGTTGTTTATTTATTTATAATATATTTTCAATCTTTTCGCATATAGTCCATGATTCTTTCATCGAGATGTTTATTTTCTCCTTCGAATTCATGACAACGTCCAATAATTTTTAAAGATCGGAATAAAGTATATACATAGTAATAAGTTAAGGTTTTAGAAAGGAGTCCGCAACAAATTCATTATTGCAAACTTAGCGTATGAGACAGACTGTATGCTTTTTCCATTTACATCAACTTCCTCGATTAAACAAACCATATATTTAAATTGTGTTTTTGTAGTGGTAGCTAAATAAGTAAATCGGCCATCAGGCGGGCCGTATGCTTGTTTGCCACCGAGGTAGTATTAAAAAAAAAGTAAATATAAATTATTATTTAAAGTAAATGGTGTTTAAATTGTTTTATTTCACGTAATGTATCTAATGACCCATAATATTAAACTATTACTAGGTTTAATTTGAAACCTTTACAAGGCTGAATTTATTTTAAACTACATATTTTTTTTATGATTTAAAAATTTAACCAATCATTCCAAGAATGTTTTTTGAGCAGGATAATAACTACTGAACATTTCCAGTTACTTGGGCCAAAAATAATCGAGGGAAGGATGTTTGCATAGTCAACGGCTACACGTTTAGCCACCAAGGCCCTGGTATAAAAACGATGCGATGGGTCTGCACGAACCGCTGCCGTGCATGTTTGATCACGAAACTCGACCGCAGCATTGTTCATTGCCATCTGTACCATACTCACATGCCTCCGGAATTTGAAATCGTGGATGGTATTATCATTAAGAAAAGTTACAAGAAAAAGGTGTTTTATGATCATCTTTTCATTCGTAAATGACACATGTAACTCATGCAAGTTACAAGAGCGTTTTATATAAACTCATTCTCATTACATTTAATTAGGCACCCTGTTGTCCTTTAAGTCGAGTGAGGATCAGGTTTTCAAGCGAAACGCCCAATAAAACTCAATAATGTTCTCTTTATTTATACTAATGATACTAGAGTCAGACCAAGATAAGTTGGCAGGGATTTTGACAACCCCGACAGTGCAAATGTTATTTTAAACGTCAAACTTCTATGAAGTTATGACGTTTATCAAACACTTGCAAGATACCTACTTACTGTATTTATAAACAAGCTTAGTTTTGTTTAGTGTAATAAATAAGTTTAAAAATATCAAAAAATGCTGAAATTGTTTTCAATTCAATTCAATTCAATTCAATTTATTTTTATTTCGGACCATGTCCATAGTGTTAGTATACATTCCCTTAATCCTATGTTAGTTAACTACTATACTAGCTCATAATAAATTATACACCAAGCCTCTGGATCCCATATGTACTCCCTCCCAGTGTTTCCAGAAGGCGCAAGCAGGCGATTCTAACACTAGGCGCAAGAGGCTGTTGGGACTGTCCCGCACGCGACGCATCAGGGAGGCAGTCCTTTTGCGTATTATTGCACCAAAGCAATCAGTGCGCGCCTCCGCGAACATACCTGACGCGCTACAAAAGCGAGGCAGTCCCAACAACATCCTGAACCCATTGTTATACTGGACGCGCAGGGCATTGAGGGCCCTTTTAGTATAATTTGTCCACAGACTGCACGTGTAAAAGGTCTGGCAAAACGCTTTAAATAGCGTTATTTTGACATTCCTATTACATCGTGCAAACCTGCGAGACAACATATTACAACGTACCGCCAATGCCCTGCGCTCCCTCTCTATATCTACGTCGTCCTGGAGATTATCGGTCACCCAGTGTCCGAGATACTTAAAGCGCGTTACCCTTTTAAGAGCGATACCACACAAGCTGACCGGTGGTAGTACGTCAAAGGCCTTGTTACCTGCTTTAAAAACTAACAGCTCGCTCTTACTGGTATTGTACCTCAGACCATGAGCGACCGCATAATCTTCACACACCTTTAGGAGTTTCACTAGCGCACTGATTGATGGACACAGCAGCACCATATCATCTGCGTAGCTAATGTTATTCACCGTGGTGCCACCTACCGAACATCCGATATTCGTGCTGCTGAGTCCAACAATCAGCTCATCCATGTACAGATTGAATAAGCGCGGTGAGGTAAGTCCACCCTGCCTCACCCCGCACTCCAATCTGTACACGTCCGAGTGCGCGCCCGCCCATCTCACCTGGTTGGTTTGATGCCCGTACCAATACCGAAACAGGTTAATCACTTCCCTCTTAGTGCTCGTTCTCTTTTCCATCTTATCCCATAATATATCATACGAAACTGTATCGAACGCCTTTGATAGGTCCAAAAAGCAGGTAATGACGGGAGTTTTCCCTTCAACATAATACTTAACGGTATGCTTGAAACAAAGAATGGCGCTCTCTGTTGACAGGCCCGGTTTGAAACCAAACTGCGCATCTTGCGTTTTAATGTGTTTCGCCAGTAAGTTATCAAGCAAACCGTCAAGTACCTTGGCCACCGTGGTTGCTAGTGATATTGGCCTATAATTGGAACTATCTGAGGCGTTCCCAGTCTTATTTTTTGATATTGGAACAACTATAGTTTTCATGAGATCCTCCGGAAGATGACAATGGCTGATACACAAGTTAAATAACAGTTTGAGCACTCGAGGTAAGTGTACACCCGCATGGACCAGGTGCTCTATACTGAGTCCGTCATGCCCCGGGGACTTCCCTCTGGTCATGGACTTAATGATGTGGTCAACCTCCTTGAAAGAAAACCTTACTTGTACATCGGAGTGACGACCATCAGCAGAGAACACCCGATCCACCTGTTCAGGAACCTGCTTTACAGTCTTGAAGGAAGCTCTGAACAAATTAGCGATGTCGACCGGTTCACAAAAGCCATCAACCGCCGCGGGGACACCTGCTTTGGGATTCAGTTTATTGGTGTGCTTCCAAAATTTTGCAAAGTCTTTGGCTTGGTGGTGAGTAGCTAATATGTCCATTTTAATTTGAGTCTGATTGTCCTGACACCACTTCAGCCTATCCTTGAAAACCTTCCGAGAAGAACACATATCTTCATAAAAAGGCCCTGCCCTTGGTTTCCCAAAAAGATGCCACCGCCGAAAGTACATCCTCGCACGCGCATGAGCTTCCCTCACGTACTTATTCCAACCCACCACCTGCTTGCGCTTACACTTCTTGGTTCTATAACTCATTTTTGAGGCTATCTGCAAACAATTAATAATGTCCGTGTATAACTTATCTAGTACAATTTTATGGGAAATGTCATTACAAAAATTATTACTGCATTTAATACATTCGCTAGGAAAGTCAATTTCTTTCAATTTTTCATTACATATTTTATTATACAACTTTATTTGTTCACAGTCTCTCTCGCCCCACACATACTCACTAAAATTATTATTGCACTCAGTTATAAACGTATTAACATTATGTATGGACATTTTAGTTTTAACAAAGACAGGAAAATGATCGGACCAATAAATGTCATAATTTACCCCCACATTCGTGACAGTCAGCCACGCCGCTTCAGTGACAAGGCAGTGATCCAGCCACCTCCTACAACCGTGAGCTTCGCTCACATAGGTGTATGTACCTGAATCACTGCCCAACCATTCCAGGTCGGCGCACCGCCACTCCTGTTCTGTACAAAAAGCATAAAGTTCCGAGTAAAATGGTTCACCCGGATGGGCATTAAAGTCTCCGAGGATAAAAACATAGTCCGCATTTAATGACTCGATAATTGCACTTACTTCACTAATGCACTCTGTAAACTCGGGCAAGTTTGATGACTCATCGGTAGGCATATATACCGAGAATATTAATAACGAACGTTGGCCGATCTTACCACTGATTGCTGCCACACGCACGCTACTGCACTCGATCACTTTAACAGACGTAAACAAACCCTTCTTGTACATCAGCGATACGCCGCCGAAAGGTCTTCCTCTTAAAATACCCATTGATGTATCCACGGCCGATTTACTAGTATATTCAAAGTTATTATCGATGCTCCCGATATAATCCACGTCGTGAGGCAAGAGCCATGTCTCCTGTAGGGCTATGACGTCGGCAGACTTACATAACTCTCTAACCCCATCCACGGACCTCGTCACGGATTTACAATTAAACGTAACTAATGTCAATTCTGCTAAAGATTCGACAGCCATAAAATATATGTAAGTTACTTTAATTCGTTACTATTCGTCTTTCTACTTTTAAAATCAACAAACTTACGGAATATTATTCCGTCTGGCCATAAGTCTTTATTCATAAAAACGGCGAATTTATGCCGCGGAATAAGCACCTTGTATGAGTCATACGGTCTCTGCCTTTGTGCAACTATTTTCTGTAGATCGACGCGAACTTGGGTATTTTCAAAAATGTATTGGCTAATATCCGCTATTGATGCATCCTTATCTACATTATCTATAAAAAGCGGGATCTTAGTATCCGCTGCCTTAAATGAACTACGCGGATGCGTTACTGCCTTGCCCGTCATTCCTACAAATCTGTTTCTCAACCTGTTTCTTTGCATTACTGTCCATTCGCTATCCGGCGCGCTCAATTTCCACTCACCTCCTGCCGCCACTAAACCAGCATAGGTTTGTTTACATTCCGCTGCATTAACCAAAGCGGGCCTCGGGGATGATCGCTGCGCAGGCGCGTCGACATGGTTCGCGACCGTATCAGTAGTCGGTACGCTCCCGCGTTTCTCACGTAGGCCCTCTCCCTCACACTCGGGCGCAACCGGTGAGTCAGAAAACGCGTTAGTGGCCGAGTTCGATGCCTCGGTTACGGTATTGAATCTATCGCGCTTGTTGTTGCTTTGACGTTCGGACACATTCGGGTATTGTACTGAGATAGATCTCTGTGTCTCGCATGTTACCGGAGTCTTTATACCGGCTGAAGGAGATGGCAAATTACTTTGTTCTTGTAACTCGTTTGATTTTAACGGCTTTGACTTTATTGACTCATCAACGTCCGTTTCTTTGTTTGATAAATGTAACATTCCTAATGGGCCACTATCCTGTGAATCCAACACAAAACTCAACCGATTTGTATAGCTACCACGTCGATTTTTGTTTTCGAATTGAGCACCGTTATCATAGTTATTTAACAACGAAGATTCCTTCCACTGTATAAATTCTTTTTTTAAAGAATCACATTCCATCTTTGTCGCATACTCTCTCCGAATGGTATCAATCTCTTTCTGTAAAATGATAACATCTTTTAACAATCTCGTACAATCGACGTGATCAAACGTTACAGGTGGAAGTCTCTGCAGGTCTCTCGCGACAAAAATAGGCATCTGCTCTGGGTGTAGACGTCTAATAAGGCTAACCATATCCTGGATACTTCCATTTAACTTTTGCTTTCTTCGCACTATGTTCCGGTCATCTGTTTTGATAGAGTCAAACAGCAGCTTTTTTGCTTTGACTACTTCCTCCTCCGAGAACGCAGTGGAACACAAATTAACAATACTGTCGTCCTTCATCACCTCGACTTTATTCTGGATAAACGCCAGAAGCTCGTTTATCACTACATTACAATTACTGCACTTCAACACGTTAGAGGTCATTGTCCTCTCTTAACCCGACTCGAGCGGCGCATAAGCACGTACGATGAATGTTTTAATGATGATGAAAGAAGATGTTTTAATTTTACAAGATTTGTAATATTCTTAGACATACACTTTTCTAAGTAAATGACTGAATTTATTTAATTATGTGAACTAAACGGATTCAACTTCTACTTTGCATAATCTATAAACAATCCTATAAATATATTGCGTCATACAAAAAAACACAGTATTATTACTAATCATTTATTCTCATAAGACACGGTACATAGGTGTTACAACAAAATAGTACTGCCAAACTGCGAAGCAGTTTGATGGCAGTTAGTTTCGCTCTTGATATCCATTTGTGTCCGTTGAATATAACCATGCTGTATTATTTCCACTTGATAACTAAGCATGCAAAATTAATTATAATTATTCTAATTAGCCTTCAGGGTCAGCAAAGACGGGCCAACTTTTTATAGGTTGACCCCCCTGTACGTACTGCTCCTGTGGGCAATTATTTATTAAATATTTTTTAACACTCATTTTAAAATTACGTGGGCTTATCTCTTCAGCAATCAATTTTTCTGGAAGCGCGGTACCAAGTATTGAAACGTCCGCTCTCCATAGTAATTAATGGGAGTAAAATTATCTAAGAATAGTTTAGGTTTTCTTCTTGTCACTTTATCTTTATTCTGCGTTTTACATGGAAATAATTTTGATATATAATTATGAAACGCCATAAATAATTTAAATTTATCATTCACTGGTAGAATATTACATAATCTAGTCGTAGTCTTTGTTACAAGCTCGTTTCTGCTTAGGATTAACTAATAATTTTAAATAGCGAATCTGTAGCTTTCGAATCATATCTAGTTGTGATTTGAATGTGCGACCATATGCTATTAATCCATAATATATGTGTGAGTCCACTAGGGCACAGTAAAGTGTTCGCATGGTATAACGATTTACATATTTTCTAAGTTGTAGGAAAGTAACATAAATATATCTCAATTTGTTACATAATGCCTGTACTTGTAATTTCCAGTTAAATGTCCTATCTATTATCAACCCTAAATATTTGTAAGATTCAACAAACTCAATTATGTCACAATTACAGTTGTCTTTTAGTTTATGTAGACAGTCGTATGTGTGTCCTATTATATTGTATTGTTTACATTGTTTTTGATAGTATGGAGACGATATGTGCATGGCTTTTGTTTGACATACATATACATACTACAATGTTTGACTGTATTACCAATACTGTTTACGTGCATTACATAGCCTATTGGCCCATATACAGAACCGATAGGCACGCCGCCTGTAATTAGCGCTTCAGTAACTATCTTCGTACTTTCAGTCGTTTGGGCCGTGAATAAACGCGGGAAGCAGATATGCTTGGTGAACGGCTACACGTTTTGCTACCAAGGCAAGACGAAGACGTCCATGCGGTGGGTGTGCACGTTCGGTGGGGGGTGCCGCGCGAGTGTGATCACCAACCTTGGACACCAGGTGCTGCGAGCCACGCTGGACCACATCCATCCTTCTTTCAAGTATATTATCAGGGATGGTATTTATCACAAATTGTAATTACAAGTCCCAAAGAAGGTGTAGGACAAAATTTTCTTGTAATGTGAGGTGTGCCATAATAACTGAGTGCTCCCATACTGGCTGTTTTATAATAAGTATCATATAACATCGTGTGACATGAACTACAAACTCGTAATATAATATTACCAACACTATCATGTTGTCCCTGCCACACGATGTTATATAACTGCCAGTATGGGAGGAACATTAGAGTTTAAGAGAAGTTTTAAGTTGTTGAATAAGCTAACTACCTAATACTTTATCAATACGATATGGTATTCATGTTACTCACAAAATATTAAAGTAACTTTCTCGAAAAGAGGAAGGACATTTTTGTAGGTTTGTTTTTTGTGTATTACTTGCTATTCTTCTAAATCTTCTAAATATATAATTACTAATTTTAATTATTTGTGATTGTGATAGTAATTCAATAGCTGTTATATACAGCTTTATATCTACCTAATTGTAAATGGTTTATTTACCGTTAAAAATCGTTATCGTTACCATTTACTTTCAGTGATTTTTGCCCGAAGTCCCCGAGGAAAAGACCTCTGCATAGTCAATGGCTACACTTTCTACTGCCAGCAACGAACAAGACGTTCTCTTCGCTACGTCTGCTCGCTCGGCACGAGCAAGTGCCGCGCCAGACTTCTGACTACTTTGGATCACTACGTGTTCCGGTCTAGCTTGGATCACGCGCACCCAGCACCGAAATTTGTTATAAAGGACGGATTTTATATCAAAATTAAGTAATATAACCCTGTCAAGCCAATGTATAGTTTCACTTTGAAGGGTTTCGATGCTGTAGTTCGTAGTAGGTACGTAACTCAACTCAAACCTAAGTAACTAACTCAATCCCGCAACATACATTTCGGGAACTTACATGGGATTGCAGCTGATCATCATGTGTATGCGCTCAGTAAGCAGTTTTATTTTTATTTTATTTTTTATGCGTCAAGCTTGCTCATACGTTTGCGTATGGTCAATTTAACTTGTGTCTCTTCCTACTTTGTCACTGTGAGAATAATCTGAGTTTCCTTGCGGCTCATTGTTAGAATATTACTCTGACAAGGTATGAAATGGCAAATAAATCAAATTCCTTGGCTGTAGTGAGCTGCAAAATTGCAAGGACGCGTTATGAATGGTGTTAATTTATAAAGTGGTCATGCGCTTGTGCAGCTGGGTGTACATTATATCAAGCGCGACACGATTATACAAATCGATTATGGCTTTGATAAAGTGTTTAGATAAGTATCGCATATTCAATTAAATATATGCACTAGATGTAACGATTGTAGCAGAAAATGTCAGTGATAAACAGTGTTATTCAAACAATACATATATATCGTTTAAAATTGTTTTGTACCGACCGATTGTGTAATTTAGTTGGTAGTTTTATCATATAATAATTATTGTGAATATATCATGTCTTCTGTTAGATCGATGTATAAATAATAATTATTTAAAAATATTTTATTGTAATTATAAATGATATTAAATTATACCTCTAAACGTATATTCTATTATATATAATTTTTCTCTTTACGCTGTAGGTACATTAAGATTTTTCCCATTATTTTATTTCAAGCTTATATATGCGAGGCAAAAACATAAATCTTGATTGTATTTTCAGTGTTTTGGGCTAAAAACTACCGTGGCAACGACGTATGAGTCGTAAACGGTTACTCGTTCTACTGCAAAACGAAAAGGACGAAGGCACTTCGATGGGCGTGCACATTCGGCACTACGAAGTGCCGCGCCGCGATATCCACTACGCCCGAGCGTGAAGTAATACGGGTGACGTTAGACCATACTCATCCCGCCCCCAAGTTTGTCATCAAATATGGTCTCTTTTTAAAGCTTTGATGGTTAGTTCAGTGTTTGAAAGCCATGTTTTAACTACAGTGTAAAGTCCACATTAACGTCACTCGATATAACGGTTCACTCACTACAACGTCGACATTTGTTAGCTATAGTTGGTTTATTTTAGTACTAGCTTTTGCCCGCGGCTTCGCCCGCGTACTGAGAAAAAAAAAGGTTCTCAGTTTGACTTAGTATGTTTGTGCGCGATTATTAGATTTTGAATCATGTTCTCAAAAATGCATGAAGTGTTCAACAACTTTGTATTTGTTAAAGTACTTCCTTATGAACAACATTTTTTGCCATGTTTGAAGGTGGTAGCAATAGAACCATACTTTGAGGTGAACTTACACGGGAGCACGCCAGATAGAACTGACCGTGGGAGAAACAGTCCTGTCGTAGGATAACGCGGGTCTCGTTCCATACCGCAAAAGCTAAAATATAACCCTTATAGGATCACGTGTGGTTGTCTGTCAATCCATCTGTTACAACCGATTTGCTCCGAAACCACTGAACCGATTGAATTTTACATTTTTCATGTCCTCAATATTAAATTTTAAAATCATTCAATGCCGTTTTCAGAAATAACGTCCCAAAAAACCTTAAAACGACACCCATATTGATATTTAGTCATTTATACCCCATCGCACCCTAACAGGGGATTTGTATTTCACGCCCACTTCATTATATTTTACAATTGTTGTTATTTTTGTAATTAGCGACCCGATAAACCATAGATATAATACCCATGTTGATTTTTAGACTTTGTCACCATATTTCCCCCCTTTAGGGGTTGAATTCTCATAAAACCTGAAATACGTGTTTACTCCTTTATCGTTAGGAATACTCTTGTAAAGATTCGAATAAAATAGTCTAACTAATCTTGTTTCCCCATAAAAACTTTCATCCCCCTTAGGGGGTGAATTTTGAAAAATCCTTTCTTAGTACACCCCTAGACTTTGTAAAGAACCTACGTGCCAAATTTGGAATCTCTAGAACCAGCGGTTTAGGCTGTGCGTTGATATGTCAGTGTGTTTCTTCATTTCTCTATATAACGATAACTCTCTATAGCGTCAAAAAACGCCCGGTCCCTAGAGTGTCGCTATATAGAGCTTACACTGTATTTAATCCTTATTTCTGTTTAGTGTCTGTGTGTGTGTTTGCATTGTATAACATGTTTGTGTTGCACCTTTGGCACCACCAGATGCCACGCTATGATATCAACTCACGATCGTAAAGTATGTATTATGTATGTATACCTATATTTTATATTATGAAGGATTTGATTGAAACTTAAAGCATTTTGTTAAAGCGCTATTTTAACTTTTTGTGTGTGTTTTTTCTCTCTGTTTACGTTTGGGTAGGTATTATTTGATTCTTTGATGGAAACCGTGGGCTAAGTCGTTTACAATGTATTTTATTTCGTAATAATACAAGTATTAAGTACAACGTAATACATAATTTTTAGACATCCGGAGTCCGCGTATTTTAGTGTAGTTATAGTGACTACAAGTGGCCAAATATATCGTAACACACCTTTATCACTATAGAAATCAAAATGTCTTCCGATATATTTAGACACATTTGCCATCACTATCTATTTGATGCTGCCTCAACAAACATTTCACTTTGATCTTATTTACAGTGACATGGGTTCGAAATCAACGCGGCAAAGACATGTGCATTGTAAACGGGTACCCGTTTTACTGTAAAACAGTGACAGCGAGGTCAATTCGGTGGTCGTATACCCACGGGCACAGCAAGTGTCAAGCCGTGTTTACAACTACAACCAAAAATGAAATTATCAGAGCCAATTTGGACCACACGCATGAAGCTCCTAAATTTATGGTCTATTACTACTACTACTATTTAAAGATTTGATAGATTATGATAATAATATTGCATGTGACTAAATTTAAACTTAATTTTACTGGCGTGACTAAAATGAATGTAGTTTTACTTAATTTTTTTTTCATTTAATCAAACTGAATGTGTTTTTAAAGCGGTATTTTAACTGTGTAATCCTTATTGCTGACTGATCGCATGTGTTCTTTATTGTATAACACGTTTAAATTCACACGCAAACGTTTTTATTTTATTTGGATGGCAGTGAAGCATTTTAAAGCAATGTTAAATATTAAATCCTTATCATATTTATGTTGTTTTACTGCTAAAGGGAAAAAGGCGTAGGCACTTCGGTAGGCGTGGACGTTCGGCACTTAGAGGTGCCCCGCCATGATATGCACTACGCCCGAGCGTGTAGTAAGTAATGGGCGGCCACTCCCACCCACCTACGAATGTGCTAGGTCGTCAAAGATGGTGGTGGTGATGGTGGATTTTATTTCGTTCTCCTTTTTAGCTTGGGCAAAACTACTTTGAACATAAATGTGAAATGAGAGCCACGTTCAATGTTAAGAATATGTGTAGTTTTTGACTCGCCGACAAAAGAATTGAGATCTATATGGGTGCCAAGTTCTGTGCTGTGTAGAAAATCCTGAAATTACAAAGGAATTTGTTCTTATTATTTTATTATTGTTAACATTGGACTTGGCTCTCATTTCACATTTTTGTTATAATTTTGTTCACACCATCCGTCACAATCTTTAGATGCTGACTGAACAAACATTTGACTTTACGATCTTATTTACAGTGACATGGGCTCGAAATCAACGCGGCAAAGACATGTGCATTGTAAACGGGTACCCGTTTTATTGTAAATCAGTGACAGCGAGTTCAATTCGGTGGTCGTGTACCCACGGGCACAGCAAGTGTCAAGCCGTGTTTACAACTACAAACAATAATGAAATTATCAGGGCCAGGTTGGGCCATACGCATGAAGCCCCTAAATTTATGGTCAAAGATGGCGTGTATTTAAAACTTTAACCGTTTCACCACCTTGACTATTTTATAACAAAATGTAATATAAACCTTTGTCGGCTTCGGCAGACTGTGGGTTGGGTGATATTGCTTTTGTATTGTGACGAAGCCTGTAGCCGATTATCAGGATGTGTTCATCTGACGAAGCCTGTGTTGCAGATATGAAAATATGGTCCCTAAATAAGTTAATTAAATATATTAAATCGCGTTTTGATAAATTTTGTCTACTTTCATAACAAATAAATGTTTTTTTCCTGTGCAAATATTTTGTTATGTATTTATTCGAAATGACATTTTAAATATTAACTGACTTAAACTCCACTCTGTTAATATTATAACATAACATAGAGAGAATATAGTAAATGCGTACAAAGGTGAACTTATCCCCTTGAGGGATCTCTTCCAGCTAACATTTAACATGTAGCAAAGGAAATTATTAAACAATACATTTTTTAGGTACTGAAATATTTGTTTTGTTCATACAATACAATAACTGAAATTAGTACTATTCTGTTCTCATCATAAAATTCTTATATGATCAGAGGTTTCAATGATTCTGTAAATCCCGGCAGTGAAGTAGGAGATGATCCCGAAAATTTGGCAAAACCATAAGAAAAAGTGTGGGTCTTGCTGCTTCAGATTTTCCAATGGATCTGCCAGACTATATTAGCCTAAAAGACAGAAATCGTATTTTAGAAATCGAGAGGCAAGATGACATTTACTTGGAAAGCGTCGTAAGTGCAGATAAAGTACGCTTCGATAAAATCCAGCTTATCGTGGACCATCTATTATAAATTTGCTACACTATATACACCAATTTAAAACATTGCACTTGATGAGTCGTTAATGTTGTGGAATGGTAGACTTGGCTTTCGTCCAAAAAAATTCAAACAAGGCTGCTGGGTTAGGCATTACCTACGAGTTCGCTGAAACTTAAACAGGATATCTTTGGACATTTCGTGGTTATGCTGGTAAAGCTGATGATACAATATCGGCCATCGTATTAGATTTCGTTAAGCCGCTGTTGCACAACGGATATACGCTTGTCATGAACAATCTCTATGACTCGCTACTTCACTCACGCCTTCTGAAAATGAAAAAAACGGACACTCTAGGGCAGACAGACACGCATCAATCGATTTTTTTTTCAGAATCAATAAATAATGCGCTAGACGTGAAATGCACGTTGGGGAACTGGTCTACAGTCACATTAATGACCTGTCTGTTATATTGTGGCGAGACTCAAACAAGATAGCGAATGATCTCTTTGTCATCATAAGGTGGGGTTGGTGGCAAGGAAAAATATGGAAATAAATATAAGCCCCGGGTCCCATTAGACTTCAACAAATCTATGGGAGGCATCTACAAAAAAAAAACTCCTGTCTGCATTTCCAATGGAACGTGAGCGAAATCATGCGTGGTATAAGGCATATTGCAGGCATCGGTTTAATGTATCTGTTTTAAATGCGTGGATCATTTTAAAGACAGCAATATCAATATTGTCGCACCGCAATTTTCGTGCACAGTTCGTAGAAAAAATAATAGTGAAATATGTACATGCCAAAATGCCGATAGTACATAATCTAAGGCCTTCAGGTGAAAGACCTTTACTTATCGGAGGTCACTATTGTGTGAAGAGTTACTCTGGAAAGGCAAGGGCATGCAAATGGTGTGCTTCACAAGGCAGGGGCTCGCGCACAATTCGTATTTGTAATATGTATGTGCCGCGTTGCACTTTGTGCAGAACCATGCTTTCAAAACTATCATACTCAACGGTAATGGAATCAAAGTATGATTTCTAAATAATACCTATGCATACCTTTGTACACAGAATTGATTAGGTATAAATACGGCGTAAGTTGTTACGCTAGTACCTACCTCTTTAATGATGATTTAATGTGAATAGTACTTTGGCGCATCAGTATTGTATATTTTTTGTAAAATACACATATTTAGTACATTGTAAGAGACATCCATCTATTACATGGTGGAATTGAACTGTATTCCTTAAGACCAAAGCGACCTACTTTCAAAAAGCGTGGTGTATCACAAACCTTACCAATATGTGACCCTGGTTATTTTATGTACACGGTTAATACGACTACAGCATCTCCAAAAAACTCTAATTTAAAAATATCCAGTGCTATCTACCTAATTGTGTGTCCAGTTCGTTTAGATTTAAGTTGTTACACGTAGCTAATACTTAGAATAGCAAACTTTAATTTCCTTCTTTTCATTTCAGTGGTATGGACAAGAAACAGTCGCGGCAAAGGCATGTGCATAGTAAACGGGTACCCGTTTTACTGTCAAACGAAAACGACAAAGTCAATTCGGTGGTCGTGCACTCTCGGGACTACTAAGTGTCGTGCCATGCTGACAACTACGCTCGACTGCGAACATATTATCCGGACTGACTTGGCTCACACACATGCGGCCCCTAAGTTTGTGATCAAGAATGGCGTTTATTTAAGACTGGGGCATTAAGAGTCACAATAACATCATAACCCTCGCCATACAGTTGAAGTTACGTTATAATTTTAAAACGATATGAAATAATATGAAACTTGAAAATTCAAGATATGAGTATCTATATCTGGTATTCTTGTTCGTTGCTAATAATTGTAATTCACAGTAAATATGTAGTTTAAACATTTTAGAAAAAAGTCGCTTTTGTGGACAATATTATAAAAGTTAACGACTCTGATACATAATATATCCCGTTTTTTCTGAAAAAAATATTCTAAGGGTTATAAATCGACTTTACATTATTGTCTACGTCTACATGAAAAATTCGAAGGAGTTAACCCACGCGCTCTATGTTGTTATTATATTATTATCATCCGTTTTTTACGCGTGAACGCGATATATGTTAATTTTCGAGAAGCCTTCATAAAACATTTTTGACTCATTAAAACATTTTTATTTTTAATATAGCATATATACAGTTAGTTTAAAAAAACGGGTTAATATAAGCAGCTATTTTTAATTAAAATGTGCTACTTACTATTAATTTGCGCCTCAAATTGTGATTGCCTATAACGTTAGGTAAACGGATTTGCAATAACGGGAATCAATTATTTACTTACTCTCCCGTCACCTGGGGGACAATAGCAGCAGAATTTGATGGAATAAATGTTGTAAAAAATTTCAATATTTACTTAAAAGTAACTTCTCTTTTCAGTGTTTTTTGTCAAAAGTAGACGCGGGAAGGACCTCTGCATAGTCAACAGCTACTCGTTCCTATGCCAAGTGCAAGCGAGACACACAGTGCGTTGGATCTGCTCACTCGGAACGAGTCGATGCCGCGCCAAGGTGCTTACTACGCTGGACCGCCAAGTGATCCGTGCCAACTTGGACCACACTCACGAGGCTGCCAAGTTTACCGTTAGGGATGGTGTTTATTACAAACTATAATGTTCCTATGCCGTGTGCAAACGACACACAATGCGTTGGATCTGCTCGCTTGGGGCTAGCCGATGTGGCGCCAAGGTGCTTACTACGCTGGACCGCAAAGTAATCCGTGCCAGTTTGGACCTCATTCACGTGCCGCCAAGTCAGTGACGATGTTTACTATAAACTGTAATGTTCTATGACAAGTGCAATCTAAGGCCCATTTCTCGAAAGGTATTAGACTAATATTACTCCACGCACTGTCAAATCATATGGAGCTCCATGGCAATACACTAATATTATTAGTTTAAAACCATTTGAGAAATAGGCTCCTACTACATGTACAGCCCAGTGACCCGATAGCTTATACTATACCATACTTGGCTGTCAAGCTTACAGTCAGGGGTGGTCTCTATGTCAAACTGTTAGTCTATCTGATTACTCTGGACCGCCAAGTACATGTAATGAATCACACTCAAGTAGAGTAACTGCCAATTTTATAATCAAATATAATGTCTAATACAAACTGTAATTCTATGTCAAATGCAATCTACTAACCACATTGGCGATGGCGACCCCCAGTGATCCGAGCCAGCTGGGATGACACTAACCTAGCTGTCAAGTTTATAGTCAGCCATGGTGTTGAAAATCACAAATTGAGACTTCTGTATTTTTATATATCTTATGTTAAATATATGAAATAAGACTTTTGAATCTCAGAAATAATGTGCCTATTTGATGAGTGAGTCTATTCCAGATCTTACTTTTTAAGAATTACTTACGTAACTTCCCTTATCATCACCTAGATGCTTTTAACCGTTACGTGATGCTTAGATCATGCAGATATTATTCCGAACACGTAATCGTTTTGAATTAATAAAAACAAAAATAAATAAATAACGTGTTTTTTTAACACTTGATTTTAGTGATTTGGACCCGTAACAAACGCGGCAAAGACCTGTGCATCGTGGACGGCTACTCCTTCTGCTTCCAGGGGCAGGGCCAGTATTCAGTCCGCTGGGTCTGTACATTCGGCCGGGCGTGTCGTGCTAAAATGATCACAACGCACGCGCGACAGGTGATACGGGCGACGTTGGATCATAATCATGCGCCTCCGACTTTTATTATTAAAGATGGAGTTTACGTGAAAGTCTAGTGGACTCATTATTATATGGTAAAAAAGGATTATTTTAATTTGTTAAAATAATGGGGCAGCTTTCAATTCGGCCGGGCGTGCCGCGCTAAAATGATCATTACGCACGCAAAACTTGCTCCAGGCTACGTTGAACCACACCCACGCGTCTCCAACTTTTATTATTAAAGATGACATTATATGATAGTTAATTTGATTCGTTCTTTTATCTTATGCTAAATAAAACTATTATTTGGTGTGCTAAATAGTCTTATTGAAATATATTATGTAAGCAATTTATACATATATAGGTTTTAAATGTGTATTCTTGACCGCACTTAGAGTCTAAAATGTCATACAAAGTTTCCTGACATCGATCTTGTCTTTAGAGATACTTAATGACAATATTTGTAAAAAATTGTTTCTGCAATAACTTAGTGAAACCTCCTTTTTGCTGCGACGCTGCCACTATGTAAACTTGGTTTAGACATACCTAGTGACAGATGTTAAAGTTTTAAAGGAATCTCGCAAGTATTATCTGAAAAAAAAAAACTATACTTACTAACTATTTGTTGTTTTTTTTTCCCGAGATGTAGAAATAAATAACGTATCGTGTGTAGAAACGCAAAAAGAAATTTTATTGCGGCATATTTTTGCCGTATTTGACCTAAACTCATAAACTTAAATGTTTTGCTCCTTATATATGACCTCAGGAATGCTTCGTTGAAATCTGTCGGGTTACTCCAGCCCACGGTGTGTAAACAGTTCCATATGAAGTCATTATTATCGGCATTAGTTGCTGTTAGTCACGTTTGTTTACTGTTAGAGAGGTACTTTAGCATTAAGCCTGTCATGATTACATTTATGTGTGTTCTGAAATAAAATAGTCACCTTATGTTATGACCCCATATACAACTAAAAGAGGAAAGAATATATATGTTTAGCACGTTTGTTGTAAGGTAACCATCATATATATCGAAGCGGCCGAGTTGCTCAAAAATATCTAAATATGCACTCCAGCGCCCTAACAATAGAGGCCTGTTCAGATATTTATGAACACCTTGACCGCACCAAGTTTTTGCACGTCTATTTAATAAATTTCAGTAATTTGGTCCGAAAACGCCAAACGAAGGGAGATGTGTAATAAACGGATATATATATAATTATGTTTTGCTACCATCGGCAGAGTAAGACAATTATGCGCTGAGTCTGCTCGATTTTGGGAAAATGTCACGCACAGTTTTACAATTTCTACATCCGTGGAGGTCATACGTGCCGCTTTGGATCACGTCATTTACCACCTACCTTTAAAATTGTTTGTTTTACAATAGGTAATGTAAAAAATGTATTGTAAGTTAGAAAAGGTTTTAGTCTGCATTTGATACCAGTTAACTTTTTTCAGGTACATGACATGTAACTTTTTTCATTTTGTTTCAGTAACTTGGACTAAAAACCACCAGGGCAAACAAATGTGCATAGTAAACGGCTATACGTTTTGCTACCACCGTCAGAGCAAGATCGCCGTGCGTTGGGTTTGCACGAGCTTCTCGAAATGTCGTGCTCAGATATACACTACTTTCAACAGAGAGGTCATCCGTTACTCATTAGATTACTGTCACCGACACCCTGTGTTTAAAATCGTCAATGGTGTATATGTTAAATTAGTAAGATAAAAAAAAAGATAGTTCAGTTTTATTCGCCGAGGTTTTCCTAAAGTTTATTTTACGGACTTACGGACGACGATTTTGATAATAATAAAAGAAAAAAAATATAAATGGCAGGTGTATGGTGCAATCGTAGGTATATGAGCATGAGTTTACGTACGTACCAGTGGCGGTGTGTCACAAATATTCGTAGGGAACCCGGAGTTAATTTTGCTTTCCTTTTCTCCATGAATCGATCGTGAAAGTACTCAACGGGCTGAAGTTAGACAAGCCGGTGGGAATCGAGTTCTTTGAACGATCCGCCACTGGTACGTACCTAATATAACATTGTCTGCTTATAAATCCTGTTATTCAGAAAACAACACATATTTTATTTATGATAAAACCTATAGTTATGTGTCGGTCGTCTTAATGTTGATAGGGTCGAGACTTCGAGAGCTTATGAAATTTAAAAAGATTTATATTTCTAGTATTTTGCCTACGACAGCGTGTCAGGTACAATTAGTCAAACCGGTTGGTCCATATTTGCTAGAAGTACTAGAGTATGTGGGTACAATGTCTTATATTTTCCAGTGACATGGATTAGAAACTTACACGGTCTCGACTTATGCATCATCGACGGCTTTACTTACAGTCATCTGAATAGTAAGCAGAACTCCATGAGATGGGTCTGCTTCTCCGGGACGAGATGCAGCGCGGAGGTAATTACTACGGATGCCGAGCCCCCACGGCGGGAGTTCATACATGTTCTGTCTAATCATACACACCCGCCTCCTAGATACGCCATCTACAATGGCATTTATTATAAACTGTAGACTAGTGTATACCATTGGTCCGTATCATGTGGCGCATCGATACTCAAATGGTGGAATTGAAATCAGATGCCAAAAATGCCAAGGAGGCAAAGCAAAAAATGGGAAAAACTATCGTACTCGTATTATAAATACTATGTAGCAAACCGAAACTTCGGTAAAGCACAAAGTGCTAAATTTATCGGGATTGAGCTTGATGGTTATAATCCAGTAATTTTATTGTTGTATTTTGGTCAGTTAAGCGAATTGTAAATTTGCGCAATATTTCAAATATAAATACAGATTATATATTTTATGTTGTTATATAAGAGCAATTCTCGCATATTTTTTGCTCATGTTGACGCAATCACCGGATGATTTGTGTTATTTTGATACAATTTTCTTAAATACTAGGAGTGTTAATGGTAAATTTAATATAACTGAAATTGTAAAGCGCGTAGCAGGTCACTATTTTGCTTTATCTACTTAAGAATGTGTGTACTAAGTCATAGTACCAAATTGTGTTTCTAAAGTTTCTTAGACCGACTCTTTAAGTATTTAAAACCAAAAAATATATAATTTTGTAGACGTAAATGTACATATACCTACGAAGTGATGAAATGATGTAATTAATTTAAAAAATTGAGCTTTATGGTAGTCCATTGGTTGATGTGTTGTCCCAGAACAGATTACACCTGTCTACTACTTTTCCGTGCTACACTCAAAGCCGGGGCATTTATTTTAAGTGTCCTTTACAGTGTGCCTTATTGGCTTGTAAAAGACTGTTTTATGCACTATGTCGTTTTTGTTGTGACAATTAAGACACACAGGTAGGGTTGCCATCTCTAAAGTTTGGAAACCAGGACAAGACGCGTGAAAACCCCGGATTTTAGAGTCCAGAACCCGGACATGACAACAGGTTTTTTTAAACAGGTTGTGCGTGTGTCGCGGGCGGCCTAAGACTTTAAATTTTTAAACCCGGACTACAATGGAAGCCCCCCTCCGGACGCTCCCCGGACGCCCTCTTAAACTAGGACAAATCCGGGGAAACCCGGACGGATGGCAACCCTACACACAGGCACTGTTGGTGCAGCAGTGTGACTGCATTTTTTGTTGTATAATTCAATTTTATCGATAGCACTTGAAATTCAAATATTAATTTTTTGTACCTACCTATTTTATATAAAACTATAGATATAGATTATTAAAAATTGTTATGTTTCCACATAAAAAAAAAATAAACATGTTTTCATAGTACATACGAGTTGTAATAAATAAATTTAATAAATTTCACAAAAAACATTTATAAACTAACGCCCATCCCCACCCTGTAACAAGCCCGGCTCAAAGGTTCCTATCATGCCTCATTACTTCAGGGACCAGCAGTCTCCCAGCGACCGGTACGAGATCGTACAGTCAGCTGCAAAAATATGTATCGAGAGAATCGTCTCATAAATATGGTACTACGCTCTTATTACACTGGAATAAGATGCTATGGGACATATTTTTGAGTAAGATGTGTACATCTATATTTTTACACTTGACTGTACGTCATTTCTAAGGTAGAGTACTTGTATTAAATAAATTGTTTTATGATATTTTTCATTGAGTAAGAGTAGTAGTAGTAAAACACTTTATTGTACTTAAACAACATAAAACAGGAAATAACATACATCATATGTACCAAGCAAACTTATCCCTTTCCGGGGTTTTTCCTAATTATCCTAGTGTTATACTCGTTGTGATAATTTTTAAGTACGCGACCATTACAGTTCTAAGGTATGAGGATGAACACCCTGCCGACGGCGAGTGATTTAATCAAGTGATTGTACTCGCTTTTTGACATATCTAAGGTCGATAACCTTTCTGTAATGTGACGCTGTGGATCTGATGGTATTTTTTTAAATTTTGTTATAATTTTTTTTTTTTTTATTAAGACGTATAAAACTGATCGCGGTTTTGGATTGTCTAATATAGGTAAATCGTTATCATGATCAATTTTATTATAGTACAAAAACCTCATTCATCCTGTATCACTATAGTCCGTTTTTTAAGAGGAATTCGTATAAGGAGAGATATATTTTCCGGAGTACAGCAATGCCACTTGGTACGAATGTTATACACGTCCACCGAAGTCCAAAGCGACCGGGAGCCATACTGAACTCCGCGACATGTGGGGGGGAGGGGGGGGTCAAAGTACAAAGTTGCCGGCGCTCAGAAAAAAAATTCTGGTGGATTCGTTTGGACCTTTAAGTCAAGTTTGGTGTCGTTTTCAGATAACTAGATGATGCCCAGTTCATTCCCCATACCAGTTCTTTTAGGGTGCCATAGCAAAATATGACGAAATACTTAAAATAATAAACTTTTAGAAGTAACACAATGTAAACAAACCCTTATATTTTCATATTTTTGTATGAAACTTGGTTTATAAAAAATACTATCCGAAAGCCTATTTAATGCAGATTATAAAAACATTAACAATAAATATACATTTAACTATTTTCATTGTAAAATAAATTAATTGTTGCACATACGTAATAGAGCCGCAGCGCGGTCTCACTGATCGCGCGCGGGCGACGCGGCGACGCTCAGCGGGGCGGGGTCATGATCTTCGCCATTCGCGTTCATTCGACTTCACTCACTCAACCGACATACATACTCGTACAGTCAGTTTTCGTTCAACTTTCGTTCGAAGTGTACCACACGTGGCTTGGAATCTATAGTTTGTTGTCATCAAATTACTAGTGAAAGTAGTAAGAAGTGGATCTAATTGTTACTTAATAAATTGTAAGTATGTAATGATAATAATTTGATTAATTGAGAACGTCGAATAACTTTGAAACTGACCGCTACGCACGGCGGCGCTATCTTGCATTCCGATAGGTATATAGGTATGTAATATTACATACGCATTATTAGACACTGAATATGCTAAAATCTACTCAAATCATTAATGTAAAGCGTCTCTTGCGTTCGCCATGCAGATCTAGTAAGGGGCCGTATGAGAAGGCTGAGCTTTTTGAATTTTGTATGGTCTCACACTAGCGCGTTTAAAACGTAGATATTTTGCCTGTTTCAACCCACAATCTAATATAGCACATACACACTCATATCTTTACCCTTACTACATCAGCGGGAGAAGGCGCAGCCTTTCCGTGCATACGTAGAGTCGTAGGTAAGCAAAAGGAAAGTAGGATTTAATATAGGATGTAGACTTTTTAGACAGATCAAAATTATTATAGTTTTAATTATATTACGGTTAATGGGTGTGCAGTTAATTAGTGAATAAATGCTGAAATTACAGAGTAGGCAGAGCTTTTCTGCCTATATGGAGTGCACGCCACTGTTAAAGTGTAGGTATGCAACATGGTACGAAATATACTAAGGTTAAAGTGGTAGATAATGCTTCTTGTATTGCTTCCTGTAATGCTTATTATAGCACGAAATAAATATGAAAATATATGAAAAGTGCATGAGGCGGAGGGCTGTAAGGGCCAACGCTTATTAGTTGGCGAACATACAAGAATTCCAAAAGGATGGGCTAACTTTCTTCGTGACGGATCAAACAAAGAAGAGCTATACCATCTTTTATCGTCACATTGTTACTCAAACATGGACTTACCAATGGGTAAAGAATTCGTCATAACTGATGGCTCCGAAGCTCTTAGTAAAACCACTCCGACTGAGAATATGGCACCGTGCAATCACGAAGAAGCGGACACACGGATAATGCTTCATCTTGCTGACGCTGTGCTGAAAGGGCACTCCAAGGTAATGTTAAGAACAGTCGACACAGATGTCGTCGTACTAGCAATATCTTGTGTGCCAAAGCTAGAAGGCCTAGAAGAACTATGGGTGCACATTGGAACAGGACGAAATCACCAATACCTGGCGTGTCACACTATATCTTCATGTTTAGGTAACAGACTTATTAGTACCCTAATCAATTTTATGACAAGATCAATCAAATTTAATACTAAATTAATGGTCTTCTTTATTGTTACAGGCCCTGAAAGAACACACGTTTTGCCCTTATTTCATTATTTCACCGGATGTGACACAACCTCATCCTTTAACGGAAGAGGGAAAAAAACCGCGTTTGAAGCTTGGAAAGCATATCCGAATGTCACACGGGGGTTTGAAGCACTGTATAGGGGGGAATATGACAGAGCGGACCCTGAAATTCAAAAATTTGTTATTACCATGTATGACAGGTAAGAAAACGATTTTATTTAAAATATACTTTTATCCAGAACTTGCGTGCAGCGAGACCTGTCCTTTATCTAAGAGTATTTGTTTTTCAGATCATGCCCCTCTGAGACAGTAAATGAGTGTCGCAAGAATTTATTTACAAAAAAAGACAGGCAAATCGATAATTTGCCTCCTACTGAAGCTGCTCTCAAACAACATACCTTAAGGGCAGTTTTACAGGCTGTTTATGTTTGGGGGCAGTGCCTAATAAAAAAGCGGCCAAGTGCGAGTCGGACTCGCCCATGAAGGGTTCCTTTATGACGTATTAAAAAAAACTACTTAAACTATAGATCTCGTTCAACATTTTACCACTTTGGACACACATTTTACCACTTTGGTAGTGTCTCTCGCGCAAACTATTCACTTTAGAAAAAAATTATATTAGGAACCTAAATATCATTTTTGAAGACCTATCCATAGATACCCCACACGTATGGGTTTGACGAAAAAATTTTTTTTTTTAATTTTATGACGTATTAAAAAAAACTACTCACTAGATCTCGGTCAAAACAATTTTCGTTAGAAGTTTGCATCGTAATGTATATCATATATTTTTTTTAGATTTTTCATTCTGTTATTTTAGAAGTTACAGGGGGGGGACACACTTTTTTTTACTTTGGGAGGTTCTCTCGCGCAAACTATTCAGTTTAGAAAAAAATGATATTAGAAACCTTAATATCATTTTTGAAGACCTATCCATAGATACCCCACATGTATGGGTTTGATGAAAAAAGATTTTTTGAGTTTTAGTTCTAAGTATGGGGAACCCCCAAAATTTATTGTTTTTTTTCTATTTTTGTGTGAAAATCTTAATGCGGTTCATAGAATACATCCACTTACTAAGTTTGAACAGTACAGCTCTTATAGTTTCGGAAAAAAGTGGCTGTGACAGAATCGGACAGACAGACGGACATGACGAATCTATAAGGGTTCCGTTTTTTGCCATTTGGCTACGGAACCCTAAAAACCAGAATATTCCTTGCCCATCTGAATGGGGTTGGCAGAAAGAAGGAGAAGTTTGGGTGCCACCGTGGACCCAAAGTCCTATGGCTGCTCAAGCATGCCTGGAGTTGATTAGATGTAGGTGCTTGAAATCTTGCAGTAACAAATGTAATTGCTCCAAACGCCAGCTCAAATGCACAGAACTATGTAATTGTGGAGGAAATTGTAAATAAATGTCTGTAAACTTTAATATTTCATTTTACATAACTCATCAACTGTAATAAATACATCTAATATGTATATGGACGAAACGTGGAGCATATTATTAACTTTAAGAAAACATTTAAATTCTGTAAATCGGTGGAGTACTTATCAATTTATGGCGTGAAAACCAAACTGCTCTTCCGCCATCTTTGATTGCCTTCCTTTCCCCCCTCCACTACTTTAACACTCTACGACCGATAGTTTCGTGTTTTGGGCGTTACTAGGAATCCAACGATACCAGTTGTGATAGCTAAAAAGCACGAATGAAAAGTTCCAGTAGTTCGAAGATAAATCGTTCTATGCGGCTATAGAGGGTATGTATAATAATTATTTTATTTTACACTGAAAAAAATTAAATGTTTATTTATTGTTAATTTTTTTATAATTTGCATTAGATGGGCTTTCGGATAGTATTTTTTACAAACCAAGTTTCATACAAAAATATGAAAATATAAGGGTTTGTTTACATTGTGTTACTACTAAAAGTTTATTATTTTAAGTATTGCGTCATATTTTGCTATGGAACCCTAAAAGAACTGGTATGGGGAATGAACTGGGCATCATCTTATTATCTGAAAACGACACCAAACTTGACTTAAAGGAACAAACGAATCCACCAGAATTTTTTTTCTGAGCGCCGGGAACTCTATACTTTGACCCCCCCTCCCCCCCCACATGTCGCGGAGTTCAGTCTGGCTCCCGGTCGCTTTGGGCTTCGGTGGACGTGTATAACATTCGTACTAAGTGGTATTGCTGTACAGAAAATTGGCGTACTTTTTCCCCTTAAAAAACGGACTACTAGAATGTAGCCTTAGTTGTGGAAGTTTTACTTTTAACAATAATACTAATTAAGGCTTATAATAACATGTAGGTATGTTTTCATTGTTCAGCGATGTGGATCAAAAACTCCCGAGGCACCGACCTCCTACTACTCCATGGCTACACATTCCACCGAAAACGTTCCGGCATGAGGCTAGTCGAGTGGCGGTGTACTTCCAACAATATATGCTCGGCACGTGTCTTCGCCGACCACTTGAGGGAAATCTGCACGCGCCGGTCCTGCACACAACACGGACATCCTCCACCTAAATATGTTATTAAGAATGGAGTATATCACAAAATATAGTATCAAGGGTATCCAGCTTTCCAAGGATATATACCGACGATCTATATTGTATATGTCTGTGGGCGTAGTCAAGATGACAAGCGGTCTCTATCTTACTAATATGGAAGAGTGATAGAGACCATAGTTTTTCGTTTTGTTTCCTACATACGATTGTCATCTTGGCTAGGCCCTGTTGTGTAGTGGTGATGCACTAACAACATATACTCGCCACGCACAGGTTGTGCGCACAACTTTGACATCTTGCACCTAATCGTATTATTAGGGATGGAGTTTGTTACAAATTATAGTATAATGTAGATATATGTAGTGACAACTAATGATACAAATAGTATTGCAATTGGGCGTAATTTAGGTAAATGATTCAACCCACAAAAACTTGTCAATTAAATTGGAACTTAGGTACTGTGAAAACGAATAGTCTTTCTTATAAATCACAAGTTTTTGAAGATGGGTTCTTTTCGTAAAACAACGTAGAATTATGAAGTTTATTGAAAAGTTAAATGAAGATAAAAAGTTAAAATACATAACATAGCCTGCTCTAAATTGCCAAAAAGCTACATTTTTCTATGGAAAACAGTCATGCAAATAACAAATACTTATGTTTACAATCTTTTTTCA
Organism: Cydia pomonella; assembly: GCF_033807575.1. Classification (NCBI taxonomy): domain Eukaryota; kingdom Metazoa; phylum Arthropoda; class Insecta; order Lepidoptera; family Tortricidae; genus Cydia; species Cydia pomonella. The sequence goes on along the minus strand of NC_084705.1, from coordinate 5,300,174 downwards.
TTATTTTAGTTCTACAGTTTCCAATGTCATAAAAGTATTACTGAAGATAAATAAATAATGTATATTTAGATGAGGTTTTAGTGGCATTTTAAATATATTCAGTAACAACAACAATTATTGATATTTTACTTTGTAAACCTTATATAAATTCCACATAAAAACAAGACAAATTACATAATATAACAAAAACAGAGAAGATACATACTAAAATATATCTAAACATAAAACTAGTCAAAAAGTAAACCTAAATATATCAGAACTTAAATATAAATATAAACTAAATATGTATAAAAAAACTACCTACCTATTGGCTACCGGGCCGGCCCCAATGCAAAGGTGCCCATCACGCTCGCTGCATTGCCGCGTTGGATTGCGATGGATAGCCTTTGCATCAGGAAAAACCCAGAGCGGGGTCAAGGCCCCTTTCTAGCAGGCGACGACCCAGATCCCGGAGAAAGGACTTACCCTCAGCGCACCAGCACCCCGAAGTCTCCACAGCGAGAGGAACGAATAAATAACCGCTCAGCGCCGAGTATTTATCTTTTTTAAGGGACGCCGCGTGCTCAGTAGCCGCTCCTGCCGACCGCATAGTGCGGCTAAGATGCGAGGCGGCAAAAGTACTGACGCATGTGGCGTCCCATAGTAAGCACTTACCTTTTTCCCACGGCACCAGGGTCAAGCCGTCAGGCCTTTTGCCGTCCGATCGGCTGAGGCCCGGCGGCTCCAGCATACAAGGGACAAAAAACTGGAATAACTGTCACATACTTAATAAAAACAAGGTGACCAAGCCCTGGGCGCGAGCCAGACAATTGATAAATTAATAAATAAACTTTACAATTTATTTTAACAGTAACTTGGGCTAGAAACAGCCGCGGATACCTCACCATGGTCATCAATGGTTACACGTTCTACAAACGTAGAAGCGGTAAGACGACTCAGGAGTGGCGCTGCAGCACGGGAGGTGGGGCACTAAACTGTAAAGCTCGCATCATCCGGATAAGGGATACGGGTAAATTCAAGAGTATATGTATGGACCATTCTCATCCTCCGTCAAAATTTAAACTGATCAAATAATAATTTATTAATTTAATCTGTGTTAACTACATAAAAGAAGATCTGAACTTAGGGTCAATTAATGAAACAAAGTGTTCATCGCAGTCTTACAGTAACACATTCTATGATTGAGTTGACGTTGTAAGATCGCTCGTTAGCGACAAGACCGTATCTTTATGTGTAACCTAATCGAACTTTATCAGTGGTTATTATTTGAAGAGTACATTAAAGAGTTCTTGTATTGTGATAAAGTAGGTAAGAGCCACAGTAAATCATTTTCATCATGTTATCAAAACGGGTGTTTCATTAAGCTAGTTTATAAATTATAATATAATGAGAGATAGGCCTAGAGTCAGACCAAGACAAGTCTGCTACGATTTTGATAGCACACGTAGTACAAGTCTTATTTATACGTCATAATTTCGTCGTAAAGTTTGACGTTGTATACTGGCTAAGTTCAGTTTTTTGGACCCGGGTACGTCCTTAAACTATGTCCAAAAGAGAGATACGGGCATTGTGAATGTCATCTAGCTTTGTGTGGTAGGGCACAGCGCAGCGGATGTCATTCCAGATCTAGAGCAGAGCCCAACTGGGGAAGTATCTCCACCTTACAGAAAACCGCAGCCAAATAACACTAGACCCTACTCATAGTGTTGTGTTCCTGCCGGTGAGTAAGGTTGCCAGAGTTCAATAGGGGGGGTTTACGGTCGGCAACGCCCATGTAACTCCTCTGGAGTTGCAGGCGTACATAGGCTACGGAGACTGCTTACCATCAGGCGGGCCGTATGCTTGTTTTCCACCGACATAGTAATTTAAAAAAAGCTGGCATTCCGTGTGCTATCAAAATCGTTGCAGACTTATCCTAGTCTGACTCTAGTGCCCTAGTTTTTAAAAGAGGATTGTTTGGATTTTGTACCTGTTTGAAACCCACTGCCCAATAATATTCCCTCCTTATTCCCTATTAAGCTTACATTACCATGCGAAAATTATTGTGAATCTACCACACATCAGTATTCAGTTCCACTCACGTATCAAAATTATTAGACACATTTCTTTTGTTATAGTGATGTACGTAAAATCGAACCGAGGGAAACCCCTGCTGGTGGTCGCAGGTTACCCGTTCTTCAACCGACGCAGCACCATGTCAACAACAGAGTGGCGCTGCACCAAATACCCCAGCTGCATGGCTAGGGTCATAACAAACACTCTCACGGGGGAATTTGTTAGAGTTATGATCAATCATGGACATGAAGCGCGTAAGTTTGTAATAAAGGATGGATGTTTTATGAAAATAAGGAAGTGAAGTAAAACAATTGTGTGGCTGTGTTTATTGTTCTTGATAATGCTCTTATTCAGGCTTCTATGTAACAAAAACGTCTTTGTTAGGCAGGTTTGTACAAATGTGTTTTAATTTTATTGATTGGTCGCAACTAGTTGCATTAGGCTGCATGATTGGCTCGAAGTCGTGAGTGACACCACTGAACTAGCACCATTTTTAGTGCCCGTTAGGCCCGTCCTTAGATATATGTCAATGATGTTCCATGGTTACTAGCTCTCATTCTCACTTCCACGTTATTAAAATTGTTTTAGTAATCTTCGCATTCTTATTCTTATTCACATTTCAGTGACCTACATAAACAACGCAAGAGGTAAGGAGCTGTGCATAGTCAAAGGTTTCACTTTCTACCTCCAGAGGCATATGAAGTCCAGTGTGGCCTGGCTCTGCACATTCGGGTCCAAGTGCAAGGCTAAAGTGGCCATAACTGTTGAAAGAAGATTGATTACTGCGAATTTTGAACATGATCACGCTGCACCCAAGTTTATTATACGTAAAGGAGTGTATTTTAAAATGTGAATTGTATTGTGAGAATATGTTTATACTCGTACAATGTACAATAAGCTGCGAAATTTAATTCATTGATCAGTCGCCATGCACTTTTACGTCTGATTGTACTCATACCACTCGTTACTTACTCATTAGAGTAATACGGTATATGTGTAGAGTACATAACTTTATTTCCTAGAGTTGCATAATGAAGCTGATTTTACGTTTATTAATTATCAAACAAAATATGTATTTCATGTAATAATTGGAAAATCAAAAATAAATAAATAAACAAATATATTTATTTTCTTCAGATATACACTTTGTTAGAAAGTCTGAACAAAAAGCAGCCGGTTTCCTGACCGTTCAATAATTTGTGAAGCAAACGAGCGTCTTGAAGTCACGTTGTTTCATACGTCTGATACCTCGTCCAACTGAATCTGATATATAACAATGGCTAAAGCCTCCTTCGCTTGCTATTCTACCTACCCACAACAAAAACCACCCACCTATCACTTGTGCTATCTATATACCTAATACAAGCTTAAAGTTCGCTCAAGGGTAATTCTTCTACCAAATATCAAGTCATTAACATCACCTCATTTTCAGTCATGTGGACCTACAACGCCCGCGGCAAAGAGATTCTCATCATCAACGGTTACACATTTTACTGCCATAAGCGGCGGAAGAACGCCTCGGCCTCGTGGACTTGCACGGCCGGCGGGCAGTGCAGGGCTCGCCTATTAGTCGCTAACACTAGGGATATAATACGAGCAAATCTGTTGCATGGACACAAACCACCTAAATTTGTAATTAGGAATGGAGTGTTTTCTAGACCTTCGGACCAACAATAACTACTGGTTCTACTGTTTCAAGCAACGCAAGAACGACCCGGCCTTTTGGACTTGAACGGCCGGCGGGCAGTGCAAGGCTTGCCTATTAGTCGCTAACACTAGGGATATAATACGAGCAAATCTATTGCATGGACACAAACCACCTAAATTTGTAATAAGGAATGGAGTGTTTTTTAGGCCTTTGGGCCAACAATAGTTACTGGTTCTACTGTTTCAAGCGACGCAAGAACGACCCGGTCTCTTGGACTTGCACAGCCGATGGGCAGTGCAAGGCTCGCCTATTAGTCGCTAACGCTGGGGATACAATATGAGAAATATGTTGCAAGGACATAAACCAGCTAAATTTATAATTAAGAATGGAGTGTTTTCTACACCTGTGGACCAACAATAGCTACTGGTTCTACAGTAGAACTTCTACTGTTTCAAGGGACGCAAGAACGCCTCTGCTTCTTAGACTTGCACGGCCGCTGGGCAGTGCAAGACCCGCCTATTAGTCGCTAATACTAGGGATATACCTAGTAAGTGCACATCTGTTACATGGACACTAAATTTGCTATAAGGAATGTAGTATTTTCTAGACTGAATGCTTAGATAAAGTTACGATCAGTCAAATTATGCCTGTAGTATACTTCATACCAACTATACTTTAAAAATAGTTATTATGAGAAAGCCTATGAATTACAATCAATCATGTTAAAGTATTATAGAAAATATTAGGATTAGGTATTTAAACAAACGAGTAATTTAAATGGAATCAATTGTTTTTGCCAAACCTCCTTTGTATGGTAAATTCTTTCAACATCGTTCGATTTAATGTTTAACCATTGGTACTTATGACTCTTTATAATGTTGTGATTGTGCTCTAGTCAGTAAAATGGTATTTTGATTATAACTAATCATTTAGTAGTTTAGTCAACTTTGGTAGTTTCGACACAGTTACCTCCAAACGGAAAAGATCCTCACAATACCTACGAGATCTCATAGTCACCAAGGTTTGACTACTTAACCTGAAAATGATAGCAACTGATGACGTCAATTGATTTCTTTCGTTAGGGTGAGAGTATTCAACGTAATTCGCTACAGTTAGCAGGCCTGCCGCGTAATAAAACACTTTACGACTACTTTCTTCCGCTTGAAAAATGACTATAAAGCCTGGGGCCTGTTTACACAATGGTTGTTAAGTTCGAGTCGCGTCATTCACGACGACGTGTACCTTGACTCATATTGTCATGATTATTAAAGGTTACATTTGACAAATCCGCGCGTCATCGTGGATGACACAAACTATACTCGTACTTATCCACGTTTAGTATCTCTACCTCATTAATAACAACCTAACCTAACCTGTTCAGTGTTGCTTTATGTTTGAAGCAAGCTATACTATACCTAAATTGTATTCGTCAGGGCATACTGATGTTTTTTTTTTCCTTTAGGCTTAGAACGCACTGCGATTAATTTCTTGCGGTTTCAGTACTGCAATTTTTTTTACGTAGGGCATGCTTCATAAGCGCACGCACTTGCTAGACTGAAACCGCAATAAATTAGACTAAAACCGCAAGAAATTAATCGCAGTGCGTGCTAAGCCTAAGTATCAGTTAGTCAGTCAGCATAATAGTACAGGATGAATCAACGCACTAGATCGGTGATGGGAGCTTTGGCTACCTACTTTATGGATTCTGTTGTTATTCATTGTGAACGTCATTTTATTTCAGTTACTTGGACAACGAACTCTAAAGGCAAAAAGAGGTTAATCATCAATGGCTTCAGTTTTTACCTGCACGCCGCCCAACAGTTTAAGAGCTACTGGCGCTGCACGCTGGGCACGACCAAGTGTAAAGCAAGAGTGACGACAGATTTTCAAAACCAGTTAGAGATTATTAATTTGGAACATAGCCATCCGCCGCCTCAATACTGTATAAAAGATGGAATGTTCTTCAAACTATGATGCTTAGCGTAAATAGCCTAACTTCTTAAGTAATACTTTAAATATTTGTTATTTTTTTACCAACAGGCCGCGGACTGGACGAAAGCGGCACAGCCAGCGGCAAATCAAGGTCATTCAAACATTTCGCTCTACCAGATGTATGGTTTGCCGCTCGCCGCGCCGCGCGCCGCTTGCGTCTAGTGCGCGGACTTACAGTACCAAATATTGGTTAATTAAAAATATTTAAAAAGGTAAAATTAAATACGACTAAAAGTAATAAGCAATACCTATTTGCAATTGACGATATAACACGTGATCCTCTTTCATAAATGATGAACATTATTGAAAGAGGATCATTGTATTATATAGGTAGGTTGGTCAATGAGATATAGAAAATTATACAGTTAAAGAAGCACCGATCTTTATGAGATCATTGTGTTAAATTAATATATTTCCTTTATTTATCTTTTTTCTAGGTATATATTTATTTTATTGTAATTTCTGAAATTACTAACTTAGAATATTCTGAAGTTATTATTTTAACTAATTATGAACACTGAAGTTTGCAATACTTTATTTATTTATTAGTCAGTTGAATTTAGATAGATACTTTAAATAATTGATTAAATATGTTGTTACACATTACGCAGGTTATTATTTAATTTCATACAAACTTCATATAATATCGTCGGATCGATCCTAGCTTTATCACTTTCATTTGTTAATTTTCAGTAATATGGACGAAAAACATGAAAGGCAATGATATGGTGGTAGTCAACGGTTATTCCTTCTGCAACAACGGGATACGTCGAGCCACTGTGTCCTGGAGGTGCACGAACACCTACCACAAGTGCAAGAGCCGATTCTTGGCCACTCGAAACCGCGATATTATTCGCGCCAACCTTAACCATAACCATGCCGCTCATAAGTTCATTATAAGGGATGGAGTTTATATCAGAGTTTAACCAGTTGACCGCCAAAGGCGTCAACTGATGCGTGTGGGTACAGCTCAATATGAACCTTGGTGAATTTGGACAAGATTCACGCGCATTCGGTCACGCGCGGTCGAGTTGTGTGTGTACGTAAGTACTGTACGTGTGTGGGTGCTAAGCGACATATCTGTAAGACGCGACCAACGCCCGCCTACACGTATAATCATAATAATATAGTTAGTTAGTAGTGCGAGTTAATAACCCACTTTATGTATTGTATAGACTCTATATGTATACTACAAGTTATATTATTTGAAAACTTTACCACTGTTTTCAGCGATCCGAACGAAAAATGTTTTGTGAATATAAACGAGGTGTGCGGATTTTCGTTTCGAAAGAGTTTTTTATACATTTAAATAAAGAAAGTCTTATACATAAAACAAATTCGAATAATTATTTTATTTATAGGATAGGGAGTCCGCCTGTTATTACCTACTAATTTACTGATAAGTCCTATCTTTGTTTGTAATATGAGCTTTTCCTTAGTAGTGCACAATAAAGAATTTTATTATTATTATTATTTTATAGATGACAGTTTACATACATTTCATTTATTTATGTATATGTACATATCGCGTCGAATGTTTCTCCATACGACAGTTCCTTCAAATCTCTTTTGCTTGTCTTGCGTTTTATTTGTATACAAACAAACTTTGTTAAATATTCATCATTCCACTTAGCATAACTTAACATAAACACTCACTTTTGCTTGTTTATTTTCAGTAATATGGACGAAAAACACGAAAGGCAATGAGATGGTGGTAGTCAACGGTTATTCCTTCTACAACAACGCGATACGAAAAACCACTGTGTCCTGGAGGTGCACGAACACCTACCAGAAGTGCAAGTGCCGATTGTTGGCTACTCCAAACCGCGAAATTGTTCGCGCCAACCTTAACCATAACCATCCCGCTCATAAGTTCATTATAAAGGATGGAGTTTATCTCAGAGTTTAACCATTTGACCGCCAGATACATCAACTGATGCGCGCGGGTTACAGCCCAATATATTATTAACCTTGGTGCATCCCGACAAGGTGCGCGATAACGCGCCGCGCACGTGGCCTTCAAAGGGTTACCTAAGATGGTTTAGGTGACTTTAGCTTTGATTATAGTAACTTCTCAAATTTATAAAAGTGTCAGAACCATTCCATCGCCACGCAGCACCAACGTTGGTGCCAATTTGGATCATAACAGTGTGGCGCATGATAAGTTACGGGTTTTACTTAACTATTTAATCAGAAAATTGCTTTGCGTCAGAGTAAATGTAAAATCATCAGATTGTAGATGTGTACCAAACGTGTTGTCTTTTGCATGATATTTATAATAACATCGTTAGTTAGTAGTAGGCAAAAATGCAGTTTAGTAATTGTACATTAGGTATTAACTACTGGTGTTACATTTTGAAATTTATAGTATTTAGAGGTTTTGGGTTTAAATTTTGTAAACAAAATTGTTATGACTTTTAGACTACAGAACTGTACTTAGGTATATTGTTTGCAGGGATCCGAGCGAAATATGTTTCGTAAAAATAAACGATGTATTCACCGTATTACCATATCAAAAGAGTTTTTTTTTTTACTTGAAACTAAGCATGTCTTAAACATAAGACATGATTTTTTATAACATCCATCAATATCTTATTCATAGGTCCGGTAACTGATTGCTGACGACATTGTTCTTGTCGGAGAAAATGCACTTGAGGTCCAGAGCAGACTGGGAAAATGGCAAGAAAAGCTGGAAAGTGTGGGACTGAAAATAAGCAGAACCAAAACGGAGCGAACATGTGTTCTGCGATTTCGGTAGTCTATCCAGTTTTTCCCATATTGCCTTAGACGATGTTTCCCTACCAGTCTGCTCCGATTTCCGGTACCTTGGGTCATTGATCCAAAGTGACGGCAACATCGACCGTGACGTGAAAAATAGAATAAATGCGGGATGGATGAAATGGCGACAGGTCTCTGGAACAACTTGCGATCCACGAATGCCCCTTAAACTTAAGGGGAAAATCTACAGGACGATCGTGAGACCTGTTGTAATGTATGGATCAGAATGCTGGGCGACGAAAGTGACGGATGAAAGAAGAGTGCACGCAGCGGAAATGAGAATGTTGAGATGGATGTGTGGAGTGACGAGAAAGGATCGAATTAAGAATGAGTATATAAGGAGAAGTTTGAAAGTAGCACCGGTAGCGGAGAAGATAAGGAGTGGTAGGTTAGCGTGGTATGGGCATTTAATGAGGAGGGATGAATGCCATATAGGAAAAAGAATGTTAGGAATGAATGTTGATGGACGGAGAGCGGATGGTAGACCCAAAAAACGATGGATGGTGTGAAAGAGGATATGAGAAAGAAAGGAGTGAGTGCTGAGGTGACGAAAGATAGAGGAGAATGGAAGAGAAGAACATGTTGTGCCGATCCCACATAACGTGGGATAAGGGCAGGAGGAAGAAGAAGGTACATGCTAGTTTATAAATATTTTACTAGAAGTCCGCATTTGAGCATTATTGTATATATTTTGTGCAAAAAATAAAGCTTAAATATATAAAATAATATTTTATACAACCGAGGTGTAATAGAGCTTTTCTTGAAAAGCTTGATTATATCACTATTGTATAAAATACTTTGTCTATGAACCATCTAAAATAATACTTTTTTACTATAAAACCTGAATAATTAATGAAAATTGGTAGACAAAAATGTAGACATAAACGCGCGACTCCCGCCCCGCGCCCATTTAGTCTTTAATATGGGAACGCGGTGGCACGTGATTGGTTATTTTTTTTATAGTTGACTACAGCGTATCGAAATGAATCTTATAGTTGAGTGGAAGCCCATACATGAATGAACGCAATTGTAGTTTGATATACTAAATCATAATTGAACCATTACAGTCAACGAGTAGAAAAACGTATTTGACAGCACAGACCACAAGTAAACAAAACTTTTCCTCCACAGTGGCATGGGCAAGGAACTTAAAAGGCAAGGACGTGCTAATAGTGAACGGCTACAGTTTTTGCTTCCACCACGCCGGCCTAAAAAACACTCACTGGCGCTGCACCATGGGATCGGCCAAGTGTAAAGCCCGGGTGACATGCAATAGTCAAAATCAAATTGTGCGCATGGAGTTGCAGCATAGTCATGATCCTAAAAGTTATTGTATTCGAAACGGGATGTTTATCAAGCTGTAAACAATTGTTATGCAAAAATAAATAATTTATACAAATAAATTAAGGACTCCCATTATTGAAGGAAAATATAACATCCTTAAGCTCCGTTTTGGATAATTCGTGATATAGAATATTTCCTTCATGAAGCAAAGCGTTAACCTAATAGACGTTTTCTTACAGCGGTTGTTGCTTTGATTACCTACTTAGCAGTGTCGGAGATAGAACTTTATTTCCACCGGTTTGTCAAATTTTAGCTGGTTGAGTACTTTTACTGAAGAATATAGTAGGAAATCCAAATTAACTCCGGCTTCTCTAAGAATCTTTTGACGCACCACCACTGCTACCAATCTTGAATTATGAAGTACCTAAATAGTGTGTGAAATAATAACTTGTTAAACTTTGGTACCTTTTTAGTGATATGGGCAAAAGATACAAAAGGCAAGGCGTTGGTTATAGTGAACGGCTACAAATTCTACAACACTGGTATGAACATAAGCCTCAATGAAGTGTCTTCTTCGTGCAAATTTAGAACATAACCACGAGGCTTTCAACTTTGTCATACGCAATGGTGTATACCATAAAGTTTCGAAAATTTACGATAGGAGCCCTAAATTAAATAGTCGTATTTAAAGTTAATTTGCATTTTTTTAGCTCACTCGTCTTTTGTGTTATTTTATTCTTAGTTAAATAAGAAGAAAAACATTTAATTGTATCAGTTATGGTGTATGTACATTAACCCATCCTTACCCATCCTACCCATCCTTACCCATCCTTATGAAATGGTTTATCTATGGCCTTTGTGTTGTATTTGAATACCAACCTTTATACCTAGGTACTCCAGGCTCTATGCAAATATTTATGTATAATAAATATCTTACTTGTTTATTTATAATAAATGTAAAACCACCAACTGAAGTTCAAAATAAGGAGTGTGAGGTGTAACTATTATTTAATTTTGACGTCGTTATTCCATGGTAATATATTTACAAAACTTAAAAAAAATCTTAATGCGGTTCATAGAATACATCTAATTACCAAGTTTGAACAGTAATAATAATAATAATTAAGCCATTTATTTCCAATAGATTATATACATTCCACGCTTCGATATATTAATTACATTATTATTATTTTGATTATTTGTATAATTATATAGTTAGCAATATAAATAGCAGTAGCATAAGACATTAATTTATATATATATTAGATGATAAATTAGTTTATATTAATTAGTAGTATTATAGTATCTAATTATTATCTATTGGGCTGTCCATTTACGGACATAGGCCTCCTCCCTCCTGTTCCACTCGTTCCTATCAGCGGCTACTCGGGTCCAGGTGATGCCCGCCTCGGCGACGATGTCGTCTCGCCAGCGTCGCCGCGGGCGGTACGCGTGCCGCGTGGCGCCGCGCGGGTACCAGTGCAGGATTTTTTCGCTCCATCGTCCATCACTAGTGCGAGCCGTGTGGCCAGCCCATCGCCATTTTAATCTGCAAGCCATTTCCGCTGCATCTATTATCTTAGTGCGACGGCGGATATCTGTACTGCGTACTCTATCTGTTAGCCTAAGATTTAGCATGCTTCTTTCGGCTGATCTTTGAAACACTTTAAGTTTTTGCACAAGTTCTTTAGTTAATGGCCAAGTTTGGCATCCATATAATAGGGTGGGCGTTACTACGGAGTCCATGACTTTTTTCTTTAATTTTATGTCTATTTTAGACTTAAATATGTGTTTGTACGACCAGTATGCCTGCCAGGCTTTTTTTAATTCGTCTCTCGACTTCTTGAACCGGGTCGCGATCCTTGACAGTTATATTTTGACCGAGGTATAGGTATTCTTTAACGTATTCTATATTTTTAGATGCTATTGTCGTAGATTTAGTGTCGCCGTTGGTCATAATACATGTCTTTTCGGGATTCATTTCTAAACCACATTTTTTACTTTCATGTTGTAAAGTTTTCAACATGTATACGAGCTCGTCGTGGTCTTCTGTCATCAAAACTATATCGTCAGCGAAACGCAGGTGATGAAGCCGTTCGCCATTTACGGAAATACCATAGTTTTGCCAGTCTAGTCTTCGAAATATGTATTCTAGGAGAGCCGTAAATAAGTTGGGCGAGATTGGGTCTCCTTGTCTCACGCCACGTTTAATATCAAAGTACTCTCCTTTCTTCTCCAACCTAATTAGCGACTTTCCCCTGCTGTATATTTCTGAAAGAATATTTATATATTTGCTGTCGACTCCCTGTTCTTCGAGTGCGACCCATAGCTTTTCATGCGAAATAGTGTCAAAAGCTTTCTTGTAGTCCACGAAAGCTATGTAGAGTCGCTTGTTATATTCACTATACTTTTCTATTATTTGTTGTAGAGTGAAAATGTGGTCGATTGTCGAGTAGTTGCGTCTAAACCCTGCTTGCTCTACAGGTTGTTCAAAATCTAGTGTTTTTCGCATTCTGTTTAAGATTACAGTCGTAAATAGTTTATACGTCGATTGGAGCAGACTTATAGGGCGATAGTTATTTATTTTAGATGGATCTCCTTTTTTAAATATTAGTGTAATAGTCGATGTTTCCCATTCTCTGGGTATTTTTTCTTGTTTAATTATTTCATTGAAAAGAGCTGTTAGGTGAGGAGTTAAGGGTTCTCCTATTGCCTTTAGTATGTCGTTAGTTACGCCGTCTTCGCCAGGGCTTTTCATATTTTTCAATGTGTTTATAGCAGAATGTATTTCGCTTTCTAATAGTGGCGCTATATTCGTCGGTGTTCTTTGTCCGTCTCTCGGAGTAGAGTCTTTGTTTTCAGAATATAGAGTCTTGTAAAATGTTGTTGCTACTCTGATTATACTGTTACGGTTTGTATGTTGTCGTCCTGTATCATCGGTAAGCGAGGGTATCCACATTTTGTGGTCATTTATGCGTCTGCTTCCGCGTTTAGCGGATCCTCTTTTAGAAAGCTCCTCCTCTATAACTTTCATTCGATGACGGAGTCTATTTTCTTTCAGTTTATTGCGGATTTTTGAATATAATTGCTTGAGCTTCCTTTTTTCTAGAGCCGATTTAGATGTTTGATTCTTCAATTTTGTTCTCTCATTTATTAGATTTTGTATTTTTTCTGTTATTATTGTAGTGTTTTTGTTTTTAGGGGCAGTTTCAGGTGGTAATCTTAAGGTGCAGTTTTTTATTTTATTTTTAATCTTAGTGTAACTGTCCTGAATATTGATGTATTGAAGTGGTTCGGCGAATTCTGAATGAAAAATGTTTTTTAAGGACTCTTTTTCTATTGGATTATATTCCTTCAGTTTACCTTTAAACGCTATTCTAGATTTTTTATCTGATTTCAGTAAATAACATGTTGCTCTAAGTAGTCTATGGTCCGTCGGATGTGTAGTATTTATAACTTCCACATTTTGTATAGTTTTAATGTTCTGTTTTCGAGTTATAATAAAGTCGATTTCATTATGAGCTTTTTCGTTTGGCGACTTCCATGTCCAACGAAGTTTTGGGTTTTTTCTAAAATGAGTATTCATTATGTATAGTTCATGCTCAAGACAGAAGTCGATTAGGATTTTACCTCGACAATTCCTTGTACCGTATCCCCATGGCCCCATAACAGTGTTGTCTTCGGTGGTAGGCATTCCAATCTTCGCATTAAAATCTCCTATGATTAACATGTTTGCGTAGGTATGCTCCATTGCGTGGCGTATGTCATTATAAAACGTCTCTATATGTTCCTCAGGGGCTTTTTTTGTAGGGGCGTATGCCTGAATAATGCTTAGTTGGGTATTATTTATCATAAGGTCCAATCTTGCTACTCTGTCGGATATGGGTTTAAAATCAACGATGTATTGTTTTATTTCCGTTTTGATCATAAATCCCACACCGTTTCTTCCACTTTTTTTCCCTGTATATAGTAGCATGTAGTCTCTATGTTCCTGTAAATTAGTCCCTTTTATTTTCACTTCTGAGAGACCAAGTATGTGCCAATTTATATTCTTTAAAGCGTGTTCGAGTTCTTCCTGGCGACCTGTTCCTAGTAGAGATCTCACGTTCAATGTAGCAATATAGAGTTTTTCATCCGTGTGTTTGTTTTTCTTTTTATTCGTTACATTTGGTATTGGAGTGGAGGGTAATGGTCTGACGCTCCCGCGGGGACCAGCCGTATTGGGAGGTTGAGTATTGTTTTCTGTATTGTGTTTTTTTATTGATAGGGAGGGGGCCACTTTATATCATGCCGTCATGCTGCGATCTGTCACTTCAGTGCTCGTGCTTTCAGAAGGTTTCATGTATTCTGTTATGAGATTGTTAACTTTGTGTTTCTTAGTTGTTTTTAGTGATTCCCTTGTTTCGGAGCTTTCATCGTGTGATTGCAATGGAGATGATGATGGTGGTCTTTTGTTACTGGTTGTTACGCAATGGTGTATACCATAAAGTTTCGAAAATTTACGATAGGAGCCCTAAATTAAATAGTCGTATTTAAAGTTAATTTGCATTTTTTTAGCTCACTCGTCTTTTGTGTTATTTTATTCTTAGTTAAATAAGAAGAAAAACATTTAATTGTATCAGTTATGGTGTATGTACATTAACCCATCCTTACCCATCCTACCCATCCTTACCCATCCTTATGAAATGGTTTATCTATGGCCTTTGTGTTGTATTTGAATACCAACCTTTATACCTAGGTACTCCAGGCTCTATGCAAATATTTATGTATAATAAATATCTTACTTGTTTATTTATAATAAATGTAAAACCACCAACTGAAGTTCAAAATAAGGAGTGTGAGGTGTAACTATTATTTAATTTTGACGTCGTTATTCCATGGTAATATATTTACAAAACTTAAAAAAAATCTTAATGCGGTTCATAGAATACATCTAATTACCAAGTTTGAACAGTATAGTTCCTATAGTTTCGGAAAAAAGTGGCTGTGACATAATCGGACAGACAGACAGACATGACGAATCTATAAGGGTTCCGTTTTTTGCCATTTGGCTACGGAGCCCTAAAAGACAGATAAATTCATTAAGTACTGCAATAATGTACTTAATTACATATCGAGTATCATAGTTGTGGCACTCGACTTTATTTAGGTGGTTTTGCGCTAGGTATTTTGAACTGCTAGAATAATCAGAACCTAAGTAAACTTTGTGTTTAAATCTTTTTCACAGTGCTCTGGGCGAAAACGGCGCGAGGAAATGATATGATGATCGTTAACGGTTTTCCATACCGCTACAGCACTGTGCGGCAAAAAACTATATCGTGGAAATGCAGACAGTCGGGTCTAGGCTGTGCTAGTAACTTCCTTGCCACAAAGGAAGAAGGGGTCATTATAAGAGGTAACTTCGTGCATAACCATATCGCCCCGAAGTTCGTCATACTGGGCGGGATTTACAAACCTACAGGGCCATCTCAACGTATTTATGTCAAAAAATGAGTTTCGGTAAAACTACCGAGTTAGCATCAAAAGCAGCGTATCAAACTATGCAGCAAAAGTATCTACCATCCTCTGATACTAAAAGAGATGCCTCTATACAGGTACTTTTTTAGTCATATGCAATAATTTACGGGGTAAATATAAGGTCAAACTGACAAACTTTTACAATGGGACCAACCCCGAAATTGCGGAAAAAATTGGGTGTTTCATACATTTTGGCTGGTCTGATGCTGATATTTAAGCGTTTCTTTTTTTGCTACTTTTTTATGTGACTTATTTTGCCACTTTTGTGTTATTTCTAGTCGTGATCGCGAGCCCTTTTCATCCCTAAAGGAAAAAAAGTGTCCCAAAATATCCATACGTTTTTCAAACTTTCCATTTTGTTATGTACAAAATATATGAGGAAATGGTAACACTGTAGGAAAAAACTCTGGGACATTTTTTTATTCCTTTCGGATCGAAAGAGGTCGTGATTCTGATTAGAAATAACACAAAATTTATAAAAAAATACAAAATTTATGCGTGTTTTTTAAAGAACGCTCATTTTGTATGGGAGTGTATTTTTTTATAAGTATATGTATTTTTTTAAGTAGTTGCATATATGATATATTTTTGAACGCGAACTGTCTCTATTTGGAAAGGTAATCTAGTGCATTGTTGCATTTGGATTAGATACTTTTAGTGCATTGTTTCATACGCTGGTATACTGACTGTACAAACAGCTGCGAATGTGCATACCCGCACTATGAATGGAATTCATTCATAGTGGGTACTGGATATGCACTTTTTCAGCTCGCTGTACATACATGGCGTACGAAATCTCAGCTCATAAAACTGGGGCTGCTTTGGAGTCTGTTTCCATCAGCCCGTGATTGTTGATAATTTTGAACTGTTACATTGTTTTACTGTATACTATAATTAATAAATATGAAAAATTAGTTAATTTGTTTTTTTTTTTATTAAAACACCTAGTTTAAAAAAATGACTGTCTGACTGCTAACGCCTACGTAACTGACTTTCTATGCATCTCGCTCGAATGGAAATATTTAGAGCGAGCGTGATTTATAGAAAATAATTTACGTAGACGTTAGCGTATATTTCAGTGTTTGTACTGTCAGTGACTCGTGGTAAGGGTTATTTCCAACCACGTCTTTGTATTTTTTCTGCGGTAATAATAATTTGACTAATCGTGCCACTAAATTAGCAATACATTAACATATACGCAACTTACTTTTAAATTTATCTTTATCTCTTTGCAGTGTATCTGGCAAAAAGTATTAGAGGAAAGCAGACAGCAATTCTTAATGGCTTTACGTTCTGCTCCAAAAAAATAAGAAAAAACACGATATACTGGCAGTGTACTAAGCACAGAATATGCAGAAGCAATTTCCTCGCTACTAAAGATGGCCACGTACTACGTGCTCTTATTGATCATAATCATGATGCACCCAATTTTGTTATACGAAATGGATTATATTTTAAACTGTGAAATATAGTTTGTAATGTGATATTACGTAAAATGAAATGTAGGAGCTGTTTTCTTGATAGTGAAGATTGACAACATCTCGGCGCCAATCTGGTTCATTACCGTGAGGCTCTTAATTTAATAAACGAGATGAAATGTGGAAAACAACTGTACATTCCAAGATATTTTGATTTTTTTTACTTACTTATCTTAATATATCTTTATCCTGAAGCCATTCTTTAAACTCGCGACTGTACTTTTATCAGTTTCTCATCAAATAAAGTGAAATAAACAAGTAGTTGATAAGATTTTTATTTCAGTTATAGGTAGTTTTTTTACTATTACTGTCTTGTTCTAGGTTACTATTTAAATTTATTAAGACAATCTTATTCTAACTGAAATAATTAAATATAAACATTTCAACATCTAAGTTTGTATATTTTAACGCGTTTTTTGCAGTAATCATAGCCAAAAACGCCCGAGGAAAAAACACCGCCATCGTTAACGGATTCTCATTCTGCTATAACTCCGTCAGCAAGAAAACTATATCATGGAAATGTACTCAAAAGGGCAGCTTTAGGAAATGTAGAAGTCGCTTCTTGGCTACAAAGGAGGGCCAGATGATACGCGGCATTTTCGACCATAATCATGAAGCACCTAATTTTGTAATCAAGAATGGAGTTTACTTGAAACTTGGTTAATGGCGTCTGTTTCATTTCAAAGGGAAGAACGTAACGTTTTGTACTACTGCTAACAAGTAGTATTATGGATATGAATACCTAGAAGATAATTTACTCGTAGATATCAATATCATATCATACTGCAATAAGGGTGGTACGAAAATCATTAGAAACACGATGCGCGGAGTGTTGCCATATCTTTTATGACAAGATAAATAATATTTATATTCCATACCTATTACCTATACATACCGACGACGACGTTTGACGACCGGTCTGGCCTAGTGGGTAGTGACCCTGCCTACGAAACTGATGGTCCCGGGTTCAAATCCTGGTAAGGGCATGTATTCGTGTGATGAGCATCGATATTTGTTCCTGAGTCATGGGTGTTTTCTATGTATTTAAGTATTTATAAATGTTTATGTATTTTATATATCGTTGTCTAAGTACCCTCAACACAAAGCCTTATTGAGCTTACTGTGGGACTTAGTCAATTTGTGTAATAAAGTCCTATAATATTTATTTATTTATTTATTATTTATACATATATATTATAACAAAGCAATAAATACTATTCTGCCATATAATGGCGAAAAACTAAAGAAATCGTTTTATTTTTCCGTCCGGAAGTCTCACCTGCTTAGGTATTTTACTCGTAATCGCTTAAATGTATATTCCATTTTTTTACATTAGAGGTTTTATATTTCGGATTACTACTGCATGATATTTTTGAAAAATAAAATAAGTCATAGCAATTATTTAACAATTATATAATATCAGATTATTTACATTCTTTTGGTTCCAGAAGTTTTTAATAGTTGAATATTTTTTAAACGTGTTTCAATATTAATACACGTCAGTATCGTTTAACCTTTGTGTAATGCTAAAAAATATTGAAGACAAAAACATATTTGCAGTAATTTTCGCAAGCGGTGTAAGGAAAGCGATAGTAAAATGCTTCTCATTTTGCTACAACAAAGAAAATAGGAACACAATATCATGGAGATGCACGCGAAAATTTTTGAGAAGTGACTTTCTCGCTACTGAGAATGGGCTGGTTCTACGCGGATGTCTCGATCATGATCATTGGGCCCCTGATTGTATAAAAGTCTGAAACGGCTGCACTTTTTTGTCATTCGATTATATTTAAACGTTTTTAAATATTTGTTCCAAGGAAAACAAATTTTTAGTACCTACTGAGGGAATTGTTATAGGTAGATCTCTTGCTTTCAACTCTAGAACGGGAGCTAATGAAATAATTTACAAATGTTGTTTGACAATAAAGATGCTCCTGTCCTTAGCTATTAATATATATTGTAAGGTCAGCCAAGGCAATTGCTACAATGGGGCAAATGCAACGCAATCAAAATACAAGTAAAAATACAAGTAGTGGGTCTATACCCACTACTTGTATTTTTACTGTGATTAAGGCAAAACCACGAATAAAAGTAGCTTTAACCTCTATAGGTTAAAGCCACTTTTATTTGTGGTTTTGCCAGTTCATTGTTTTATGAGTTCAGTTAAGACACGTTTAAGATCTTTAAAAGATGTCAAAACGTTTATTTCAATTCCGCTGTGATCCCAATAAGATCTATCTACAATATTTATATCCTCAAAGTGACATTGGTTGCCCGAATCGAGCTGCTACGACATATAAACGATATCTAAATGAGAAAACCACCAACTACTAACCACCACCAACCACCACTAAACCACTTATCTGAAAGCCAGAACTTATCGTTATCGTATTTCATTCTTCAAATCGGGCCGATTGTTTCTTGTTTAAAACTACTTAAAAAGGAGAATGAATATATTTAGTTTTTAAGTTATTTATCTTCATCTTCCTAGCGTTGTTCGACCTCTTAATTTATTATGCATTGATTATTATTTTTGATTAAATGAATGCATATTTTATATAATGTTACATGTGTATTCTTTTTAGTACTCGTGATTCAAAACGCGAGAGGAAAAGAGACAGCAATAGTTGACGGCTTGACGTTCTGCTGCAGTAAAAGAAACAGAAACACAATATCTTGGCAGTGTACTAAGCATTCAATATGTAAAAGCCATTTTCTTGCTACAAAGGATGGCCATATTATAGGCGCTAATCTCGATCATAACCATACGGCTGCTAATTTTATCATTCGTGATGGAATTTATATTAAAATCTGAAGTAGAATCTTCAGCTTCTAATCATCTTCGACTGACTCGCAGATCCTGATTACCCCAATACATCCAACTTAACTGAAGTAAAATTTGTGATAATGTTGTAATTGCTTCATAACTACATCAAAATCGATTTGGTTATGACATTCAAATTTGGAACATCTCTGAAAAAAAAAGCAATTCGATTTGACCTCTATTCTAATATCAGTCGAGATGCCTTTTTTTCGAAATAAAATGTCAATTGCACACAATTTTGACATATCTCGCATGTTAACCACAAGGAACAAGAAAATCTGGCAAACCAACCACAAGATTGGTCGATGATGGTGATGGGTATGGCAAGATGAAGCGCAGGACCACTCAGAATGGGGCGGCTGGGGAAAGCCATTACTATTGGCGACTGTAAACCTGATGTATTGAAGAAGAAATCAAATAACTCCGTAACTATTTATACATGTGCTTGTACCTATACCTGGAGTGTATCGTAACATTAATAGTTAGTGTATCGTTTTGCAGTAACCATCGTAAAGAATAGAAGAGGAAAAGAGACTGCGATGGTTGATGGCTATACATTCTGCCACAACAAAGTGAATAAGCGCACAATATCTTGGCAGTGTACGAATAGTAAAATTTGTAAAAGCCACTTCCTAGCTACGAAGGATGGGAAAATGATACGTCCGCCGCAAGAACATAATCATGTGGTACCTAATTTTATTATTCGAAATGGAGTTTATATAAAACTCTGAGCCTGAATCTAAACCTGGCGAATCTGTTAATAATTGAAAAAAATATGTGTACTCGATTTGATATGTGTTTTCGTTTCGGAATTTCAACCCTTCAGCAAGAAAAGGGGAATAAATGAAAGAGGTCTAACGCGAGCATCTCGCGACTCTTTGTCACTCTTCAACTTCGATTTTCGATGTTCACGGCAGACCCACAGTTCTTAAGGCGGTTGTAACAGAACTCCGGTAAATTGTACGTTTAGAAACCATTCTTTGTACTGAGATGACAGACAATTAACCACATTAAGAACTACATAGAATGAAATATAATTGTAAATTCTTGGGCCCCGTGGAAGGGTTACTTTAGAGTTTGGTGGAGTAAATATTCATGGTAACTTCACATTATGAGAAAATTAAATTATATAAGTTTGAAAATTACAACTGATTGGACCAACAGTTTGTTTTATTTAAATAAAACATTACTAACAAATAAAAAGACCATACAGATAATAAAATGAATGTGGCACATATAGCCGATTTAGGTAGTATTGTTGCAATAATTTGTTTGCCATTAAAAATAATACCGTTAAGTATTTCACTTTTAAATTATTTTCATGTAATTAACTAACACCATCCTTAGCCATTAATCAACATTAAAAAAAAAGTGTGACATCCATTAATATTAATTAATGAATACTACATTTTTCTTCAGAAACTATACATTTTAACACACATATTGTACACATTATGTAAGTATAAAAATTTATACAAGGTGTTACAAAAAATTGGGGATCCGTATAAGGGCATATTCGGATTGGGAAAAGGTAGAAGAAAATACTTCTGACGCGGAACATTTTTGGCCTTTGTATGGCGGGTTGGCCGACATAAATGTGGAACGACCTGCGGACCTGCCCCATAGAATTGTTTTTTGTGTCAAAAATGTTTTTCATCTACGTACTTTCTGTTAATTAGAACACGATACCGAATGTGGAATTATACGGATCTACACTACTTTTGTTACAAAATGTAGGTATCTATTGTTTTCAGTGACCGTGGTAAACAATATGAAGGTTTTTCTTTCTGTCCCAACAAAGTAAATAAACACACAATATCGTGGAAGTGCACCTGCCATTACATGTGTAAAAGCCATTTCCTCGCTACTAAGGAGGGACTGATACTACGGGGCAATCTCGTGCATAATCATGCGGCCCCTACTTTTATTATTCGAGATGGGATTTTTGTTAAAGTTTGATTGACAGACCAGTACCCCTAGTGTAACTAAATTCGATTTTGAATCGTGACGTACGCGTTTGCGTTTAGTCTCATTTTGTATGGGTTTTTGAACAGCGCGCCAAGCGGGACGTTTTGGAAAGTCAAAAATCTCATACAAAATGACACTTAACGCAAACGCGTTCGTCACGTTATGATGTCGATCAAAGTTACACTAGGGGTACAGAATTATAAAGTCCAGTACAATATCTAAGTGTATATAATAACTGTACCTATACTAATAAATAAATAGAATAAGATCGCCTTTTGTTTTGCCTCTTTTTAATTTTCTGTATTCTTTGTACTGTTTTCTGTATTGAGATTTGAGGTGTACAAATAAAGAGTATTTGTAGTGTATTGTATTTTAAAATAAGAAATATACCAAGTAGGTAAGCGTTGAAAGTCAAATCAGTAAGAAAATCACGGTTCTTGTATACCTCCAAAGGAAAACAATGTTTACAAAAGTACATAATAGCAACATTAGAAAGACCGAGTCTGTGAAAAGTTCTCTCAGGTGTATTCACATTTTAGTTACTTATTCGATCTGTTTTCGATATGACACTGATCTGTCCGTCAAAATTGACATTTCTTTAACCAAAAACGTCGCTTTAGATACTGACAGATCAGTATAATATCAGAAACAGTCCGAATAATTAAAATTTGAATGCGTCTGTCCTCAAAAACATTTTTTTTTTACTATTAAACCTAAATAAGTAATGAAAATTGGCAAGTATCTAAGTAGACAAAAGACATAAACGCGCGAGGGATCCGTTCTATGGGGGCGTGATTGGTCAATTATAATTGAGTTGGGAGCCCATATATGAAAAGTGCGCAATTATAGTTTGCTATACGAATTATCTATTGCTTGTCATGCTTTCAAATAAAAGTAAAAAAGCTTATCTCCATTCAGTGAAATATAAATGGTTAGTTTATTACTTAAAATAGTTTTAAAGTGACGCTTGCAATTATTGAACGTTTTTATTTACACTATATGTATTTATGACAAAATACATACATTCCAGAATGTGTATGAGAATTTATTGAACTTGTGATTAAAATTCTGTGTTGGTTTAAACAAATTCACTATATATATATATATATATATATATATATATATATATATATATTATCTATGGTTTGCAGTGACCGTTGTCAAAAACACAAGGGAAAAGGAGACTGCGATCGCGCGCATATGATAACTATATGACATCATTTAGATATAATCTTCATGTCAAAGTGTACGTGTTCGATTTATCCTCCAGGACTTGTTTTGAACATTTTTTTACGCAAATTTAAAATGCTTTTCAGAACTTGCCTTCGACTATGATTATATTTATATGTACCTAAAGTTCCTTATGTTTGCAGTGATGCTGGTAAAAAACGTTAAAGGAAAGGACCTAGCAATAATTAGAGGCTTCACATTCTACGCCAGAATACTACATAAAAACACAATAACTTGGCAGTGTACAACCGGTAAAAATTGTAAAAGTCACTTTATTGCTACTAAAGACGGGGAAATTGTACGAGCCACTATTAAACACGGTCATGCGGCCCCGAAGTTTGTCATTCGAGATGGTGTTTATATCAAACTATGATATCAAATGTCCATAAACATAAAAAAAATAAGAGGAAAAATAGAACATGCGAATAAACAAAAAATAAATAATACAACTGACCGAAGAGCTGGCAGCTTCCTTGTTTAAGAAATTCACCTTGCCGCAAATGGAACTTCGTTCTCATTTTAAAACTACGAGTTGGATTGTAATGAAGCTTTGCACATACAATAACATAAGATATATCCTATAGGTATGCCTATAATTAATTTACTTAGCTCCAGCTTATGAAGCAAACGAAATAGAGCAAAAACAAGTTTTGTAAGATAAACCTAAATTCGCAGATTTTTTAAAACTATACCTACCAGAAGCTACATAAACTATTACAGGCATAGATATATCTTATCCTATTGTAAGTACAGAGCTTCAAGCAATCTGGCTAGTCGTTATAAAATGAGAGCATAACGACGTTTGTATGGAGAACCGAGATTGCTGCGGACTCATTAAGTGGTATCGCAATACAGCGGGGAAATCCTGCCTTCCTGCCAGCATCTCCGCTTCGGCACCATGCCTCCGTGCCAAAGGGGCCAATTATTCAGATGTATTATTTTAAAACTTAGTTAGTTTATATATGAATACGTTATTTAAGTTATATTCATTTTGTATATTTAAATAAAGAACATTTACGTAATTTTGACAGGCCTTAAATTTATGTAACGGTTATTATAAATATGTTTTGTACTCGTTGTATATGTTTTGTTATTTTAAATAAATTAATGATTGTGACGGTATGTGGTACAGAGTTAAGAAATTATGGTACTGTTTTGTAGCAACCGGAAAAATATACTATGTTTCACTCTCCGCTGTTGTATCCCAAATAATAGTAATAGTTCTTTATTTCATTGTTTTGTGCGTTATCAATAATTTAGTTATAAGACAATTATTCGTTTTTCGTTTTCTGAAGAGTTCAATAAAGAGTATTTGATTCATGATGGTTACAATTTTTTCATTCATGATGGTTATTATAAATAAAAAAACATTTGTCTTGTGATATTAATTTCATTTTAATAACAGTATTGGTTTTAAAATTATTTTTTGCAGAAGTTCATCACGACTTAAATAATGAATCGTTAGTTTAATATAAACGTTTCTAGATTGTATTTATTTAATTTAAACCTATCTCTATACGTATCTTATTGTTTGTATAGGTAATGTTAGTAAAATTTGCACAAATATTCGAAACGAATGGTATATTTTTCTTTTCAGTGACCCTGGTAAAAAATGCTAAAGGGAAACAGACGGCGATAGTACAAGGCTTCTCATTCTACGCTAGAACAGTACATCGCAATACAATATCCTGGGTATGCACGCAGAATAACATTTGTAGAAGCCATTTTCTGGCCACTAAGGATGGCCTAATTGTTCGTGCCAATCTCGATCATAATCATTCGGCCCCTAATTTTATTATTCGAGATGGCACTTATATCAAACTTTAAATTAATATATCCTTTTTTTCTTTAATAAATTAATACCTAAAGGAGTAACTTCCACTACCTGTTGACTTTTGTATGAGTTCTAAATTTCCTGCTACCTAAAGGTTGTCCAGAAGAGATCGCTTTTTAGCGATAAGACCGCCTGTTGTTACCTGGTTCTATTTTCCTTTAAAATTAATTTGTAGTTTTACATGTATGTAAAATGTATAATTGTTGGTGCAATAAAGAATATTTACTTACTTACTTACCTACTTCCAGCTACGGAAGTGATAAAATAAATGCACAATGTGAATTTTAAACACAAACGACCCAATTCATATAATGCTTATAAGATGTCCGAGCGGTACGATAGCGATCTGTCAGTGTCAAAAAAGACGTTTTGGTTGAAGAAATGTCACTTTTGATACTGACATATTCATATTGTATCGGTGTGACATTTTTTAAGTATTTTTCGAATTGAGCAGTAAGGAGGAGTTTAGGCCGACAGGTGAGTTTCGGTGGTTACGCGGCCAGCTCTCTGACATAGGCACAGTAGGGTTGGGTAATGCATCGCATGTGTTTTTTTGTTAGTTTTAAGTTATATTTTTTAATCTGTATGCTACTTTAAAGGTAATATCTGTGGGCCATTTGCTGAAAATAAATATGTTTTAATTCATTAAACGAGTTTTGATTTTTATAAATTATTGGATGATGGTAAGGATTTGTTGGACAAACGAAAGCTAACCGGATAATAATATAGAGGTTGTAATACCTACTATATCCGATATATGTATTAAGCATTGTTTTACTTGCCCAAGATAATAAAGCGAACTAATTTAATGCTACGGACTCCACCTACTCCTATTTTTAACTATCAGTATACTTTAATTTCATAAAGCTTATTTTAAAGTCATAAACTTAAGTAACTAATGAATTTATGTTCAAGTATGGATATTATTTATGTTCGAGTTTGGTTTTTTATTGTTTGCAGTGCCTTTGTAAAAAATGATAGAGGAAAGGCTGTCTAACAATAATTGAAATTTTGTTTTACAAGCATATATGCGTGTCCCACTGAGGGGGGAAGGCCTCCCCTCCTTACTAACTGTATCAAAGTCGTCCCACGATTTCTGTTTTGGTATTTCTCTGCTCCGAGATCCATCATGTGATATCCAGTCGACAGTCTGTGGCTACTATATAGTAGCCACAGACCCCTTATGGGTTATTTTAATATTACTTCCAACAATTTGATGAATAATTAAATTTTATTTCTTGTGCTAATTTTTAACAGTATGTTTGTATTGTTTGCAGTGACCTTCGTAAAAAATGTCAGAGGAAAGGAGACCGCAATATATAAAGGCTTTTCGTTTTGCGTCAATACAGTGAGCAAAAAAAACACAAAATCATGGCGATGCACACAAAACAACATTTGTAAAAGTACAATTCTTGCAACTAATGATGGAAGGATTCTCCGCGCCAATCTCCATCATACCCATGCGGCCCCGAAGTTTATCATTCGAAATGGAGTTTATATCAAACTTCATTAAAGTTTGTGAGCTCTAATAATGATATATCTTGACTCATGATAAGTAAACAAAAACATCAATGTAAGTTTTTTTAGAGATATTACTGTGACTGCCTACTTTAAAAATACAAATGAAATATTAGTTATTATAATTAGTTTAATTAAAATATTTTAATTTTTTTTTTCTAAAATAAAATTGATTGATGAAATTGCTTTAACATTAAACAGAACTTAAATAGGTGAATAATTTCATAAATAAATAATTACGCTGTCGCGCAGTCTGCTTCTTTCCGTCTCATCTTCTTATTCAAAATTGTAGAGCACTTCATTTACTTTTTTAAATTAAATTAAATATCCGTTTATTTCAGGCCGGGGGCCTATAAAGAAAAATGTTAGTTAGAATTCCTTAGACTATATTAGCACCTACTCGTATACAAAAAGTAATTACAATAGATAATACATACTTAAAAATAATATTCCACAATAATTAAATAAATAAAAATAATCTCATTAATAATTCAAAATATAATACATAATTTTTACACAAGGCCGAGCATTATTTGCCTCCATTTGTCATAAATGGGGCAGTCAAACCTATAAGCAAACAGGCCCAGGATGCTGTTGCTGCTGCTTCGAACGCGACTGAGTAGGGAGGCCACTTTCTTGCGGATAATTGCGTGGAACCCATCCGTGTGCGTCTCCGCGAACATACTTGATGCGCGACAGAATCGGGGCAGCTGCGTCAGCATCCTGAAAATGTTGTTATATTGGACGCGCAGAACACTGGCAGCCTTACACAATAATTAAATAAATAAAAATAATCTCATTAATAATTCAAAATATAATACATAATTTTTACACAAGGCCGAGCATTATTTGCCTCCATTTGTCATAAATGGGGCAGTCAAACCTATAAGCAAACAGGCCCAGGATGCTGTTGCTGCTGCTTCGAACGCGACTGAGTAGGGAGGCCACTTTCTTGCGGATAATTGCGTGGAACCCATCCGTGTGCGTCTCCGCGAACATACTTGATGCGCGACAGAATCGGGGCAGCTGCGTCAGCATCCTGAAAATGTTGTTATATTGGACGCGCAGAACACTGGCAGCCTTACGAATGTATGTCACCCACAGACTGCTCGCGTAAAAAGATTGGCAATATGCCTTGAAAAGTGCCATCGCTCTACGCTCCCTTTCAAGGTCACTGTCATCTTTTAGGTCTTCGGTGACTACATGACCTAAATATTTAAATTGGGTCACCACCTGAAGAGCGCTGCCGTTCAGCTTAATGGGTGGAACATTCATTGGCTTCACTTTACCGCTTTTATCAAGCTGTCGACTCTGGAACTGTTTTACCTGTGGCCAAAACTTATTTAAAGAACATTATCTATCTCTCAAGTTATTTTTACTGTCTGGCTGCCATGTTGCTGCTATATTTAGCTTTATTTTCGTTTATTTTATGTATGAAAGTAGGCTTCATACCGTTTTTGCAACACCTAATTTTTCGATTAGTAGGTATCTACTTATTGCCTATTGAAACATTAAAATAAAAAAATGTTGGCTTAGATAACAACCCAGCGTTATCTTAGCTATGGTTGGTAAATTAATCGTTTTCTGTATTGTTTGCAGTAACCTTTGTAAAAAGTGTTCGAGGAAAGGACACAGCAATATATAAACGCTATACATTCTGCACTAATAAAGTTCACATAAACACCATATCTTGGCGATGCACTCGACGTAACACTTGTAACAGCACATTAGTCACAACCAAGGATGGTCACGTTCTACGTGCCTATCCACATAACCACGCGGCTCCCAATTTTATCATTCAAGATGGGACTTATTTGAAACTGTGAATTATGTTTATTTAAAAAACAAATTTATAAGGTACTTAAAAAAAAACTAAATGTACAGTCAGCATCAAAAGTAGCGGATCAAATAACGTTTCATAAGTATCTACCATTCTGTAACAGCTTAACAAAAAGTGATGTCTTTAACATAGAACAACTAAGACTGTAAAAGATATACTTTTGAGCACGAATTTTAGAAATTTATCTATATTTGGAAAAATTATCCGGAATATGAGATACTTTTGGCGCGTTGTTTCATCCGCTACTTTTGATGCTGATTGTACCTAACCGTAGAAGCGATAGGTATTTGATGACTGGAATCGATATTTTCCATTGTTTTGTTTGGCAAAGGAAAGGCAAGTTGATAATGATGAAATTGTTATAATTTTATTGTAGTTCACAGGCACGTCAACATGACTTCAATAAAATAAACGAAATAATTATTATGGCGTGTATTCGTTTTTAACTAGCTTGTACCAACATGTTTCAATTAAATGGAATATGTTTCCTCATTTTGATTTACCAAAATTTTTAACAAATTAAAAACAGATTGCACATCGAGTTGGTGTATGTATACCTTAACTTCAAAACCTTCACTATAACTACAGTGTTTGTATAGAAACATATACTTACTATTCAAACATCAAAATAAGAAAAATAATTATAGGTATTACCTATTTTTATTTCAGGTCACGAAGTGGACAAAGTCGAAAATCCATCTTTTGACTCATCGGCGCTTGATCCATTACAGTTTCAGACTGCAGATAATAGCGAAAAGCATCGTGGTGTGGTAAAAAAGAGACGAATTGACAGTATATCCTACATGACTAATAAAAAGGCACAAATACCAAAAGAACCAAAGACGTGCGATTGTTCACGTTGCATTTATAAGTGCAACGATCAATTTGGTGAAGAGGAAAGAAAAAAATTGTGCCGATATTATTGGTCTTTAGACTTCAAAGCAAAAAAACGTTACATTCTTTCCCATGTTATCATTAACTCACCGAAAAGAGTGACGATTGTTCGACAATCAATGAGAAAACCCAGAAAATATACAAAAAAATGTTTTCTTGGTGAATCTGATAAGCAAAAACAAGTATGTCAGGAGTTTTTCTGCAAAACTTTGTGCATATCGAAGGATGTTATTGTAGAAGCTGTGAAGAATCGTGACAGTAATGGGTTGTATACAAAAGGTGATAAAAGAGGCAAAAGTACTAAAACAAGCGAGTATGATTTGATGTTTATAAGACAACACATCGAATCATTCCCTCAAACTGTGTCGCATCATGACAGGAAATCGTCTCACCGCAAAAAATCAGATGAACCGCCTTCTTTTAAAAAAATGTATGAACATTATAAAATAAAATGCAAAAATAATCAGAGGAAACCCGTGTCAGAATGTACGTATCGCAGGATTTTCTTAATAGAATATAATTAATTCTGAATAAAACCGGATCATTACCGGATAGTACTTAAATTAATTAAGTGTAATAAAATAAAATATGTATAAGTTGTACGATTATTGAAATTAAAGTTTTGCCGCTAATCAGGCAATCATACTTTATGTTTTATTTATCTATTCACCACATTAATAAATTAATTATATTTTTTTGTATTCTATATTTATATTAAACAAAAAAGAGAAGTGAAAACTCATGGGATTTGTATGAACACGAAATTTGTGGATACATTTGACATTTTGTTTTTCTAATACACAAAATATAAATTATAAAATTACACATTTAATTAATCAATGCAAAAATATATAATACTAATTCACACATTTTTATTGTTAATGACTATAGAATGGAATAAACTTTCACCGAACCTGTTCATAAGTTATTCTCTAACATGTTTTGTTTTATTTATTTATGAACAAGTTTGAAAATGGGTACTAACCATTCCTATTTTCTGTTTCCAGTAACCTTAGTAAAAAATGTAAGAGGGAAGGAGACGGCTATAGTCAACGGCTTTACTTTTTGCCACGACAAAGTATACAAAGAGAAGATATCTTGGCAGTGCACCCAGAACAATGTTTGCAAGAGCCGGTTCCACTCTACCAGGGATGGGCAGATTCTTCGCGCCCCTTCTGATCATTGTCATGCGCCCCCGAATTTTGTTATTCGAAATGGAGTTATAATCAAACTGTAGATAGGTGGTGATTTTGACGGGTCTAACGCGATGTTATTTTTGCCTTATCTGACATTTGGCTGGGACGTCAGCGTCAGTCATCTGTGACCACAGCTGGTACAACCCAGCTGAAACGTCGGATAGCTAAGGTAAAAATAATGAAATAATATTACATTAGACACGTTTAAGCGCGTTATAAATATTCACATTATATATATATCGTTGTCTAAGTACTCTCAACACAAGCCTTATTGAGCTTACTGTGGGACTTAGTCAATTTGTGTAATAATGTCCTATAATATTTACTTATAATATTTATTTATTTATGTAAAAGACTAAATTGCTGTGCACTTACAGAGTCTATATAACTTACCTTATAAAAGGGCTATAAAGATGTTTTGAGTTAAATGAGCGTTATAAGCTAATGGCCGCCAAGTCATAATTTACCCATTTAATACTTCAGATATCATATTTTAGCTCAATTAAGGTTGAGTATCTGTGTCAATATCGATCAATTCATTAAACGTTAAACATGAAGTTTAATCTGTTTTTGTTTCTTGCCTTTTAAAAAAAATATAAATCTAACTTCATAGTATTTTCTCAATTTTATTTTAGGTGCAATGGGTTAACTTCGAAAGCGGGGTAATTTTGAAAATCGCTAATTTATACTAAACCAGAAGCATTTCATATTTTAGCAACACTTAAGGTACTGCAATGCTTATCAAGGTATCTTGCTTACTGTTGCTACAGCAGAAAATACTTCTAGTTTTGTAACTACCTGATATGCAATTTTAAAAATTAACTTGCATTCGAAATTACCCCAACGTTACTTGATATTGCTTAAACTGATTTCCAGTGACATACGTCAAAACCAAAAAAGGGAAGGATATAGCGATAGTCAACGGCTTCTCCTTTTGCATCATCCACAATCCAAGTAACTTTAACGTGTCGTGGAGGTGCACAGAATACAAGAGCAACTGCAAGAGCCGATTTCTTGCTACCAAAAAAGACGGACGAATAGTTAAACCATACTTTCATTTCGATCATAATCATGTGGCGCCACCATTTGTTTTAAGAA
Organism: Cydia pomonella; assembly: GCF_033807575.1. NCBI lineage: Eukaryota > Metazoa > Arthropoda > Insecta > Lepidoptera > Tortricidae > Cydia > Cydia pomonella. Next base: position 5,269,020 of record NC_084705.1, on the reverse strand, counting down.
ATGGGGTTTATTCTACTGTATAAAATAAGTGTTAGTTTTCTGTAGAAAGAAATAGTTTTGTGTCGATTGTGTGAATCTTTTTGTTACCATGTTGATCATAATAATTTAAAGTTAATAAAGGTATTCCTGCCTGCGAAACCTATACGCCAAACGGCTGTGACGGTGCGTAATCTATAACTTTTGTTTTACTATGGCACCCCTTTTTGTAATGTTATATAATCCTCATTTTCTTTAGACCAAACTACATGACCGTACTAGTATTATATTATGTATGTATGTAATTTCAATTATTTTTTTACATACATAATAGTCACATATTCAATACCTTACCTTAGTTTTTTTTTTGAGTTACGATATCATCTAATCACTGTCTTGTAGTTAAAAAATGTACCGTTCCCTTTGAAGTATTTTTTTTTCTAGTTACATAGGTACCCCAAAAATGAAAAAGGAAGTGGCATAGCAATTGTCAAAGGGTATACGTTCAGCATCAAGAATACTTCAAATAGCGAATACGTGTCCTGGAGATGTACTAGCTCAAATCATAAAGCCCTGCCTACGAAGCTGATGGTCCCGGGTTCAAATCCTGGTAAGGGCATTTATTCGCGTGATGTGCATGGATGTTTGTTCCTGAGTCATGGGTGTTTTCTATGTATTTAAGTATATATAATATATATATCGTTGTATTTAAGTATTTATAAATTATTTCATTTCATTTCATTTATTAATTGCATTCCATGGTACGTACAGATGTTATCTTAAATAAAATTTTCACAACATGGACCCTGAGTAGGGTATATATAGCAAGTTAACCTTATTAACTAAATACTTAAAATTACCTTACAAAACATATTATTACCTATTGCCTACTATCCAAATTTAGTAGTCTACGTATACTTCCGAAAATAATTTAAAATACATTACAATCATTCGTTTTAATAGTAGTTATTCAATGTAAATAACTATACTAATAATAATAATACGGAATAAAATATTATATAAAAAAAATGCAGGGATGTCAATAAACAAATAATAATCGAATTTAAAATGTCGCGAGTCTTACTAATACTAATTTCTAATAATAACTAGCGTGTAATTAGCTAAATAATAATAATGTCAATTCATTAAATCATTCCATTACATTGAGACAAAGGTAAAAGATAAAAAAAAATAATAAAAAAATTGAAATTAATACTTATTCGTTATCAGATGTCATAAATTCTTGATATGAATAGAATGATTTACTAATTAACCACGATTTGAGTTTATTTCGAAATATATTATAGCTTTCAACAACTTTAATAGAATCTGGGATTTTATTATATATTTTTATTGACTGGTAATAGGGCCCGTTTTTATAAATAGTTAATTTAGATTCTGGAAGTGCTAGTTGTCTATTTCGACGCGCGCTTTTAACATATTGGAAGTTAGATATGTGTTTTCTTACAAATTATATATATCGTTGTCTAAGTACCCTCAACACAAGCCTTATTGAGCTTACTGTGGGACTTAGTCAATTTGTGTAATAATGTCCTATAATATTTATTTATTTTTTACCTCCACCAAGGAAGGAATGATAGTTTACGATAACTTTGGAGATAACCAGCCGGCCCCTACGTTTATTATACAGAATGGAATTTATTATAGACAGCGAGCCCAAGCACACGTTTAGAAAGAGATTCAAAAGTTACGAGTAGCGAGTAGCAACTGTAGAAGGCCAAACCATAAGGACAATTGTAACAGCAATTTTACCTCCATTAAAAAAGAAGCGATAATTTACGGTAACCACGTGGTTCCCTATGTTTGTTATACGTATATATGAAGTGTATTTAAAAAAAACGAGTCACAAGTCATATTTCTAATGAGAAACTGAAGGTACTCTTGTTAGTTTTTTGTTTTTTGCTAGGATTAAGTATTGCTGGACAAGCTTTTGAGCTTGAATAATACGACAAGTGTAACCATAAGACCAAGAGGCATAAGAGCCATTTCCTTTCCACAAAGGACAGTGAGATTATTAGGGCCAAACTCGACCATAACCACCGATACTTAGGTTGACCTACAGGCTACAGGACGGCGTCCAGTCGGTCGACCCAATTATGCCCTCTTTACAGCACGATTTTCACCTTTTCTTTCGAGAGTTAGACCGTAATTTCCATTATTAAATTTAATTGAGGTGTAAGTTACATATAAAATAAAAGCTTTTATAACAAATGTTTTTTTAACAATACACTAACCAGTTACATTGTGTTCCAGTGACATGGGCCAAAACCATGTACGGGAAAGACGTAGCGATCATAAACGGTTACGCGTTTACTATTAACCATGTGTCAAACAGGAACATGTCTTGGAGATGTGTGAACTATTGGAACAAATGTAAGAGCCATTTCCTCGCGACTAAGGATGGATTGATAATTCGAACACATCTTGAGCATAACCATGCGGCGCCTTCGTTTATTATAAGAAATGGAGTTTATGTTAAAGTCTGATCTAGTAGTAGTTTACTCTTTATAATGCAAAAACACGTATTAAAAGTAGCATACAAGTAGGAAAAGCGAAGTACAAAGGCAAACGCCTTTGAGATCCTTCCAGTTAGTTGAGGGACATCTACCTTTGAGTAGATGAGAGGAGAAAGTGAAAAGAGGATAACAAATGTAGCAACATGTACAACAACGTACCAGGATGACAAAGAATATAAATACATAATTAAAAATGTATTACCCAAATAGGAATGGGGAAAATACACAAAAAATTGGATTGGAGAGAAGTAGAAAAATAGGCAAAAACATAGGCAAATTAATCAGTCAGATATCCAACTTAACCTCCTTTTGAGCAACGCAACCGATTTGATCTAGTATTATATAATAAATATACCAATGTAGTGCAATATGAAAACCAATGTACCTATCGATAAGTCATACTATGCCACGTCCCGGGTAAATTACCCAGACTTGAATTTAAAAGCGTTTACGAAGATTCGGCGTAAATTACATTACACCACTGTTTACTATAACAAAACCACTTTTATTTGTATAAAACAAGTATTTGCAATTTTTGCAATATCGACCCAAAAATAAAAGTAAGATTTTCTTGATACAAGTAGGTAAATATACAATATTTTAAAGTATTGTTCGTTGTATTGTATTGTTTCGTCTGTAACTGTTTAACCTAAATATTCATTTCCAGTGATCTGGCTTAAAACGATAAAAGGAAAGGACACAGCAGTCATCAACGGCTTCACATTTTGCGTCAACACCGTCAATAATAAAAACGTATCTTGGAAATGCACGTCGTACGGCGCCACTCGATGGTGTAAGAGCCACTTCCTTGCCACTAAGGATAGAAGAATAATTCGTGCTAATCTCAAACATAACCATAAAGCTCCGGCGTACGTTATCCGCAATGGAATTTATATCAAAATATAATTTTATAATACCCTCTGGTCTGGTCACACCCTCGTTCCGGGTCGTTCCTGATGCAGAGGTTATCCGTCACCATTCAACGTGGCAACGCGGCGAGCGTGATGGGCTCCTTTGCATCTGGAGGGGCGCGGGGCGAGTTTTGGGGATAATTTTTAAGTGTGTTGGTTAGATTTAGGTTTTGGTTTCTTTAGGTTATGATTTTTGTGTTTGTATAACTTAGTGATTAATAAGACGGTCGTGTTTTAATTTATCGCCACTTGTATCGAATTTCCTATTTTTCGTACTTGTATCGTAATGTACTATTACCTATCAATACATTTTATAAAAATAGAAATATATAGATTTAATCCAATCATCCATCTTGGATAAAGCAGCACATAAAGGCTCACAATACTACTACTACAAAACTACACAATAAATACTTCAAATATATGTAACTTTTATTGCAACTTTTTGAATAAAATTGTTAACTGAATATATATACTATTAGATAATGTGTTTATCAATGATAGTAATCGTTTGCTTTGTAAAAGATTTAGGGAATGGACAGGTTACAATTACGTACGAAGAGTGAAGAGGTACTTATTATCTTATCAAATAATTTGTAGGGTTACAAGTTCTCTACAAAGAGGTAAGCAAACAGTGTGGCCGCGGTTGGCTGTTTACAGACCCCATACTACCAAAGATCTCCGGTGTACTCATGGATCACAGATCAGAATGCCAGAATTCCCTGATATGAGGCAGCGTCGATGCCGAATGCCAGGCTGCCGAAACAAGACCACAGTGAAGTATCAATCGTGCAATCTATTCTTGATTTACCCAAGAAGACACTGTTATAAAATATTTCATCAGTGCGGCATCATGTTTTAATTTAAAGTGTTTAAGTTTGCATATTTTCTCCATTTCAACGCTTGTTTTTAATTAGTCTTGTTACAGTTTTCTATTTGAGTAGTAGTTCGGTTTTTTGGTTCACGGGTTTACTATATGTTTTAGGATAATTCGTTTTTACTTCTTAAATAATATTGATTTTTATAAATAAATATTATAGGACATTATTACACAAATTGACTAAGTCCCACAGTAAGCTCAATAAGGCTTGTGTTGAGGGTACTTAGACAACGATATATATAATATATAAATATTTATAAATACTTAAATACATAGAAAACACCCATGACTCAGGAACAAATATCCATGCTCATCACACGAATAAATGCCCTTACCAGGATTTGAACCCGGGACCATCAGCTTCGTAGGCAGGGTCACTACCCACTAGGCCAAACCGGTCGTCATATTTTATGTTTATTATACTAAACATTGCTATGAATTTTGTTATAGTAATAATAACGTTAAGCTGCGTTACGTTTTTTCAAAATTCCAAAGTAAAACTTTTGATCCGTTATGATACATTTTAATAATTATTTATATTTTCAGTGATCTGGGCCAAAACGAAGAAAGGGAAGGACACTGTAATCATCAACGGTTTTTCCTTCTGCATCAACACTTACAGTGTCAACGTGTCCTGGAAGTGCACATACAGCAGCATGGGTTGCAAGAGCCGTATGCTGTCTACACCGGACCGGACGATAATTCGCGCCAACCTCGACCACAACCATACGGCACCTGCGTTTGTTATTCGAGATGGAATTTTTATAAAACTATGACTTGGCTCTTTAACTTTTTTTAAGTTAGTTTTTATTTTATGCGGTCATCCGTCAGAGAACCAAGGTTAGCGAATAGCGACATAGCTCAGCGATTTCGCAAGCTAAAGTGGCAGTAAGCAGGCCGCTGGGGCATACTGGTTCGCGAGTGGAGACGAAGGGACGGCAGCGGCACACGCAGTGCTTGGCGCTCTGTAACTAGGTGGGTCGATGGTATCCGGAAGACAGTGATTGAAGGAGAAGAGATGAAAATCAAGTTGTGTGGTGTGCCATGGGAGAGGCCTATGTCCACTTGTCCAGCAGTGGACCTATACAGGCTGATGATGAATTATTTTTAACCGACTTCAATTTAATAGAAGGAGGAGGTTCTGTATTCGGTTGTGGCTATTTTTTTTATGTACGTTCACCGATTACTCCGACACTCGAAGTCCGATTTGAGTATTCTTTTTTTTTATTTGAAAAGAGTTACTGTCGTATTCGTCCCATTTTAATTTGCTTCTGATCTGATGATGAGATCCATGAAGAATTAAGGGAACTCCTCATTTTTTAAAGGCATGTATACGGTGATTTGGTTGTTTTCTTAAACAAATCGAGCATTTTCTCTCAAAAACCATCAATTTGATGAAGTGGCTCTGATGATGATGATTTTTTGATGATAATGATGATGATTTTTTTCATGTAGTATGTTCACCGATCTCTCCAACACCCGTAGTTCGATTTGAGTAATTCTTTTTTTGTTTGAAAGGAGTTACCTCTAAGGTGGTCCTATAATATTTTTGGTTCTGATCCGATGATGGAATCCACGAAGAATTGAGGGAACTCCTAAATTGTTAAAGGCACATGTATGGTGATTCAACTGTATTATTAAGCAACTCAAGCATTTCCTTTAGAAAACTACCAATTTGACGTAGTGCAACTGTAGCCTTACCACGAGTTTGACTCTACATATTAGCTGACGTGTTCGCAACTTACTTTCCATGGTTGTGATTTTCATTCATGCGTCTTCAAACATATCAGTTGGAAACGCATATACTTAAAAAAGGATAATATCTTATTTTATCCTTTTTGAGAGCAATGCATGAATTTAAGCTACAGGTACCACTACGTAAGACCTCTTTATTTAAGAAAAACTACTATATAATGAGTATTCTTGTGTATAAAAAAAAAAAAAGTTGCGATATGAAATAAGACAATTCCCTGACAAATTATTTACTACCAGGTTACACAAATGGTTAAAGGATAAATGCTTTTATTCCTTAAACGAGTTTCTGGATTATTCTGTTAACTAGATATATATTATATAGTTCTGAATCAAGTATAGTGACATTAAATTAATTGTTGAATTCTTTTTTATAACGTTCGTACACTTTTAATGTTGGTAATATTTAACTACGCGACTTGCATGTCATGTTAATGATTTGGTATTATTCAGTTTTGAAATTGTAATAAAGGGTTTATTTTTCTATAACTTTACGTTTGCATGCCATATTTTTGGCTAAACATGTAATACTAAATTAATTTGCTTTTGTCATCTGTATGCAATTACCATGTTTCAGCAAATAAATTTTTCTAATCTATTTTATTCTATGAAGTCGGTTTACTTTTTTTTGAAAAAAGTTTGGATATCAAGTTAATTTACATCCGTTGTTGTCATTTGAAGTATGCAGTAATGAGTTGTTGTAATCGATATGCGATTTATTTAAAAAAAATAAATTTTAAGTGTATATTTTATTCTAATTATAATTATTATGCCTATAAGTATTTAACTTTATTTCGTGATTCTTATTAAAGAAATTGATTAATGTAATTCTAATTGTATATTAAAATTCAATTATTTTTATGATATTAAGCATTTTGACTTGACTTCTTACTTATGTGTTTTAAAAAATACTTCTAATAAAGAATAATTTGCAAAAAAAAATATTTATTAATATTTTTAGTTACCCGGGCCAAAAATCTGAGAGGAAAGGATATTGCGATCTTTAAAGGTTATATGTTCTACATTACCACTAAAAGTGAAAAAAATATATCGTGGAGATGCACAATGGGGAGACGGTGTAAGAGCCACTTCCTGGCCACTCGCTACGGAAAAGTAATACGAGGCAGCTTCGTACATACCCATGACGCTCCGCCGTTCATTATACGGGACGGAATTTACATCAGAGTATAAATTTTGCAAGCGTTCGACAAGCTGTATTGAACTAATTTTGTAAAAAGTAGAAACGTTATCACAATACTTCTAAATAAAGGAAAGGTTTTATGCCTTTATTTACAAAATTGTGATAACGTTTCTGCTTTCTACAAAATTAGTATTACGAGTATTACATATGTGCTTTCGGGGGGCGCCTAGCCAAAAGATATGGTGGAAACATTTTCTGTCGACGGGTAAGCCTGTAGCAAATTCCAGTATCAGCCGATACATAGAATTTAACCACAATTCCATTATTTCGAAATATAAGATGATTGAACCGTGTACTTACGTGTTGTTTTCAAATGCATGGTTTGTAAAGTATATAAGTATGTTAAATTGGTGTTTGCTGTTTAATTTCAGCCTATTTTTTAGATAAATGGTTACCTTTGGTACCTAAAATGTTATTTCTTCACTATCTTTATGTCCCATTTAATTTAGTGATCTAAACCTAAAACGTGAAAGGAAAGGAGACGAAAATCCTCCATAAATCATACCATCGAAAATCGACATTTTCTATTTTTCCTTTTTGGGTTCCGTACCCAAAGGGTAAAAACGATATTACTAAGACTCCACTTTCTGTCGATCTGTCTATCTGTCACCAGGCTGTATCTCCTGAATCTTAATAGATAGACAGTAGAAATTTTCACATATGATGTATTTCTATTGCTGCTATAACAACAAGTACTTAATAAAACAGAAAGAAATAAATATTTAAGTGGGGCTCATCAACGTGATTTTTTTGCCGTTTTTGCGTAATGGTACGGAACCCTTTGTGCGCGAGTCCGATTCGCACTTGGCCGGTTTTTTATCAATCTTGTGAATATTTTAGTACTACCTACTTAAACTTTAACTATGTTAATATTTTTCAGTTTATTGGACCAAAAACAGGAAAGGCAAGGAGACTGCGATCATCGACGGCTTTACATTCTACATCAACACTCTTAATGGAAAAAACGTGTCTTGGCGATGCACAACAGGAAGAAATTGTAAAAGTCGATTCCTCGCTACCAGGGACGGAACCATAATTCGAGCTAAACTCGGTCATAGCCATGACGCCCCTGCTTTCATTATACGAGATGGAGTTTACTTCAGGTTATAAATCGACTCGATTGAGACAAGCGGTTATTGAATAAGATGTTCGAATCGTGTGTGTATTGTATTAATATAATAATAAATAAATAAATATTATAGGACATTATTGGACAGGACATATAGGACATTGAACACCTGAGGTATGCAGGCCCTCACTTGCCGAGGGTGCTCGCTCTGTTGTACAACCTCTGCATTAGTCACGCGTACTTACCTGAGGCAATGATGAGGACTGTGGTAGTACCAATTGTCAAGGATAAGGGTGGTGATGTAAGTGATAAAACCAATTACAGACCGATCTCGCTAGCGACAGTGGTAGCTAAAGTGCTGGACAGTTTGCTTAGTACACAATTGGACAATTACCTTGATATACATCAAAATCAATTCGGCTTCAGGCCTGGACTCTCTACGGAAACTGCCATATTGTGTCTTAAGGAAACTGTCAAGCACTACACAGAGAGAGGCACGTGTATTTATGCATGCTTTCTCGACTTATCGAAGGCGTTTGACCTCGTCAACTACGATGTCCTCTGGCGGAAGTTAAAGAACACGAAAATGCCAGTTGAGCTGCGTAGAATATTTAAATACTGGTACCTTAACCAGAGGAATGTAGTACGATGGTCGAACGCTTATTCGGAGCCATACAGGTTGGAGTGTGGGGTGAGACAGGGAGGAGTGACCTCGCCCAAGCTCTTCAACCTGTATATCAATGAACTTTTAGAGGAGCTCAGCAGCACTACTATTGGATGCCACATTGGCGATACTTGTCTGAATAATATTAGCTATGCAGACGATATGGTGCTGCTGAGTGCCTCTCCTTGTGGTCTGGCGAAGCTAATAAATACATGTGAGAAATATGCACTCAGTCATGGTTTGACGTATAATGTCAAGAAGAGTGAATGCATGGTCTTTCAAGTTAGAGGTAAAGAACTGCCACCAGTACCACCTATTAAGCTAAACGGAACTCCACTGAATAGGGTGAACCAATTCAAATACCTTGGGCATGTAGTAACCTCTGACTTGAAAGACGATGCTGACATTGAAAGGGAACGGAGAGCGTTGTGTGTTAGAGCGAATATGGTGGCCCGCAGATTTGTTAGTTGCTCAATTGAGGTGAAAAAGACTCTTTTTAGAGTATTCTGTATAACCTTTTACACTTCTAGTCTGTGGGCGTGCTATACGCAAAAACAGTACAACGCTCTTCGTATACAGTATAACAACGCTTTCAGGGTGCTGATGGGACTACCTCGGTTTTGTAGTGCGTCGGGGATGTTCGCGGAGGCCAGAGTAGACTGTTTCTACACTACAATGAGGAAACGCTGCACATCCCTGGTGCGCAGGGTGCGGGCTAGTTCCAACGGCATCTTGAGAGCGTTTGCGGAGAGATTTGACTGCCAGTGCCTGAATCACTGTCATATGATTCACGTACTGGTGTCCAAGCCTCTCCAGAATAGGTTAAAATATGAGTAGATATATTTGACTTAATTTAATTTAGTTTAAGTTAAATTTTAATCTTACGTTTAAATATAATAAGTTAAATGTAATATGATCCTAAGTTGGTCGAAATAAATGAATTTATATATTATATATTATATTATTACACAAATTGACTAAGTCCCACAGTAAGCTCAATAAGGCTTGTGTTGAGGGTACTTAGACAATGATATATATAATATATAAATGTTTATAAATACTTAAATACATAGAAAACACCCATGACTCAGGAACAGATATCCATGCTCATCACAAGAATAAATGCCCTACCAGGATTTGAACCCGAGACCATCAGCTTCGTAGGCAGGGTGACTACCCACTAGGCCAAACCGGTCGTCAAAATTCGTTTTAAATTATAATACTTACTTGGAGAATATCCACGAATGTTTTATTATTAAGTACGGTTTTGCTATTGCTGTTTGTTCTTTAATTTCATTCTCAAATCTTTAATTGTTATTTCTTGATTAATTATGTTAATTTTACATTTGAGAGAACTGGATCGAAAACGTAAAATGATACCTTCTCAAAACGACATTTTCTGTTATTTCTTTTTTGTTAATCTTGCTCGTTTACTTAAGTAATACCTAGATTCCGTCTAAGCTAACTATGCGGCAACTTTGTGGTTAAACAGTGTGGAAATGCTAAAAATTATATATTTATAGGAATTTGATGTTACGGCAAAATCTTTCCAAGTCAGCTTGCTCTGAATCTGTATCAGTATTCTATATTTGCTATGTTTTTTAGTAATCTGGGCCAAAAACGTGAAAGGAAGAGAGACTGCAATCGTCAATGGTCTTACGTTCTACCTCAACAATGTTAATAAAATAAACGTATCTTGGAGATGCACGCAGAGCAGTAGAAGAAGGTGTCCGAGCCATTTTCTAGCCACGCCGGACAATGAAATTATTCGTGCTCATCTATACCACAGTCACGAGGCCCCAGCATTTGTCATACGAGATGGAATTTACTTCAGACTTTGATTCAGTAGGTATTCATATGTTTTCACTGTGAAATAGCATGCTTAAACGTTTATTATACAATTGAAGTGTTATCCTCTTTTTTATTATGTATGTGTTTCCTGTTTTATCTTGAAAGTGTTTGTATTTTTTAAATCCGTGTCTGTGCATGTAGTTCGCGTATTGAATTGTTTGAACCATGCGTATGTGTACTTTCCTCTCCCTGTTGTTGTAATCTTGAATTATTCTCATGTAACTGTCTTGCACTATATTCCTATACTTGTAGTTATCCAGATGAGAAACAGGAGAAGGCAGTTTATCAAGGGTTTTTAGGATAAACGTATCTTGGATATGAATAGAAGGAAAAAGGTGTAAAAGCCATTTACTTGCCACAATCACGCGCCCTCGGCATTTGTCATACGTGATGCATTAAGACGAGAAGACGAGAAATCAAGTGCTACATTTAATGTGTTTATTTTTATCCAAGCACATTTAAATAAAAATACAATTAAATAAGAGGGGAGTCTACCGAAATCATTTAATTAGATGACCTATGTACGTAAAAACAATAATAATTAAAATGTATAAATATTTCATATAAGACTCCTTAACTCAAAAAATCTTTTGAATTTAAGATTAGTAGTTAAGTTTAAGATTATGTAATGTGATTTTTATTGAAATAAACAGCTGATTTCTTTTTTTTTTAATTACTACCGAACATTTTCATTTTCTGTATGTTTTTCGTTAGAGATATTTACTTAAACTCTAGTCCGTTCGGAAAGAGAAGAGTCGTGGAATGTATTGGGCCCCATACATTCCACGACTCTTCTCTTTCCGCACAGACCCTAACTAACATCTCCATGGCGTTTAGAATAAAACCTACGTACTAGTTACATACCTACTTATTTAAATAATTTTAATTTGTCTTTCAGTGATCTGGGCCACAAATGCAAACGGAAAGGAGACAGTTATTATCAACGGTTATTCGTTCCGCATCAATCATGTAAATAAAATAAATGTATCTTGGAGATGCACAGTAGGAAGAAACTGTAGAAGCCATTTCCTGGCCACCAGGGATAGAAGAATAATTCGCGCCCATCTGGAACACACTCATGCGGCCCCCCTATTCTATATACGAGATGGAGTTTACTACAGAGTATAGACATTAACCTCATATAATGTCTTCATTTGTATGTAAGCACGTTTAAAACAATTACAAATACGCTATTGCCTTACCTTTAAATGCCAAATCCTTTTAGCAGCATGTGTATCGGACAAAATGAGATGAGCGACAGGGCTAGGGCGTACCCCGCAGGCGACGCGCAGGGGCAGCCGCCGGCTTCTGTGGGAAATTGACAAGGGTTGTCACACCAGCCCGGGTGGGGGCGATGTAACAAGGGAGCCCGGGAACCTAAGTATGTGAGATTGAGGTATGCCAGCTGGAATATTGGGACTATGACTAGGACGGGAAGAGAGCTAGCAGATGTGATGAAAAGGCGACGTACACATTTTAGTTTTCTTACAGGAAACGAAGTGGAAGGGTGCAAGGGGTGATAGAGAGATTAGTGTCGGTATAGTGCTAGATCAGTTTAAAGATTCTTTTTTCTCATAAGAATTTGTACTATTCACTTAAAATGAGAACTTAAATATATACATTTTATTTACATATTCCACGTCACAACGGTGCGCGCAATACTACGAGTATTCGCTGATGAGAAAACATTGAATGGGCGCAACTAGATGTGGCCTCGATGTGTGTTATATCGTGATTTGTTATTTCAAACATTTTAAATTTTTTACATAAAATAGTGTAAAATGTAATTTATTATTTAAAATACATTTTAATTCGGTTCATTGTTATTACTTTCATGACAATATTTACATATTACACGTTTTGACATATTTATATTTGTAACAATCATCCAATAGTATAATAAAATTAGTTGTATTTATAGATTTGACTTAAAATAGTGTAAAATAATAATTTTTCAAAGAAAATATTTTAATGACTAGATTAATATAATAATAATAATACAAGGGGCTTCTACGTGTTGGCTTCGGCCCCACGCACGCCTTCCAAATGCCCGGGACCCCACGGTCCCGAGAATTTGTAAGAGACATACAAATAATAATAATAACAGGATTCTCTGCCTCTGGCTTGCCTTAACCGGCCGCCCAGAGTGGAGTCGTTAGACCTATAAGCTCCAGGGGTGGAAGTGAAAAATTGCATAAGACGCGAGTTGGCACAGTGGCTGCTCGCAGCCACTGGGTAGAAAGCGGCGTACACCTCTCGACACCCCTGAGCCGCTCACACCGGTGTTGCCCTTGAGCCATCCTAGATGTCGCTTTTTGTGGGGGCCCATCTTGTGGGGGCGAGTCACCGTCTGCCGGAAATAAAATTGAATACCGTTTTATTAGGCAGGCGTCCGGTTTTTTATCCCATAGCCCAGTATTTAGTCCATCGCTTTCACCCAAAAGCCCAGTTCATTTTAGATTCCATCAACCCTCAAATAGTCCTTACTCCCTGGCGGGTGCTGCCTCTGCGTGCGTCCCATGACACGGGCAAGGGCAAAATCCGCTAGGTGTACCCCTTACATTTCATTAAAGTGTCAAAAGGGCCTCTACGTGTTGGCTTCGGCTCCGCGCACGCCTCCCAAAGGTCCGGAACACCATTGTTCCGTGATGGGAAAGACATAATAATAATAATTCAGCCTATATACGTCCCACTGCTGGGCACAGGCCTCCTCTCATGCGCGCGAGGGCTCGGGCTATAGTCCCTACGCTAGCCCAATGCGGATTGGGGACTTCACATACACCTTTGAATTTCTTCGCAGATGTATGCAGGTTTCCTCACGATGTTTTCCTTCACCGAAAAGTGAGTGGTAAATATCAAATGATATTCCGTACATAAGTTCCGAAAAACTCATTGATAGATTAATATACCTATACCTAATTACATAATTATTATTTCACAACTATTACAATTATATATTTCTTATAATTATGTATGTATGTATAAACTGTTTATTGTACAAAGGACAAAATATAAATATGGCACAGGATAAGCAGTACAAAGGCGAACTTATCCCTTTAAGGGATTTCTTCCAGTTAACCTTTGAGTAGATGAGAGTTGATGAAGAATGGATATGGAATGAATGATGGTTAATGAATATGGATGGATATTTAGTTTAGTTTAGATATTTACTATACCAGTATTGAAATAAATCGGAAAATATAGAATTGAGCTAGAAGCTAACATCTTGCATATCTTATTTTACTTAATTAAATGTTATGTGATAATTATTTTGAAATCTTAAATAGTTAATAGTTATTATAAGTAGGTATGGAACATGATATTTCTTAGCTTTGCATTTATTAATTTTTAATGTGTTGTTTTAGCCTAGTATTAAAAAAAAATAGCTTTTGTTTCTTTTATATCTGTTGGAAGGCTGTTATATAGTTTTGCGCCATCATACAGAATGCATTTCCTTCCGTAGTTTGTTCTTGGTGTACGAAATATAAGGTCTACTGACCTTATATTACGTACATGTAGCATTCCTTAATTATTAAGTAGCATTCCTTAGTTATTAAGTAGCATTCCTTAGTTTTATCTTTTGGTGGTGGTGTTTTTTTGTAAAACTAGTTTGCACATGTACGTGTTAATTTCTAATTAAAATGCATGTTTTATATGTGTATGTTTGATTTATGTCCATTATGCCTGTTTCTGAATAAACTTTTTTTGTAGGTGTTAAATTAGCATATTGAAATAGGGCTTTTATTAATTTGTTTTGTGCTATTTGTATTAAAAAAAGGTGACTCTTTGCGGATGTCCCCTAAATTTCAACTTTAATACGAGATACCCTGGTAGATCAATAGTACCTAGATTAAGAACGGGCCTGTACAGAAAAAAATGTTACGCAATGTCAGTGAAAATGTACAACCATCTACCAGAAAACATTTAAAAAATCCATTTGATAAATTCAAATGCAAACTGTTCACCTGGCTTTTAAGCAAAACATTTTATTTAGTAAACGATTACTTCCGCGAGAACCACGGTAAAGCATAAGGTGTTGAAATAGGTTACACTTTTTATTTAGATTTGTTAGATTGTAGTAACTGGTAATTTGACATTAAGTTGATAATTTTTATGAAAAAAAAACCGACTTCATTAAGGGAGACCGGTGAAAGAACGATTATTGTTGATTAGAGATTTCATACAATGAAATTAAAAAGACAGCGTCCTACGCCTGATTATGTAGAAAAGGAGGTAACATGTTTTTTTTTTGCCACTGCACCCACCTTGACACATTTCATATTTGCGCTATAGTTGACTGGTAAGATACCTACCCGCAATAGGGTATTCGACTGTATTTAAGATAAATTATTTCAAACCATGCATGAAATAAAGCACCAGATAATTATTAAAAAAACGAAATAGGATAGAAATATAAAAATGTGCCTTGCAAACCTAACTGCTTGGCAAAGATAACAAATTTGTTAATGAAAATACTAATCACTATATATATGCCTTTAACATTTGAGGAGTTCCCTCGAGTCCTCATGGACCCCAACGTCAGAACTCGAACTTGACAAAAATTTGTCTTGAAAATCTAATTTGCTTAACAAACACAGCGAAAAGGACAAATCGCCAAACGTGTACTATGCATCGTTGAAGAGTACCATTCTGATCATCATCAGCAGTTCCACTTCATCAAATGTCACTTTTTTAAATGTAAATGCTTGATTTGTTAAAGAAAATACAAAAATCACTATATGTATGCCTTTCATATTTGAAGAGCTCACTCGATTCCTTATGGACCCCATCGTCAGGACTCGAACCTGACAAAAATTTGTCTTGAAAATCTAATTTACTTAACAAGCACAGCGAAGAGGAGAAATCGCCAAACGTGTACTATGCGTCGTTGAAGAGTTCCATTCTGATCGTCATCAGCAGTTCCACTTCATCAAATGTCACTTTTTAAAATGTAAATGCTTGATTTGTCAGAAAATACAAAAATCACTATATGTATGCCTTTCATATTTGAGGAGTTCCCTCGATTCCTCATGGACCCCATCATAACAACTGAGTTTTGACAAAAACGGGACCAATCTGTATATATACAAATTCAAACAAAAAAATAATTTTCAAAATCGGTTCAGAAATGACGGAGTTATGGAGTAACACACATTAAAAAAAAAAACAACCGAATTGATAACCTCCTCTTTTGAAATCTTGAAGTCGGTTAATAAAATGTTCAGACATTAAGCTATATTTTTGTTTTTTGTTTAATTATTTAATGTTAAGTTAAGTATAATTTTAGTTATGCTTGACATAATTATAAGACATTTACATTGTGTATTTTGCATGCCGTTCACGGATAAATATGACTGTTCTAATTGATTTTTAAGACCTATTTATGTTACCATATTTAACAAATAAATTTATGGTTATCGTAAAAGAACGGAGTATGTAGAATGTATGAAGATGGCATAACGTGCAGTTGCTACAGCTAGAAAATCATCACAACACAAATTGTATGATTCTTTAGATAGTCCTAAAGGCGAAAAGCAGCTGTACTGACTTGCCAAAGCAAGAGATAGGAGTTCCAATGATGTATCTTATATAAAATATGTGAAAGATGATGCAGAAAAGGTGCTAACGAAAGATGAAGTCATAAAAGAACGTTGGAAAGGCTGCTTTGAAAGATTAATGAATAAAGAGAATGATTAGAGCAGGGTTCTGCATCTCAAACTGATAAATATGGGTGCAGTGAGAGAAATATGTATGGATGAAGTAAGAGCGGCTGTGATAAGTATGAAAAATGGAAAATCCGTAGGACCAGATGATATACTAGGAGAAGTATGGAACTTATTGCATGAGGATGGATGTAGGTGGCTGACTGTGTTCTTCAATAAATTGTGGCATGAAGAAACCATTCCCGACGAATGGTGCAACAGTTTGCTGGTGCCCATTTTTAAAGACAAAGGGGATGTTCAGGAATGCAACAACTATAGAGGAATAAAGGTCATTTCACAGAGCATGAAAATATGGGAATAAGTGATAGAGAGACACGCCTGAGATACGAAAGTGATAAAACACAAAACCAATTCCGGTTTATGTCAGGGAGTGGTACAACAGACGCCATTTTTGCACTTCGCCACCTGTGCGAAAAATACAGCCGTGCAAAAAAGGACCTGCATATGGTGTTTGTGGACCTCGAAAAGGCATACGATCGAGTATCCCGAGAGGTTTTGTAGTGGGCTCTGAAAGAGAAATGCGTTTCAGGGAAGAAACGAACGCGAGTGAATGGTGACATGACGGGAGAGAAAGAGGTATGGAAGAAAAAGACATGCTGCGCCGACTCTAAATGAATGGGATAAGGGCAAGCGAATGATGATGTATGCCTAAAATATGTGTAATTTAATATTAAATCCAAGCAGGCAGTTCTTACGAGTACATAGGTACTAGTGAATTTGTATTAAAATGTTATTTCCTAGACGTTTTACTTTTAAGTATCGTGTAGTTTATATAAATTTACTAGAATATATTTATATATATCTCACTCTATGTGTTTTATTTTAAGAATTGTTTATTTTTTCCCCCGAATGATTTTACATAAAACAAAAAATAAATACTACAAAGGCGGACTTTTCTCTAAAAGGGATCTCTTCCAGCTAAACTTTGAAAAAATGCGAAAGGAACAAACTTAAAGGTGAAAGACAATGTAATCCCACTAAAAACATCTTCATGTAAAATGTTGCCAAGACGAAACCACTGTCAAAAAACGGCCAAGCCATATATATTTTGACTAAGGTGTATGATTGGGCTTGTACAGTTAGAAACTTGGCTCGTTTTGGCTAGATTCGTTTTATGAGATTTGGCTTTAAGGGCTAGCATCCAGGCCATAACATTTTAAGAAGAAAAAAGAATTTGACTCTTTTCGTTGTATTGACAGATAAAACCTATGCTTGTGTCATATGTCAAATACTTCGTCTGGCCAACTCCATTGCTAAAAGTGTTTTATGTTATGTAACAATGTTTTGTGCTCGTTTAGGTATATTTATTTTGCCTTTGTACATATTCTCATACCTTTTACGTTTGTTTGTCTTTTTTGCGTAAAATTGTTTATGTTAAATAAAGTGACATACAATATATGTACTTACATTTATAATAAATAAAATTAAGATCTTCTTCACCTCCATTATATGATTTGGTCTCTGCGTTTTATATTTAACGGAATTTAATATTGACCCTGTGTTCAACCCAAATAAATCGTGAGTTCAGTACCCCTAGTGTAAATGTATTCGATAGCGTGACGTGACGTACGCGTTTGCGTTAAGACTCATTTTGTATGGAATTTTGAGTTTCTAAAACGTCCCGCTTGGCGCACTGTTTCTAAATCCCATACAAAATGAGACTTAACGCAAACCTGTACGTCACGTCACGCTATCGAATAAATTTACACTAGGGGTTCAGACCACCTTGGCGCTCAAGATTTGCAATACTTGTAATGATTCACGTTAGGAAAAAATGCAAGAATAATCGAATTTAAATTGTCGTGAGTCATACTAACATTATACTTACGGTTTCAGTCATGTATTTTTATTCACGCCCGCGACATGTTTTGGAGAGTCTCCATTTTCAAGCCCAGCGTGCTGCGTGACGAGCGACAGTACGCGGCGCGCAGGTGTCGTAAACGCTACTCATGCTACATACTGTTAGTGCTTGAAAATAGAGGCTCTCCGAAACATTTCGCGCGAGTGATTATGTAAAAACGTGAGTTAAAACGTGAAATTAGCTTAATGTAAAAATAGTGTCAAAGGGTAAGTTGAAGTATGTTGGATATTATCGAATTAAGGTTTACACTTTTTATGAATATATACTGTCTTTAAGGAAAAAGTAAAAGAAATTTAAATTTAATCTGTTTATTTCATAAAAAAAGTTGTCATGTGTGTTAGTGCTCAAATCCTTTTCATCTTTAATAAAAAATAATAGAATGGAAAATGTTATTGTGTATTTTTTCCTTTTACTAATAATTGCTAACCTTGAATATTTAAGCATCACTCTGAATAGAAACGCATTTTTACATTTTGTTTCATGAAATGAAGTTATATCCTAGTCATTAATGTCAAATGTAACTGTTTGAAAGACGTATAAGAACCTGGTTCACCTATTTCTGTTTCAGTAATATTTGCCAAAAGTATGAGAGGAAAGCGCATAGCTATCGTCAATGGCTACCCATTTTATATCAATGCAGAGAACGCTAGAACCATATCCTGGAGATGCACGCAGACCCATGTGTGTGGAAGCCATTTCCTCGCCACCAAAGAAGGAGAAATATTGCGAAGCAACTTCGACCATATTAACCACAAGGCACATCATTTTGTTATACAAAATGGAATTTATATTAAAATTTAAATCACTATGATATGTTTGACCTGTTGGACGCCAAGAACACTTAAAGGCGTCGTAAATTGTCGTGCTTGCAGCGCCAAGGACAACTATAGGTGTTATGGCGGACGCTGTCAAAAGTAACCTTCACACTATCAAGTAAGGTTTACATTAGCTCTTTTGCTTGGCGTTTGAGTGATGTTTGTGTTTGTGACATAAAGCGTTCAAAAGGTTAATCATCCTGGAGAATATCGTAGGTCATATTTAGCATATTGATTAAACACCGTCTCATCTTTTTGCTCTGTTTTCACAAATTCTCCCCTATGTATTTAGACCTCATTCACCTGAAGTGAATCTATCTATCTATCTATCTGTCTGTCTGTCTGTCTGTCTGTCTGTCTGTCTGTCTGTCTGTCTGTCTGTCTGTCTGTCTGTCTGTCTGTCTGTCTGTCTGTCTGTCTGTCTGTCTGTCTGTCTGTCTGTCTGTCTGTCTGTCTGTCTGTCTGTCTGTCTGTCTGTCTGTCTGTCTGTCTGTCTGTCTGTCTGTCTGTCTGTCTGTCTGTCTGTCTGTCTGTCTGTCTGTCTGTCTGTCTGTCTGTCTGTCTGTCTGTCTGTCTGTCTGTCTGTCTGTCTGTCTGTCTGTCTGTCTGTCTGTCTGTCTGTCTGTCTGTCTGTCTGTCTGTCTGTCTGTCTGTCTGTCTGTCTGTCTGTCTGTCTGTCTGTCTGTCTGTCTGTCTGTCTGTCTGTCTGTCTGTCTGTCTGTCTGTCTGTCTGTCTGTCTGTCTGTCTGTCTGTCTGTCTGTCTGTCTGTCTGTCTGTCTGTCTGTCTGTCTGTCTGTCTGTCTGTCTGTCTGTCTGTCTGTCTGTCTGTCTGTCTGTCTGTCTGTCTGTCTGTCTGTCTGTCTGTCTGTCTGTCTGTCTGTCTGTCTGTCTGTCTGTCTGTCTGTCTGTCTGTCTGTCTGTCTGTCTGTCTGTCTGTCTGTCTGTCTGTCTGTCTGTCTGTCTGTCTGTCTGTCTGTCTGTCTGTCTGTCTGTCTGTCTGTCTGTCTGTCTGTCTGTCTGTCTGTCTGTCTGTCTGTCTGTCTGTCTGTCTGTCTGTCTGTCTGTCTGTCTGTCTGTCTGTCTGTCTGTCTGTCTGTCTGTCTGTCTGTCTGTCTGTCTGTCTGTCTGTCTGTCTGTCTGTCTGTCTGTCTGTCTGTCTGTCTGTCTGTCTGTCTGTCTGTCTGTCTGTCTGTCTGTCTGTCTGTCTGTCTGTCTGTCTGTCTGTCTGTCTGTCTGTCTGTCTGTCTGTCTGTCTGTCTGTCTGTCTGTCTGTCTGTCTGTCTGTCTGTCTGTCTGTCTGTCTGTCTGTCTGTCTGTCTGTCTGTCTGTCTGTCTGTCTGTCTGTCTGTCTGTCTGTCTGTCTGTCTGTCTGTCTGTCTGTCTGTCTGTCTGTCTGTCTGTCTGTCTGTCTGTCTGTCTGTCTGTCTGTCTGTCTGTCTGTCTGTCTGTCTGTCTGTCTGTCTGTCTGTCTGTCTGTCTGTCTGTCTGTCTGTCTGTCTGTCTGTCTGTCTGTCTGTCTGTCTGTCTGTCTGTCTGTCTGTCTGTCTGTCTGTCTGTCTGTCTGTCTGTCTGTCTGTCTGTCTGTCTGTCTGTCTGTCTGTCTGTCTGTCTGTCTGTCTGTCTGTCTGTCTGTCTGTCTGTCTGTCTGTCTGTCTGTCTGTCTGTCTGTCTGTCTGTCTGTCTGTCTGTCTGTCTGTCTGTCTGTCTGTCTGTCTGTCTGTCTGTCTGTCTGTCTGTCTGTCTGTCTGTCTGTCTGTCTGTCTGTCTGTCTGTCTGTCTGTCTGTCTGTCTGTCTGTCTGTCTGTCTGTCTGTCTGTCTGTCTGTCTGTCTGTCTGTCTGTCTGTCTGTCTGTCTGTCTGTCTGTCTGTCTGTCTGTCTGTCTGTCTGTCTGTCTGTCTGTCTGTCTGTCTGTCTGTCTGTCTGTCTGTCTGTCTGTCTGTCTGTCTGTCTGTCTGTCTGTCTGTCTGTCTGTCTGTCTGTCTGTCTGTCTGTCTGTCTGTCTGTCTGTCTGTCTGTCTGTCTGTCTGTCTGTCTGTCTGTCTGTCTGTCTGTCTGTCTGTCTGTCTGTCTGTCTGTCTGTCTGTCTGTCTGTCTGTCTGTCTGTCTGTCTGTCTGTCTGTCTGTCTGTCTGTCTGTCTGTCTGTCTGTCTGTCTGTCTGTCTGTCTGTCTGTCTGTCTGTCTGTCTGTCTGTCTGTCTGTCTGTCTGTCTGTCTGTCTGTCTGTCTGTCTGTCTGTCTGTCTGTCTGTCTGTCTGTCTGTCTGTCTGTCTGTCTGTCTGTCTGTCTGTCTGTCTGTCTGTCTGTCTGTCTGTCTGTCTGTCTGTCTGTCTGTCTGTCTGTCTGTCTGTCTGTCTGTCTGTCTGTCTGTCTGTCTGTCTGTCTGTCTGTCTGTCTGTCTGTCTGTCTGTCTGTCTGTCTGTCTGTCTGTCTGTCTGTCTGTCTGTCTGTCTGTCTGTCTGTCTGTCTGTCTGTCTGTCTGTCTGTCTGTCTGTCTGTCTGTCTGTCTGTCTGTCTATCTATCTATCTATCTATCTATATATCTGTCTATCTATCTATCTATCTATCTATGTGATTGCGCATCTTTGTGAAGCAGATATACATACGGTCGCTGGTAGTACTATTCATGTCCAACCTTGAATACCTTGAAGCATAGTAAAATTTTACGAGTATGTATGGATTTTATCATGTAATTTGTAAATTACATTCCCGTATTCTAGTCTTTCTCGAAATGGACGTGTGTCATTATAATCATAATCATTTATAATTAGGCTATATACAATATAGTAAAGAACATTATAGTTTTTTTTTTTATCTTACCTTTTCAGGCACATACTCATACTTTAACATAGTTATTTCTTTACTAAATACATGGGTAAAACATAGCCTACGTAGTAATATTTTATTTTTGATCTTTTAGTCATCTGGACCACTACACCAAGGGGAACGGAGCTGGTAGTGATCGACGGATATTCCTTCGGCCCCAACAGTGTCAGAAAGAAGACGATATCCTGGAAATGTACTCTTCACCACAAGTGTAAGAGCCGTTTTCTGTCAACGCCGGACAGAGTCATACTGCGTGCTGATCTTAACCACAGTCATGAGCCCCCTCGGTTTATTATACGGAATGGGGTTTATATAAAACTGTGAAACAGCTAGATTTTACGCTTTCTTAGGTGATTAGGAACAATAATCTCGTTGACGCTAGCATTTCACAACACAAGTGATCGCGCGGCTAATAAATCAGCCGTTTATGATAACATTTTCCCTAAATTATTTTTTAATAAGCAGAAACGTCTGCGAACGATGCTATTAAGCTTAGAATAAATTTAAAAGTGGAAAAATTACTGCCTTTGGTGAGACTTGAACTCACGGCCTCTGGATCGATACTCCAGCGCTCTGCCATCTGAGCTACCAAGACCTCCATCCATAGCTAGCAAATTTTCCCACCTTATGGGTCTAGGGGACCCTAGCGATATCTACTGTAAGAACGTTTTTACTGACGTGTGCCAATAAAGAGTATTCTATCTATCTATCTATCTAACGTTACACTTCTTAGACGGCTACCGGAGTTCCAAGTCATATTGGAAATTTACCAGTAACGATGTGCTACCCAAACTAAATTAATTTTTAATAAGCAGAAACGTCTGCGTACGATGCTATTAAGCTTAGAATAAATTTAAAAGTGGGTTTTGGTGGTGGTGGGTATTTAGGGATGAGTTTAGAGATGGTGATAGTGGATGGACGTTTCTGCAAGAACACGGTGAGAAGGAAGACGATAAAATGGAAGTGGACATCGTCTTCGTACAACCGGTGTAAGAGCCTCCTCCTCGCTACTCATAGGAAGAAGATACTTAAGGCCACTTTGGGAAATAATCCCGGGACTCCGAAGTTCTGTCTGACAGATAACGAGGTTTTTAAAAGGCTCTCATTTAATTTAATTTTAACTGTCGTGAGTCATACGTATAATTTAATTTAATTTTTTAATTTAATTGACGTGATTTATACACAAATACACAGACATCGGGTTTTTGGGTGCGGAAACAACATCTGAGTCTAGAGTCTACTATCATACGTATTCGACCCCATTTCGCACGATTTTTGGCTGTTTTGACCATTTTGTTTCTGTTATTATTATGTTATCTTTAAGCACTTTTAGTATAATAATGTTAGCCTTACAATAAAACCTTTCAAGATTGCATACGTCATTGAAATTAATAGTTAAGCACTTATTGAATAAATGGTAGAATAAATCATTATCACAACTACTTTCATGAAATGGTCTTGTTGCAACTATTAATGCTTAGTTATATCATTTATTTAGAATTAATAAAAAAATATTGTACTTAAAAATATTTATTGTTATATATTATTGTACCTTTAAATATATTTTTAAGTCTAAATAAAAATAAAGCATAATAATTTAAAACAAATTACACATTTCCTTTAAAGTTCAGCTTATATATACAATACCATCTTAGAGAATTGATTTCACTCATTGGTAATAACTTGGTCTTTTTTTAGTGATTTGGACGTTAAACGCGCGAGGCAATGAGATGGTGCTGATAAACGGATACTCATACTGCAGGAACACAGCTAGAGAGAAGAACGTATCGTGGAAGTGTACGAATTCTTTCAGCAAGTGCAAGAGCCATTTCCTCGCTACCCAAGACAGGAAAATACTCCGGGCATCGTTAGAGCATAACCACGAAGCTCCGAATTTTGTTATAAAGAACGGGATTTATAAGAAACTTCGTCACGGCGTCTTAGGCTCCAGGCCTAGTCCCTAATGACTGTGCCTACTGAAACAGGACGTGTTTGCGTCCGTACAAATTTATCGGCTAAATATCACGCGAGATGATGCTGTACCGTGAGCGGCGATTTGTACATCGCGCTAATGAAATTTGTATTGGCATTCTATAAAAGGGTGTGGGATTATTTTGAATACGTTGGTTGTTTAACACGTTAAACGCCAGACCAAAATATTCATTTTTTCTTAAAAAAAAACTTGATGTAAATTCAATTATTACTTTGATATGTATATAGATATATATTTTATTTTGTTATTGGAGGTTTAGTTAAAAAGTTATTAAAAAAAAAAAACTCGCCGTCACGGGGGTCACCGATGACCCCCGTGGCGCTGTGAAGTTCATATTTCAAAAACCGTTACCATGACGCCACGCCGGTCCCCCCGCCGGCCACGCCGGTCACTGTGCCGGTCATTATACTGTCACATTCGCACCCGCTGAAATATGCTTATAATATAAAATTTAACTGCTTTGGCATTGTGTGACAATAGCTTGGTTTGGCAATTCCTGCTACTGGTTCAAGAAGATACGCTGTTTTTGTTTATTTTTGTTAATTTTGGGTTTTTATGATGTTTTTTTTTGTGGAATGCATGTATCAGGTGTGTGTCTGCATTGGGAAATTTATTTTTTCTTATTTTTTGATAATTGTCGTGTATCTCCAGATAATTGAAATTAATTTCTATTAATTATATAATTATTGCAAATACTTAATTATATAAATTATAGAATTAAAGCTGTGATTTGAAAAAAATGCCTTGTTTTTTTCATTTTTTCAACAAATCTACTATGTCACTAACTGCACCCACGTCCCAAGCCACCGTTTTACTAACGAGCGCCATGCCGGTCCCTTGCATACAACGCATTGCTTATAACTGCTACACGCGGCGCAGGATAGCGTCTTAAAAACAGGTTTAACACGAGGTCACCGGTGCCCCCCATGGCGTGTTGCAGTTGACTTCGTGAGGTCGCCGGTGCCCCCCATGGCGTTCAACGTGTTAATTTCATACTAACATATATTTCATAGTCCTTCACCTTTAAACTGACGACCACCTCCTTCACCTTCACCTTTCATCTTTTTGAAAGAGTTAAGGACGTCCCGGGTTCGAATCCTGGTCAGGGAATTTATTTGTGTACTTATCATAGGTATTTGTTTCTAATTTATGAATATTCTCTGTGTATTTAAGTATTACTTTTCAACCAATTTATTTATCAACCAAAACCAACTGAGAGAATAAATTCATAGGTACACATGGTATACCTGTTATTTTTAGTAATTTGGGCGATTAACGCACGAGGCAAGGAGATGGTGCTAATAAACGGGTACCTACTGCAGGAACACAGCGAGGGAGAAGAACATATCGTAGAATTGTACAAATTCTTCCAGCAAATGCAAGAGTTATAATAATGTGGTTATAAAGAACGGTATTTATAGGAAACTTCTTCACCACGTCCAACCCATCTGGCTTAGACCACAGTGACCCTGCCTACAAAGTAGGACGTCCCGGGTTCGAATCCTGGTAGAGCTTCTATTTCTGTTTTTATCATAGATACTTGTTTCTATGTTATGGATATTTTGTATACCTATTCAAAAATATACATGCTTTCTTTTGAATTCGAGTTTCAGTAAATACCAACCAATACAATTTGAGAGAATAAATTTCACTTGTAGGTACAAATACAAATACTTGTTTTTTAGTTATTTGGACGTTGAACGTACGAGGCAATGAGATGGTGCTGATAAACGGGTACTCGTACTGCAGGAACACAGTGCGAGAGAAGAACATATCGTGGAAGTGTACTAATTACAAGTTTAAGTGCAAGAGTCACTTCCTCGCTACTCATCAGAGGAAAATTCTCAGAGCATCATTGGAACATAACCACGAAGCTCCGAATTTTGTTATAAGGGACGGGATTTATAAGAAACTTTGATTCGACTTTTTGCATTGTTTTCGATTTTATATTAAGTATATCCTCTGCTTTGAACTTCGAATTTAATTGCTGACATTTTCTTCTATAAGTCACAAGACCATGAAATAATAAACTTTATAAGTACCTATTTATATCTACTAGTGTAGGTAAACAAATGCTGTCTCTTTTTGCTTTAATTAAGAACTTAGGTTGTCAGATAAAGTCACTCAGATATCCAATGTAGAATTTTTCAATGTTGGAATTATTTTTAAATAATTGTAAAGAATGATTGAAAACGATTAAATTTTGTACTTGAACTTAAATGTGAGTCTTTTTGTAACAACTATACGGCCAGATCCTGATATTATTATTAAGGAATATTTTAAGTTTAATTAATATTTAGCCAAGCAAAAAATAGCCAAGGCAAGTAAAGTCGAGTCACCTTAAGGACTTTAAAGCAATATAACATCGCTCTACAACTCAGGTCGGTCGGTATATAGACAGACGTAGGTAATTTTAGTAAAAATATCTATTTTTTACAGTGGTCTGGACGATAAACCAGAGAGGTACAGAGTTGTTGATCGTGAACGGTTATACGTTCTGTTGCAAATCTCGCCATCAAACGACAGTAACGTGGCGGTGCACCAGGGGAAGTAGATGCAAAGCTCGACTCTCTACTTATAATAAAGAAGTTATTCGAACGTATCTGGTACATGAACATCCACCGCCAAATTTCATCATGCGCGATGGAATTTGTGTTAAAAACCCTTAAAACTTAGAAGATAAACGGAGGGAAGGTGGTAGCTTACCATCAGGGGGTTACCTACTTGATATTAAAAATACTTATTGTAAATATTCAATTGTCTGTTTAAATTAAGACAGTAATTAGAAGTGAGTTATACTATATATCGAGGGCTTCAGGCCAAAGGGGCGTATACGCAAAAATGCCATTTTTCGTTTTTAACGGCATCGTATTCGTCTTGTAACAATACGTAAGCACAATTTTTTTCATAATTTTATCATAACAATTAGTTAATTAAATAATTAAAAACTCATTTGGCGTATAACAGACAGTCATAATTTTATGTCGTTCCAAAAAGCCGTACTGAAGGCGTATAAGTGATATTTTCATTTAGTCCCCAATATTCATCGGAGTATAAAGGCGTACGTACATACTTCTCTCACGTGACAGTGCGAACCACGAAATAGTGTCACGCTATATAGGCGTACATACATACGACCATAAACTTTTACCAACTATCCTCAAAGTGCGTCGCGGCAAAGAGGCGTATGAACATACGACCGTACAAAAATTACTTTGGCCTTCAAATAATGCCGGGCCAAAGGGGCGCGGAGACAGCGTCCTTGATTGCCGCATATTGCTATCCCTTTCTGTCAAGCGGGTAAGCGCACTAGGGCCGCCTGTCTCTCAGTCAGTGTCTAGTGCGTTACAGTATGGTGTGCATCTTGTGCGAATAATAATGAAGTGGAGCGCTCTGATGCTGATGGCTCTGCCCTGGGCATTCAAGAATGACGTGGGCGGCTGTCTCCTCTGCCTCCATGTACGCTCTGCAGAGGGGTATATCTGTAACACGTAGGGTTAGTAGGTGTTTGTTTAGCGGGGCGTGGCTGGTTATGGCCCCAGTCAAAAGCCGGAGCTGTGGCCTCTTCAGCTGTCTCAGCCTCCTAAACAAACCGGGGTCGATTGTCGGGAGGGCTTCCTTCGCCTGCCTGCACGTGCCTAGGTTAGACCAGGACTGTTGGTGTTTTACCTTGGTGTTGTGTCGCAGCATGTTCCGGAGCCAGGCATAAGGCAGAGGTATAATTGGCTCCAGTCCTGCCACCCTCAGTTCCGAATCTCCTCTCGCCAATATGTCGGCCGCATCGTTCCCTCGCGAGTTGCTGTGTCCCTTGATCCACTGCAGAGTTACTCTGGTGGTGGTGCTTTCCTCTGACAGAGCTTTGTGGCATTCGTAGATTAGCCCTGAGGTCAAAGTATAACTTTGCAGAGCTTGTAGTACTGAGCGACTATCAGAGTGTATGCGGGTGGGGTAGTCCAATACTTTCCTTGAGGCGATGGCGTGTGCTGCCATTATGATGCCCACACATTCTGCCTGGAAGATTGTGTTGTGGGCACCTAGTGGTGTTGAGATATGTATTTTTAGGTCCTCTGAGAATACTCCAGCGCCAGTGCCTGACCTTGTTTTTGATCCATCCGTGAAGGTTCTCAGCTGTCTTGGGTTGAGTCCTTCACGAGGTTCTTCGTGTAACTGTATCTTGTATTTCTTGTCGAAGACGAATTGTCTGGGTATCCTGTCAGTCACCGCTTCTATTAGCGGTTCCTTACCTATCGCCTCGTAGAGGATCTCGGTGTGTGGTACCCTAGGTGGTCTCCAGAGATTAGATTTTTTGAGACGTACCGCCGTAGCTAGCGCTTCCTGTTGTATAAAGAGGTGCAGCGGCGGCAGGCCCAGTAAGGCTTCCAGGGCCGCGGTTGGTATTGTCCTCATGCAGCCCGTGGTCGCCATACAGGCCAACCTCTGGAGTCGTTGTAGTTTAGCTTCAACTATGGATAGTTTGGTGCGTGGCCACCAAACTATCGCACCGTAGCTTATTATTGGTCATATGGCTGCCTGGTAAAGCCATAGAGTTATCTTTGGGGTTAGCTCCCAGGTTCTACCCACCATTCTACGACATTGCCAGAATACGACTGTGGCTTTTTCAATTTTGCCGTTTAGGTGATTGCTCCAATTCAATTTGCTGTCAAGTATTACCCCTAAATACCTTACCTCCGCAGATGGTTGGAGTTCTGTGTCGAACAGTTTGGGAAGGCGGAAGTTTCCCAAGTTGCGTTTGTTAGTGAACATAACCAGCTCAGTTTTGTTGGGATTGACTGAGAGTTCGGGTAACATCGCATACCGTACCTGCATGATTGCCGCTCGTCAGTATCACTATGTCGTCAGCATAGCCGATTGTGTAATAGTGATTATTGTTTAGTGTGGTAATCAGGTCATTCACCACAAGCTTCCATAGTAGTGGCGATAAGACTCCTCCTTGGGGGCATCATTTTGCCATTAATGCCTGCTGTGTTTCGCCCGTCCCGAGTTTGATGGTTCGTTGGCTCAACATGTTGTTTATCCATTCTGTCATAACTGCATTCGCGCCATGTCTTACCAGTGCTGCTGAACCTGGTCCTGTCAAAAGCCCCTTCTATATCTATGAAGGTTCCTAAGCACATGGATCTGTTTTTGATCGCTGCCTCAATTTTATTTACTACTGCATGAAATGCCGATTCTGTAGATTTGCCAGGGCTGTAGGCATGTTGGTTGGGATGCAAGGGCACATGAATTAGCACCCACTCTCTAAGGTACCTGTCACACAACCACTCTAATATGTTCAACATGAAAGAGGTCAGGCTGATGGGCCTGAAGGATTTGGGGTCCGAGTAGTCGCTTTTACCTGGTTTCGGTATGAAGATAACTTTGACCTCCCTCCATTGATTCGGCACGTACCTGTGAGCCAGACAGGCGCGCAGAACAATGGTCAGCTTCAGAGTGAGATGATTCCCGCCCCATTTAAGAAGCGCAGGGAAGATCCCATCCATTCCTAGAGATTTGAAGGAGTCAAAGCTGTTTAAGGCCCACTGCGTGCGCTGCGGGCCACTCGTCCTCCGTCGGGGTGGTTGTAATTCTTAAGTGTAACATTCCTCTGTTATAATTTGATGGAGACATAAGTGGGTTAAGTTGTTAGCTAAACTACTTTTAGGTTTATTAGTACAGAAGATTTAATATTGCTTCTTTTTATGAAATGACGATAAATGATGTCGTATTTCATTGTTTAGAAGTATTGATTAATATTTTATTGTTTAAGATAGTTATAATTTTGTTATCAGTGGTACCATTAAAGAAAGAGTAATGTTTATTGTCTGAATACAAGTTTTGATACGTTTTAACCTTTTGTTTTAGTTAATGCACTCTAAGTTTAATCGTTTGATTGTTTTTTGACTGCTTTTTTAGTAAAGCTGTCATTGTGTTGTCTTAGCAATTTTCATGCATCCTTTACTACCGATTTCAATTCTTTTGGCATGATTGTCTTTTGAAACACTTCTTCTTATCGTGTGGGTTGTAAGATTGATGTACCTTAAAAACCCTGGTGTTAGAGTTATTGAGCCGCCAAAGGCCTCTGACATGGCTCTCATGACGAGCACCACCGGATAGATTGCAGCCGGGACCAATGACTTTACACCGTACCTTCCGAAGCACAGAATCATTTTACTTTTCGGACAATCAGGTGATTCAGCCTGCAATGTCCTAGCCAAACCGGGAATAGTCTCACAAAGTCACAAAGCGACTTTTGCTTGACAGTGTCCCCACCGGGATTCGAACCCGGAACCTCCGAATCGAGAGACAACCGCTCTAACCACTAGACCACGGAGGCTATTGAAACACTGAAATGCCTAAAGTGGCAATTCAAAACAGTTACTTACCCAATCGGTAACCAGCTCGAGTCGACATTGCTTAATCTCGTGGACAGTTGTGATACTATCAAAACCATCAGGAATCATTTCAATGGTAAAATCTAGATGAACTTATGAGTATTTACTCAAAATATAATTTGGCGCCCTATTATACGACCACAAATAAAGGATACTTACACGATAGATTCGTCAGCCCAGACGGGCGTATAAAAATCAGAAAAAATAGAAGAAATTACACAAGGATGACTAAATTACTGTAAAATTAAAGTATTTCTAATAATTAACAGTATTTCCACCTTTCATGATTAAATTATCGAATAGAAAAAAAAATGAATTATACGACCATAAATCTCAAGTATTTTTCATAAAATTTCAACCTAAATGTCGGAAATTACTGTCGTGGTAAAGAGGCGTAACTACATAATTACTGCTTTTTAGGATACGTAGAACAAAACTAGGCATGACACATGAAAAAGATTGTAATTTAAATACTCTATGCAAAATTGTAGAACAATCGGTACATTGTAACAAAAGTTATTCAGTTTTTTGTGTCTCCTGAAAAGTAGGGTTCTTGCTTATACGCCCCTTTAGCATGAAGCCCTCGATATCTTGTTTTACTTTGTAATTCTACCAAGGTTGAATATGTTGGCGTTGTCATACTGGATGAAAAAATGCGTGTACAGCAAGCTGTAACAGTGAATACCTCCTCACTTTAAGAATGAATTCCATTCAATAAATTAAATTTTCTTACAAATTTCATTTATAAAGTGCATATGCACTTTTGCAATTATGTGTACTCGTACATCCTAACAAACCTACTGTCTACTTGTACGGCTGTCTTTTCTTCCTATTGACGTGTGAAATAAATACTATTTAGTAATGTTTTGTACTATTAATTGCTGCTTCCTGGAGTTGATTGACTGATAAATATGTTGAAAATATGAGCTTTCTGTTTACACTTGTGTTGTTTTAAAAGGTTTTTGATTCTTCAATATTTTTTTCTTTGTTAAAAATTTCCTTAATTCGTTTCTTATTTATTTGAAATAACTTTTAATACTATATACTAGTAGACGTAAGTACCGAACCAGGACATTGGTGCGATTCGAAGGATGTACGTGTCGAAATTGGTTCACCAACGACAGCTTTGAGCGCGAGATAGAGTTATGTCGGACCGGACCAAGGTCGTGGTTCGGTACGATAGTCTTACTATTAGTTCATAAAAATTGTTTATGTTTATTTAAACTTTATTGCACAAAAGAAAAACTTAAATACAAAAGGCGAACTTAATGCCATGAGGCATTCTCTACCGGTCAACCCTAGGGCAAAGCAGAAAAGATTGTAGGCGGTGCATTTAAAACTAAAAGAAATTGTTTATGTTACTTATCTTCGAGGGCTGAAAGGTTTTGAGAGTTAGAGTCGTACTAAGCTAGCTCTGCATTGCATTTGTGGCAATGACAATTTCATCATTAATTCTAATGTCAACGAAAATATGACGTTTGTAATGAGTTAATGACACTTTCTCACTTTGTTCTGTTCAAATTGTTTCTCGCACACAGTGTAATATGTTCAGTTTGAATCTTTTTAAGATATAATCATGATTAAATTTGATGACAATGAACGAACCGTACTGAAATTTTAATTATATTTGTTTTCAGTGACCTGGATTAAGAACACACGAGGTCGTCAGCTGATCCTAGTGAACGGGTTCACGTTCTACATGAAGAAACAACACAAGGCGACCAGCTTATGGACCTGTACTTACAGTGGCAAGTGCAAGGCTAAGCTTACAGTGACCCATTTGCAGGAAGTCATAGGTGGCGTGTTGGAGCATCATCATCCAGCACCAAATTATGTTATACGGGGTGGAGTGTATATTAAAGTTTAGATTAGGAATTTCCAACCCACTATGTTACTATAACTTGGTTGTGTGTTTTATCAAAGTAGTTAAGCATTGCCATTGTGTAATTGTATTAGAGTGTAATAGTATATAATAAAATTAAAATAACTACATGCATTATGTCGTATCGTATACTAACAATTGTTTTCAATCAGCGAATTTGAACATATGTCATTGAGTCAACTCAGGTAATTTAGTGATTACTGTTACGAGCATATAGGTACCTAATATTTTATTTTTACAACGTGAAACTCTATCCTATAAAGACGCTACGATGAAAAGGATATACAGATTAATCACGTCACGAGGAAATAAAAAGAATAGTCTTTTTAAATTAAAAAAAAATGTAAAATCAAGTAATTAATGCACTTTTAGTAACTGTCCTGTACTTAGTATTGTAAAAGAATGTCTTTTAATTTTCCTCAAGACTATATTTACGTAAACAATAATCTGACTGATTTTACAGTAATTTTCTCAAAGAACCTATACGGCAACCTAGTCATGGTAATCGACAAGCACACTCTCTACTTTCATAGAGAGAACAAGAAAACTTTAGAATGGAGATGTCCCAAGCGGCCCTGCAAAGTCCGCGCTACAACAAACAAAGACCAGGACCAAGTAAAGTTGACGCATAGCCACAATCATCCGCCCACAAGATTCATTATAGATGATGGTGTTTATCGGAAAGTGAAGAAATCGATAAGTTAGAATCCGTTGAAGCAAACTCTGCATCGACCTTGAAGTAACAGAATATGGAAGTGCCAACTATTATAAACGTTATAATTTCATAGAAGTTTAAGTCAAGGTCAAGACGCATGGTGGCAGACAGACATGCAGGTACAGAGTATGGAAGTGCCAACTATTATAAACGTTATATTTTCATAGAAATTTAAGTCAAGGTCAAGCCGCATGGTGGCTTTGATACTGGGTTAAACTATACGCAGAGTTAGCTTGGTCTGACTGTGAGAACGCGGGCTTAGGGCCTGGATCTTTCAGTTTTTTCGATTCTGTATGAATGCCAAATTAAGGTAAAAAGTAGGACAACATGATATTTGTATACAAACTATTTGAATGTGTTTAATTTATAATTACCTATAATGATGTGGCGTTATCACATTCATTTTTCTTCTTTTCCTTTGCCTTATCCCACATTAGTTGGGGTCGTTGTCACATTCATTTTTCTTCTTTTCCTTTGCCTTATCCCACATTAGGTGGGGTCGTTGTCACATTCATATTTTAAATAAAATAAAAAAATGTTGGACTGACTGTTCTGATTTCTCATGCCATAGTAGAATATGAAGTCGATTTCGTGAACACTTTATTAATACTAATTCTTCCAAGAAGTTAAGTTCTGATCCTGGGGTCTATTTCACTAACGCTATTAGACTCATATTAATAGTCTACGAACTGTGTCAAATCGTGGGTTTGCCATGACTCCACGTTCCAAACATGAGCCCTTCAAACTATCATAAGAAATATAACAAATGTCATTAACAAAAATTTGATAATACTTACAGAAGTTGTCTACGCGAGAAACATGTTTGGCAACAGAGTGATGATAATGGACGGCTATACGCTCTTGCTGCATAAGAAACTTACTAAGACCCTGGGCTGGCGATGCGCACAAAGGCCTTGTAAAGTCAGAGCGGTTACCTTTAATGATAATACTGAGATCAAGATAGCCAATGAGCACGAACATGAACCCCAGAAGTTTGCCATAGTAGACGGCATTTATAGAAGGGCGAAGAAAAACGAGTTGTAGACATTGGAAGCTAAAAAATGTAGCTCACCTAATCTTTTGTTTGGTGTTTGCATTTGCAATAAATAATACATAAAAAATATGCAAATGTTTTCATTTCAATCATACTGTCTTAACGTTTTTCGACTGCTTTAAGATAGCGCCAACAATTCAATTGGTATCACTTTTCTCAGTGGTAGTGGTTCGTAACAAACGCGGGAACGAACTTCTGATGGCAGAGGGCTACAGTTTCTACCGCCACAAACGGTCCAGCCAGGGCCTGACGGACTTCTGGTACTGCACCTACGCGTCCTCGTGCAAAGGCATGGTGAACACCACCAAAGACGGTCAAGTTCTTAGGATGAGGCTGGAGCACAACCATGCGCCGCCAAAATGTGTAATCATAGATGGCATTTTACACAAAATGAAATAATTTATTGAATTTGTGACCAAAATAAAGTTAATTATAGACCTGAAGATGTTTTTGTGTTTAAGCGCACCAACAAATAAGTACGAGAAAGATGCACTGAGAGTAGAAATTTCACATCAGAATATGTATAGTCCCACTGCAGTTCGATGCTGTCAGTTCGATGAAGTCATAATAATATGGTACTAGTTTTTTTTTCTAGTTGCTCACATGCGGAACTGCAGAGGCAAATAATTGTTGGTTCTGAATGGCTTCACTTTGTACTGCCGTAAAGTTTCCATCAAGGGAACCAGGTACTCATACTGCACGCGTTTTCCACACACAGTAACGACAGAATCAATGAATCCAAGGATGGAACCATTTTAAGGCAAAAGTTGGATCACATTTACCCGCCACCGCAATTCGTCATTTGGAATGGTCTTTGTCTTAAGATCCGATGTATTTAATATATACTTATCTTGATTTTTATTTTATTATGTGAATAAACATATTCAATTGCCACGCTTTTTACAGTTTTGCAACCAACACTTAAACATCATGATTTCGTGGTCGTGGAGCAAGAGAACAAGACATCATACAGAATTCAAAGATGAATCTAATGATGTTGCTCATTATTTATTATCATCAATAACTATGATTATTTTTCAGATGACAAGTAGAAAAAACATTTTTGCATACAATTTTGGTCACCCTACTCAATGTGACGTCTTGTCGCTTTCCATACAGCGTATGTCAAAAGTCATAGGATGACCATGATTAGTATAAGATTAATTTTACTTGAAAAATAAGAATAATTTAACTAAATCTCATTTAATCAAATACTACCGTATGATAATGAGAATCATTTATAGAGTCAGAAAAAGTGGTTCTGGATCACGACCCAGAAATCATCCTGTATATTATTATTGTTGTAGTTAACAGTACCCACAAATAATTAAATTAAAGATACGCATTATTTTGTTAAAGAGTTGGTGTGAGTTCAGTTCAGTTCAGTTCAAATATACTTTATTCATGTAGGCCTGCAACAAGCACTTATGAATAGTACGACGGTATTACATATAATTATCTTAAGCTAACTGTGATATACATAATACATGACTAATGTGATAGCTATTTAAGTAGGTATGTTGTTTTAAGTTTATAATTATGTCAAAAATCATGGAATTGATGACTTTTTTCCGAGAAATGTTCCGAACGCCCTTTTAAATTTTTGTCAGGCGTATTTTATGCTAATAATTATTTTTTCATACTTCTACCTTCTTATTGCTCTACACTTAATTGGCATGATACTTCTACATTATCAAGCATTAGATCAGTATAATACGGTTAATTTTTTACATATCTTACTATATCAATTTCAGTTTTATGGATTCGCAGTGTTCAAGACAAGGCATTGCTCATCTACAATGGCTACTCCTTCTACCTGGACAAACACAACAGCAGAGGGCTTAAGGACGCTTGGCGCTGCACTAATGCAAGCTGCAGATCACGAATTAGCGCCACTAAAGAAAAGCAGATCATTCGGCTTTACATCGATCACAAGCATGGCGCACCCAATTTTGTAATACGAAATGGAGTTTTTATTAAAATATAATATGAACAATGAATAAATAAATAAATAATAAATATTATAGGACATTATTACACAAATTGACTAAGTCCCACAGTAAGCTCAATAAGGCTTGTATTGAGGGTACTTAGACAACGATATATAAAATATATATATATATATATATATATATATATATATATATTTATAAATACTTAAATACATAGAAAACACCCATGACTCAGGAACAAATATCCATGCTCATCACACGAATAAATGCCCTTACCAGGATTTGAACCCGGGACCATCAGCTTCATAGGCAGGGTCACTACCCACTAGGCCAAACCGGTCGTCATAATGAATGAAACAAAAGTTTAGTTAAGTATCAAATTTTATAAACCAAAATAATCTCTTCGTAAGTGCATTTCATTACGTGTTTTCTTGAGTAATGAATGTTTCTTGACGTCGTTGTGTGTGTTTTCTTAGTAATTTAAATGT
Source organism: Cydia pomonella (assembly GCF_033807575.1). Taxonomy (NCBI): domain Eukaryota; kingdom Metazoa; phylum Arthropoda; class Insecta; order Lepidoptera; family Tortricidae; genus Cydia; species Cydia pomonella. Next base: position 5,232,479 of record NC_084705.1, on the reverse strand, counting down.
TGAAACGATTAGTCACCTTTGTTTGCTAGTAAGTAGTTTGGTTTATCTTAAGAAAAGTATCCGTTCCAAGATACACGTGAATATTAGCTATATCTGTCTCCATCGACAGAAATAGCGCTATATCAATAGATAAAGTAAATACGAAGAATTTCGTACATAGCCATTTCCTATCTCTATCGCACGCATTTAATTATAATATATTGCTGTCCTGGGATGGCAAAAAAAATGCGATAGAGATAGAAAATGGCAGATCGATGGTCGAAATTCTACATACTTAGCATCTTTATGATAGAGATCGTCACACGCTTGCCAGAGAACACCAAGTACGGGGCTTTCGTCTTTATTGTCTTTAATTTTTCAATTTAATGGCTTATCAATACTCGAAATAAGGAAATCCTCATATGTATACAACGGTTATTCCATTTACCTGGATTCACGCAACAGCAAAGGAACCGGGTATTCCTGGCCTGAACCGCGCAATTACTTAGTGATGACATTAAAGACCCTTTCCTGTTGTCTTCTTATCGTGGTTTGATTTGACCCGATGAAAGTATGTTTAATTGCGACGTAAACTAATTGGCGGCGGTTTGTTTTGGCTCGATTGAAGATGCTTCCTTGTGATATTAATTAATTGACATATAGGAGGTGTTAAGTCACCGCCGGTAGCTTCTTTTATTTACTTAATTATCTGCCATCTCGCAGCTCTGTGGCTTCACGATATGCGAGGAAAGGCGATTCTTGTCTACAACGACTATTCATACATAACAGCAAAGGCATGCTGGATGCCTGGCGTTGCGGGACCCCCAGCTGCAGGTCCTGAATCAGTGCGACGAAAGGGCAGGAGATCTTATATATCAATGTCAAGCACAACCATCTGCCACCGAAGTTTGTAGTAAGAAATGGTGTTTATATTAAATAAATATATAAATATTATAGGAAATTATTACTCAAATTGACTAAGTCCCACAGTAAGCTCATTAAGGCTTGTGTTGTAGGTACCTAGACAACGATATAAATATATAATTATAAATACTTAAATACATAGAAAACACCCATGACTCAGAAACAAATATCCCTGTTCATCACACAAATATATGTTCTTACCAGGATTAAAGTATAAAATGTATAACATTTCTTTACAACCACTACAAATGATGTATTTGATAGTATTTATAAGCAAATAAAGAATTTGTTCAACTGGAAAGAAAATTTTACAAATCAACACAATCTATTAACAGAGAAGACATCTACTCTTCCCCAGAGTTTTAGACTTTTAATAGGTATTTAAGGCCTCCAGATGCTCTAAATATGATTAATAGAATCAGGCGTTACTTTGCGGAAATCCATGCTAATTAAAGCAAGTAATAAATATGGCTTCGTAACATGATTAGTTTATCTTGTTTACATTTGGATACCGAGTGCGCGTAAACTGGTGCTGTCACTATCCACTTCCTTGATATATATAATTGCTGTAGTTTCCGCATTGCTGTCTTGATTAAATCGGTCAGTACGTCACTCATTTTACCATGGAGAGTGATAGTGACATCGCCCACATCAACTTTGAGACAGTACCGTTGTAACAGTTAAAGATGACGTTCGGATATTAGCTGCAGCTGAATTACTGTTGCGGCGTGGTTGTTGTATCTGCTGCTGTTTCTGCCAATTTCCATGATAAAATGAGTGACGTTAGCCGACACATTACTGCTGTGATAGGAACAGTCATTTATTCCGTCACTCATTTTATTAAATTGACAAATACAGCGGTGGCAACAGTAATACAGCTGTAACCTTCATGCGAATTAAAATTGTGTAATATTTACCAATTATTTACAGCGTGTGTCGGACCTGAATCGTACCATATCCATTTGCCCGTGCGATTACCAAAACGGAACGCCATCGGCAAAACAATCAGAAAAAGATGTCGGCAATGTTACAAGGATTATAAGAAACGTGTTGATGTTATGTACGGATGCGCTGACTGTGTAGGTTTCCCGGGATTGTGCATAGGTTGTTTCGGAGTCTATCATAATTATGATTAATTTTGTATGTAAATAGAGTAAAATATCGCAGTAAAATCTTAACACTACTTCATAATCTGTTTTATTATATTGCCTTAGATTATTTTTTACTGACCGGGAATAATAGATTGTTCACTAACGAATAAAAGGCACCCATTTCCGACACATTTTTGAAAATTCTTCTTTTAAGGGGATAGAAAGTTTGTAACGGGAACGATTTTAGGCAAAATATTTGGATTTACGAAATAATTTCAGTGCTTTTGAAAATTCATCCCTTAATAGGGTTAAAAAGTGGTTGAAATTATCAGGAAATAAATCCACGCGAACGAAGTCGTTGGCAACAGCTGGTGTATACTCCAAGAAGATGGAGTTACTTTATTTGTTAACAATCTGATGAAGAGGCATAATAAAATAATATTAGTAACAAAATCACAGATTTTTTATTTTTTATGTTTTATTTTACCTGAGTCTAATCGTCCTAATATGATTATAGCAAATGTGATTGCTGGTTGTTGTAGTACCTGACCCTATACTATTTTTTAAACAGGAAGCGAGTCAGACTCAGATGGCGTGACAGACAACAAAAAGGGCATCATGGATAAAAGTAATCGAAAATTTCGCTCTCAGTTGGCTAAAAGCTTGAAATCTAAGGACATTTTCAAAAACAAAAAAGGAGGTCGTATTGGCACACCAGATGAAATAAGGTTGAATCAGCAAGGTCACTTTCTGCAATGTTTAGCGTACAAGCGGTACAAGAGATGCAGATTTTGCAGCACTCGCCGGCAAGAAAAGCGTTCTAAGTTTGAATGCAAAATATGCAAAGTGGCATTGTGTGCAGTTCCCTGCATGGAACTATATCATCAATAGTAGATCGGTAATTGGTCCACAAGTCTCCTAGAAATAGATTTTGGCATAAGTCTTCTCAGATATCGACATATTTATCAGTATCATAATATCAGTGCATTCGGTATGATGTTTTGTAATTTTTGGTTATTTTTATTGATTGTAAAAATTGTACATGTATTATTATTATAAATGTTTGTTGTCTTGAACACAAACACATGCGGACAAGCGAAGCACAGATGACAAGCGCGAAAAAGTAACCTGTAACCTTAATTACCGACCTACTACAAAAAACAAGCAGTATAAATACATATTATAGATATGAGAAGTCTTTCACTGATCATATGCAGATTATGCAGAAATTCTATAAAGAAAATGGAGAAATGAGGGAAATGATCTGTTTGTCCTCATCTGTCAGTGCAATGTCATCAGCGTACATCATAAGCCACGGAGATGGTTCATGGACTTTCGCCGAAACAATATCTAGCACTACGCTGAACAGAAAAGGACTCAGGGCTGAGCCTTGGTGAGTGCCAACTGTGATAGGGAATGGGTGAGTATCGCCAATGGCGGTCCTTACTATGGATTCCGAATTGTGGTACATGTCTTGGATAATATCAATATAGGTTTGTGGCACATTTTTCGCCTTCAAAGCCCACCAGATTACCTGGCGCGGTACGCAGTCGAAGGCCTTCTGCAGATCCAGAAAAGCCATATGCAAGGGCTTTTCCTTTTCTCTGTAGGCCTCGACTAGCATTCTTAGGGCACTTTACTCATAATACACAGACATTTGGTTATGTCTTGTGTTGACTTCTCCCGGGCCTTTGCCAAGCGAAAGAGTTTTCAACTTAATAAGTGAAATATTTGTTTTAATACATGCCAGACATGAGAAATTATAGGGAACGAATGGAACGATGTTTTTTAATTGAATTACTTTAAAGACATTCTTATTACCTATTGATTACGAACGTAGCATACAAACGTACTTGTATATGATGTACTTAATGGCTGCCGGGAAATAAAAACTGGTTTCCTAGTTTTTACCTTTTATAAGTAGCTGGTCTGATAAATTAAAAAATATTTTTTTTTTTAAATAAGGAAAGAAGTAAAATTTTAGGTAACTGAAGGTGTTATTCAGATTTTGAAATACGATATTAGTACGCTTCATGACTCTTAACATAAGGAAAGCTCTTGGAAACACAGACTTCTGTACCTAATTAAAAAAGCTCTTCCTATGCAGTTTGTATATATTAAACTTTTTTTCAGTTATCTTTGCCAAGAACAATCGCGGCTTCGAGGTTCTGATATGCAACGGATACGCCTTCTACATCCACAGATCTAGCAGCAAGGGTAAACGTACTCACTGGTGTTGCACTAAACGGGGATGTATCGCAAGAATAACAACCGCAGATAGGCACATTATAAGAATTAACAATGACCATGAACATTTGCCCCATCCGTTTGTAATACGCAACGGACTTTATTTAAGACTATAAACTTTTTAAAATATTTTATAGTTAGCTTTATTCTCTTGAATATTACGGTATGTATGTATGTATGTATGTATTGCAACACTTTATTGTACATAAGGGACAGGTAAAGATACAATAAACGGTACGGTTTCTTAGTCACAAAGAAATACATTCCTAAAACAAATCAATCAAGCGTAAAGTTTGGTCTACAATTCATGAATCGATCAATTAAAGCCGACCTCTCGACTTCTTCCCCAAGCCTGTACACCTTAATTTTAAAAATACATACATACATACAATAAAAATCACAAGATGCTACGTCACATTAATAACCCTTTTTGCTTTGTGCTTAGAAATTTGCAAATCAAAAAGATCTAATAATGACTATATGAAAGAAGCACAAAGATGGTATAGAGCTAAAATAAAAGAAAACCCTGACCAGTACACGATAGCCATAGAAAAACAGCGCCAGAGAGAGAAGGAAAAATACGCTTAATAAATCAAGTAGCTCACGCACAGAGAGATAATATTAGAAGGAGAAATAAAGAGGCCGCTAAAGCGCCTTACTTTAAGAAAAAGCAAAAAACTTGAGAATAAATAAGTGAAGTTTGTAGAGAGTGAACCCGAAATTGTTATTAATATTTAGGACTTCGAGTTGAAACGCGTGTCTAATTCAAACTGATTGTTCTAAATGCCTAAACTGAGTTTTTTCAGACAAAACTAGTTTGCACCTAAACTTGTTGAAAATTTGTTAACCTAACCAGATTTTCAAATCAGAATACTACTAACGCTGAAGTAGTAGTTTAAATGTTTATTTAAAAATATATGTTACTTCATTTTATTCTCGCGATGTTATAGAATCTCAGATAAGTAGACAAAAATGTAGTACAAAAGACATAAACGCGCGAGATTTTTTTTTATAGTTGACTACAGCGTATTGAAAGAAATTTTATAGTTGAATTGGAAACCCATACATGAAATGTATACAATTATAGTTTGGTATACGACATCTTAATTCAACCATTGCAGTCGACGAGTAGAAAAAAATATTTAAAAGACCGTGGTATATTTCAACAAGGTATGATAAACATTGTATGACACTGGTGTCAAGGATTAATATATCAATTCATAGACTGTAGAAATTTTAATCGTCTATCGTTTTAGTAATTCTCTCATTTTATTAGATTAATTATTATACACGTTTGACAATAAAGGTCCTTAAGTTTGTCCAAAATTTGACTTAAATCGCTTATCTGTAAATAATTAGGTAAGTTTAGGTTAAATAACAAAAAATATATTTTTACATTTTAATCGCAGTTCATTTATGGCGCAATAAATTATTTTGATTCGCATTTCAGTGTATTATTAAGTTAATATGGGGGCCTAGCTAAGATTTCAGTAGTACGTCGATAAAGTAAACGCCAAATAAAAAGTAAAAATGTATCGGGATGGTTATGTGACTATTTCCATGCATTATTAAAGTTTCAATTGACGTTTTCTTTACCAATTGACATCTTGGCTCCATATACCATTTTTATATCGTGCTCATTCACGGGATTTCTTAACTCTTGTCCCTTTCAATTATCAACATATGCATACTAAAAAAATATTTGTAAACGATTTTTTTTTTGTAATTGTAATTTTAATTTATGGTCGATCGCACCCTCGTTGAGTTCTGGCAACCTTACTCACCTCGATTTATGTTCTTGTTTATTGATTTGTGTTTATGTTTCGATAAATTCTTTTTTATTTATTTGAATTTAAGCTTTAAACTACTAATCTGCCAAACTGCAGTACAGTTTGTTGGCAGAAAAAACGAAACCTATCCTCAACGTTACTAACTTCTTATTAACTTACTTGCAGTATCTTGGGTCCTCAATGAACGTGGCAACGAAATGTTATTCGTGAACGGCTGCAAGTTCTACATCCACAAGGCGAACAGTAAAGGTTCGTCTAACTGCTGGGTCTGCACGGTCCGGAACTGCAAGGCGAGAATCTGGGCGACCACGGATAAGGAGATATACCGCGTTCTCGGCCACCATACTCATCCGCCGAAGTTCTTTTTACGTAATGGGGAGTTCATTAAAATATAGTACACAAACATACTATTGGATTTATAACAGTTACTGTTACAGTCTGTAGTTTGCAGTTGCAAAGGGAAAATCTGGTTGACCATGCATTATAAATAGATTTGCCGCGTTGTGTGTAGTGTGCGTACTCACTCGCCGAAATTCAACTCACGAATGGCAAAAAAATAAATGGTCAATGGATTATTGACAGTAAATGCGCTGTCACTCTTTCTTAGGACTAAGACACTGCACTGGATTACCGACTATTATTGCCTGACAAGTTCCAGTGTAGGCATTGTACTTATAGGTCCAGTGTCTTTAAAGAATAATAATACTCGTAACGACAATAAAATGCTCTGAATACGAGTAATTTAGCTTAAACTGAGAATTCATTTGTTTTAACTATTCATAAGTGTTCGTTGCTAGGCTTGCGTGATTAAAGAATATTTGATGTTTGAAGTCGTAGGTCGTTTTTTAGGGTTCTGTACCTCGAAAGGAAAAAAACTGAACCCTTATAGGATCAGTTTGTTGTCCGTCCGTCTATCTGTCTGTCAAGATCCTTTTTCTCAGGAACGCGTAGACGTATCAAGCTGGAATTTATATCTAATACTCAGGTCTACTGTCCCTTGGAGCTGTGAAAAAATCAAACTTCTAAGCCAACGCAATCAAAAGATACCGCCGTTTATGCCGCAAATTTTTGACACTCGCAAGGGAATCAAAACCTACAGGGTACTTCCCGTGAACTCAGAATCTTGAAATTTGGTACGAAGCAACGTCTTATAGCACAGATAAAGGAAAAATTGCGAAAACCGTTAATTTTTAGTTGCCTACATCATATAGGTAATAATACTATATACCTACAGGCTTGTACGGAACTTTCGGTGCGCAAGCCCGACTCGCACTTGGCCGGTTTTTTTATACTTAGTTTGAAAACCTAATTGATTATCGGTACTTTTTAGGGTTCCGTACCCAAAGGGTCAAACGGGACCCTATTACTGAGACTCCGCTGTCCGTCCGTCCGTCCGTCTGTCACCAGGCAGTATCTCATGAACTGTGATAGTTAGCCAGTTGAAATTTCTACAGATTATGTATTTCTGTTGCCGCTATAACAAGAAATACTAACAGAATGAAATAAATATTTCTTTCCAATCTCGCAGTTCTCATCCAATAACCGAAGTTAAGCAACGTCGGGCGGGGTCAGTAGATACTTGGATGGGTGACCGTTTTTAGAGATAATGGTACGGAACCCTTCCTGTGCGAGTCTGACTCGCACTTCGCCGATTTTTTACTTTATAAGATCTTGTAATTTTTTTTTAAAGAAGTGTGTATAACTTATTTAAACTTCTTCCAATTTTTTTTTTTGGAATATGTTTTATTTTGTTTACGTATGGATTTTGTGAACAATAAAAAATATTACTTATAACGTTATTCAGATATATTCTCTTGTTGGTGAGTCTTTATAAAGTTTGTTATATTTTTTAAATTATTTATATCATTCGATATAACCAAATTCTTTACAATTTCAGTTTCTTGGGTTCGTAATACACGTGGAAAGGAGCAAATAATCTACAACGGTTATACATTTTGCTTGCACAAGGGTAACAGTACACACACTACTGACTATTGGTACTGCACTGGCCATGGTTGCAAAGTGAGGATTTGGACTTCCAAAGATAGAGAAATACTCCGCGTGGCTAGAACCCATGGTCATCTACCGACGAAATTCGTAATTCGTAACGGAGTCTATTATAAATTATAATAGTCTTACTTAAATTAAATTGACTTAAACATGGTCGTGGTTTCCCCGATCATTACGAAAATACAATTTATTAGGTAAGACAGCGATTTTTCAATTTGCAGTGCATTCAGCTATTCTTTTTTTAGACATTGTTGAATGAAAATAAACACGTTGCTGAGATTGAATGAGTTCTATTAATGGTCAGTCGTAATATATGTTTAGCTTTCGTATATAAATTAAATTTATTGCAGTGCGAAAAAAATTGGTGTCAGAATTGTATAATGATCAAAGATATTACCGATATACTCGTACACAAAATGTACAGGTTTGGTGATTTGCTGACTGTGTGACAGTAAAAATAAAATATGCCCAAAAGTCTGTTGCTGTTATTATTTTTTAATGAATATGTAGTTGCCTAAAGAAGAAATAATATAATGAATTATTTACTTATTATTTATGTCGAAATTACTTTATGTTGAAATTATTTCTGAACAGATTTGGAAAATTATTGTTTGGTTCAAAAGTGTATATTTCCAGTTTTAAAACTATTTATTTGCCAACATTTTACGTTTGGCGATTCGTTTGGTTTATTAAGATTGTTAAACAAAGTATGCTTACAAAACTTTGCTTGAGGTAAAGTGAACTGATATAGAAGACCACAAAATGTTCAACGGAACTCCATAATGCCATGATGTATTCCACCTTTTCTTGGTCTAAACGTGAGTGATATGAGATCTAATATGGCCGATAATTATTTAAATTGTTTCGTGAAGTATTTTTTATTAAATATGATGTAAGTAATTGTTTATTTTATTATACCGTCTGGTGGCCACCCGGAAGATCGGTGATACCGCTGAGTTGACAGTGTGGAAGCGGATCTGCGTCACGAAATAGTATGAAATAATTGGCAGGAAAAGTGGCGTGCTCTCTTTTCGGAGGCCAAGACCCTCTTTGGATCGCTGAACCATATTAGTTAGTTATTGCTGCGTAAACTATCTTTTGAAAGTTTGCATATTGTAAAAGCAAATAAATTGACCAGTCTGAAGAATCCGCAAATAACATATTTGTACTAAGCAATAATGTTGTTCTGGAAGACGACTAGTAAGTAGTACTTGTAGGTAGTTAGCCAAATCCCTTGCTTCTCTGTCGTTGTAGCATGTCAAATGTATATGAAAAATTTGATTAGGTACCATAAACTGGGGTTACTTTGATTAGTGGGGTAACTTAAATCGCCGATTTTTACACGAATTCGTTTCTGATCGCTTTCATTATGTATTTATGTAAAGGTTGGCAATCCGCATCAAAAACTTAAGCGAGCCTTTAAAATTCAACTAACTATTTATCAAAAATCTATGATCAATGTTACCCCGCGAATCAAAGTAACCCCAGTTTACGGATTGTTCAAACGAATTATCTTTTTCAGTTTCCTGGGTTGTAAATCCACGTGGCAACAAAATGTTAATCTACAATGGTTTCACGTTTTATAAGCTTAAGAGCAATAGTAGATGTAGTAACTTTTGGTACTGCACCGGCAGTAACTGCAAAGCGAGAATTTGGGTGGCCAAAGATGGAGAGGTGAAGTTCGTGGTGGAGAGCCATGGTCATCCACCTACTAAATTTGTCATACGTCACGGCGTATACTATATAATATAGTGCTTGGAATAAGATTTTATGAAAATAAACTATGTCATAACTGATAAGTTTGTTTTTTAAATACAATTAAATGTATTTTAAAACTTCATTACCTACTTCAATATTTTACTAGCTAACCTACTACTTAAATGTACCTTCTCCGTTTCTTGAGTTCCATCACCGAACATCCAGACATAGGAAAATACAAATTATTCATCTTAAACAAGCTCTTATTCTGAATCTTGTGATTGCCTTTAAGTGGGGGATAAATTATATATGTGCTCTTTTAGCATGTAAATTATAGTATGTGAATTGTATCTTATGTTGGTGATCAATTTGATCAATTTGATGACCGGTTTGGCCTAGTGGGTAGTGACCCTGCCTACGAAGCTGATGGTCCCGAGTTCAAATCCTGGTAAGGGCATTGATTCGTGTGATGAGCATGGATATTTGTTCCTGAGTCATGGGTGTTTTCTATGTATTTAAGTATTTATATATCTATATAATTATTATATATATCGTTGTCTAAGTACCCTCAACACAAGCCTTATTGAGCTTACTGTGGGACTTAGTCAATTTGTGTAGTAATGTCCTATAATATTTATTTATTATAATATATATAAAAAAAAAAAAATAATAAAAAAACAGGCTCCATTTCAGTCATTATTTATATCTTTAAAATATATGAAAATTACAGAGAGTGGAAATTATTGAAGAGCCGAGGAATTTAAAGCATACTTAACACATACATCACTTGTTTATACATAGATCGTGTCATTCACGATGACGTGTGCCTTGACACGTATTACCATGTTAATAAATGTTAGATTTGAAAATCTGCGCATCACGTAGATGACACGAACGATAGTACACCTTTCGTGTCGAATGATGGTCCCTGTGACAGTTTCATTAAGTGGCTTTTGGTTCGGCTTAGTTAAAAAAAATATCAAAAATATATGCCTTTACCGTATTTTTATTGCTTATATGTTAAATTTCTAAATAAATTATGTGCAGAACTTCCAAAAATGACTACTACAAATGTTTTACGTTATGTTATAGCTACCCCATGTAAAATGAACTGTCATGGGGATATTTGACATGAGAGGTATAATTACTTAAAAAACAGTATAATTACCTACATGAAAAATATATACAATTTTATTTTCTACTTTTCTCAGTAGCTCACTAGACTTTTTTTTCAGTTGCCTGGGTTGTTAATCCACGTGGTAACGAACTGTTAGTGTACAACGGTTACACATTTTACATGCACAAGGGTAACAGTAGAGGTAATACTAACTTTTGGTACTGCACTGGCCCTAAATGCAAAGCGAGAATTAGCGCGTCCAAGGAGCGAGAGATTTATCTCGTCGTGGAAACCCATTCTCACCCACCGGCGAATTTCGTCATACGAAACGGAGTGTTAATTAAGTTGTAATGTATGTTTTATTGAAATAAACTAATTGACAACGATGTTTTTTAACCCATTTAGCGCTAATCTCGACATTGTCTTTTGCCTCTACGAAGCATTTCCGCTACATACCAGGAATACCAAGTTATCGCCTACGACCGTTGCTCAGCCGTGATTATGTTAATTGAATTGCATTGTGACAAGTTATAATAATTCAAAATATTTTAACTAAACAAATTTATCTTTTGATTTTAATTACCTACATTTTCTGATAAATAATGTCTAAGCCAAAAGTAAGTAAGTCTGTCTGGTACAAACAGCAACACTCTTAGAGTGAGGTTACACTGGTGAGTTGCGTTGCGTTTGCGTCGCGTCGTTGCAACGCATTAATGTGCCATGTCATGAAAAACATATGTAAAAAGACGCAGCGTTGACGCTACGACGACGCTTGCGACGTAACAACGTGACACAACGCAACGCAATGCACCAGTGTGTATTTACAACCGTTAACAGTATGGGCGATGGTACTACGTTTGAAAGCCAGACCCCTTCTAATTCTAACCCTTTTATTAATTTTTTTAGTAATCTGGGGAAGAAACTCCCGAGGCAGTGAGATGTTAGTCTATAATGGCTATACCTTTTATGTGCAAAATATTAGAGGAGATAAATTTTTTTGGCGCTGCAGCACTCGGCACTGCAAAGCAAAAATATACGCAACCAAGGATAGAGTAATATATCGAGTTTTAGAAGACCACTTTCATCTACCAGCCAACTTTGTTATACGTAACGGTATATACATAAAATTGTGATGAATTAAAACATTTAGTGTGAAAAGAAAATTTTAATTTCGGGGACTCCGAAATAAGAAATTCTCCGAGCGTATATTATGTAGTTAACATCGACGGGTAGTGATATTTTCTTTTCTTTCTTTATTTCTATATCTAGTTAAAAATATGACATACATACCTATTTTAAAATCTTATTTTCGTTTAAAATCGTTTCAATACTACTTACATTCAAATCTTGCAACATAGCTCACTAAGCACTTATACTTATTACTAATATGTTCACTTCTTAGGATTTTTACAAACATGACTATGCATTTCTTTTGTTTTTCATTAAGAAAAGAGATGCAACCCGAATATTTGAGTACTTGCGATTAAGCAAACAACATTAGGTATATACTCGTAAACGCACCACAACGTCAATAGACTAAAAAGTTGAATAGCTCTGCTTGAATTTCAGCTTCCGTTCAATGGGTGCGTGATATCTGCGGAGGTCCTGTAGTGGTTTGTAACCATTACTGTTTTATTCCGCATAAAACAAGCAAAAGGCTGAAGAATGTCCTCGTTTACCTCTGCAGCTACGGGTCTTACTGCAAAGCGAGAATCGTTACCACGAAAGAAAATAATATTATACATATGAATCCGGCGCATAATCACAATCCAAAGCGTTATGTTATAAAAAATGGAGTTTATATTCAGCTCTAGTATTCCATTACAAATAATTTTAACTGATGGACATGAAATCGATGTTAGGTATTTTTATTATAATGTAAGTACATCAAACTACATTTTGGTTTTTAACTTAGTAATTAAGTCATTATTTTCATTCGGTATTTTTATTTCAAATTGATGCTATAAATGAACTTAAATATATATTTGTAATCTGTGCATTGCAGTGTTTATTTATACTCATCATTCATCCATAATTAGAAATGTGTTCGTATGTGTGTTAGTATTCTAAAAACTTACTTAAGTCTGCTAAGTTTTTCAGTTCCTATGTTTGAACATAATAATAAGTCGAATAATAACAACAAAAATTTTTTAGCCTCAGCACAATGGATTCGAAACACTCGCGGCAATTCATTGCTGGTCTACAACGACTACTGCTACTTTCTCCACAAAGCAAGTAGCAGGCTCAAGAATGTCTACCTTTGCAGTCAGGGCAACACGTGCAAAGCGAGAATCGTTGCTACGAAGGAGAATAGGATTATGCTTGTGAATGAATTCCATAGTCATCCAAAGAAGAAGTATATCATAAGAAATGGAGTTTACTTTAGACTGTAGGGGTAGGCTTGTAAATGAGTACTGAGTAGTAAACATTATCTATGGGTTTGATTTGTGTTCATTTTCGACTTTCATTTTGGGTTTTTCACTCGAAGTGAGACGTCTGAACACAAAATGAACCAAAAGTGAAAAATGAATTCATTAGTGAAACAATCCAATAGCGTTGGATATAAACACTCGAACTCCGAATGAACAAAAAATAACCAATGTCAACAGAGAATGAATGTTCATTTGGATTATGCACATTTTTTTCGAATCCTGTGGGTACTTACCTAGTACCTAGACGAACATAACATAAAGATCGCAACAAAATGGTATTCAAGTGAATAAATAAAAAACGCTACTATTTTTGAAGCATTTAAAAAAGTATCAATACGATTCAGGATTGTAAAATTAGCTAGTTTCCTCAGCAAAGTATTCGAGGCTTTCGAGGCTCCAAATATTTTTTTTCTTGCGATGTCGACGCTTCCTTTGTTTCTTACTTGTGAACATCTTTATTAAAGTTATTTCAAGAGGCAGTACTTTATTCGACGTCATAGTGAAAGAAAAGAAAACGTGAATAATTTTATCAGCAGCCGTGTGAACATGCAGTGAAAGAAAAATGAAACATTCACATCAATGAACATTCATTCAATTGAGCCATCTGACCCCACTTCAACATTTCGGTTTAAAGACATAAACTCCACGATATGTCAGATTATGTAATTTATTGAATCACTATTACACGGTAGGTACTACAAGTATTCTCCATAATAATTTTAATTGAACACCGTTTACTCGTGCGACGCGTCCGACCCGTGCGGCCGCTAACACCAGAATGGCCGCCATGCTCTCACTTCCTGTCCTACCCCACCTGGCATAACTGACCGCTAGTTTCCAACCGATTTTAAGATTACCCTCAAATTATTACCTATTTAATTAATTTAGTCAAATCACCTTACACTTATAAGAACAGTTCACTTACATGAAATTACAATAAATTGTAATAGTTGTGGATGAGCTCTGGATATGGAGAAGATCTGATTCTATTATTGTTAAAGACCGTTTCCATAGAAGGAAACGTGTTTCTATGGAGTGATCCAGAACTCACCAAACTTCACTACTGAAAAGTTCACAAATACCTTCGGCTAACTACAATCATAGATAGGGTCGCGGTTCAGGCCACTATGGAGTGAGAATAGGTATCCAAAAATTTAAGGTAGGACGCCAGGATACTATCCTCATCAAGCGCATGACATATCCAAATGAAAATCCCAAATTTATTTAATACACAGTTTATTCCTTAAATATATATGACCCGCTACGGTCAACACGAGTTATTTATTAGTAAATAAGTAATACTAAATACTTCTTAGTGACACCACTATTTCTTGAAATTTACACTAAATACATCATAGACATCTCTGTGTCTACGGACAACAATATCAAAATTTGTCTTCCTAACATAACACTGTCTAAAGTAAAAGTTATGCCCCAACCTCCGGGGATGTTTAGCAGTAAGCAATTGCTCACAGGGATTACAGGTTACCTGTTCAGCGTAAAGGGTCCATATTTAACTAAAGGTATCTCATAAAAGTCTTAACTTCACGGACACTGCCAAGAAGAACGCTGCCACCGGATGGCACAGCCTTAGAGAACCAGGGTCCAGAAAAACCAGGGTCCAGGAAAAAACCCGGGGTTTATGCCGGGTCCATTATTTCCTATACCAACGACGGCGCCTGCAGACCGCGTGGCAAGACGAAGAGGTGGTTGACGTTACATTAGGTTTTGCAAGTTATGTTAAATTGAAGGAAAAAGATTAGCAGCCGCCATTTTAGGTAGGCTCTAAGACGCTAAATTATGCACATTTTGGGACGAGCCCTAAGATTGATTGCCGAAAGATTTTCTAATATACTTCACATCTTGAAGATCGATCGAACAATGATTTTTCAAAATTCCAATCCGAGAAACCACAGACAAACTGATGAATGAAAACCTTCTCATTCAATGGATACCACAACTGACCGGTTTGACTCTCGGAATAATTCGAAATATCAACAATAAAAAGAGTTACTCATTTTAGGAAGCAAATAATACGGACTTTATTAATAATTGGAAATTATAAAAAGATAAAAGAACCACAAGTATATGTTTATTGTCGTACAACAAGGGTGACCGACCGTCTGTTACGGAACCATGGACAAAAAAAACCAAATGACATTGACAGCTGTCAGTGTCTACCGCTGAAATAAACAACTGCTCAGTTTTATCGAAATCATACTGTTAATACGTGGTATTTCTATGTTTTAAAATGTATTTCAATTGTGAAATGGATATACCCCAACGAAAGCAAAGTGCCTGTGTCCTAGCACAACGCAGGAACACGACATGGATGCGCAAAATGCAACGGAGTGAACGCACAGACTGACCTACCGCTCCGGTAAGTTTTGTCCACTCAATATAGCTAAAAGCGTATATGTAAAGTTGAAAATATATACTACAGGTCTCAGTTCTTGACTGACCCACTATGACATCCGTGTCGAAGACATTTCAACTACCAAATCTTACCAAAACAAACATACCATTTTCTAACCTATAAAGTACCTATACAATATGCTACTCAGCTGTTTATAACACTGGGTGGATACCCCAAAGTGTTACAGTTCATCTTTAGTTGGGTTAAAAAAAAAATTTTTTTTTCAAAAAAAAAAATTTTTTTTAATGCTATACGCCCAATAGGAAGTGAACACCTTAACCTACGAAACGTAAATAAGAAACCATAGATAATCTATAAAGAAAAACAAGTCTTACAACCAAAGTTATACCTATGACTTGGTGAATGATCAGTTCGACCAAGGAAATCTAACGACTAATTTTGGTTCGAACCTTCTTATTCCTAGTGCGCGCTTTCCTAAACCTAAAAGAAAACGTCAAAGACGGCAACGTTAACAACCTTCCCTTTATTAAAGAAATTGCCTATCACCGACAGTAGTGGAAATATGTAACAAGCTGCATTCTCTAGCTATTACACAATTCCTACAATTACAAACAAAAGTTCAGTTACAGTACAAAGTTTAGCGAGAACGTAGTCCCTTTTTCAATAATTAATAGTATTTCATGTAATAGGCCCGTTTAGGGTTTATAAGTAAAGTAAGTTTCTGCAGTTTATTCAGATTATTTAAAGTTTTATGTCTTTATAAGGACACATGAAAGATTAATGTTGGTCCGTGTGCACCCGGTACCAATAAAAACAAAAACATGGAACAAATACCCAGTCTGATGAAAACCAGCTTGTGCCAGGCTGCATTCAGTTTAGTAGGTACGTTCAATATTTAGTATCACATAGGATATTTACAAGTGTAAGTATCCAATTGGTGTTAAGACGAGTACCGCTAGGAAGACGGCTCGGCTTCACCAGGACGTACAATGTCTTTTATATGGAAGTTACCTAGAAGTTTTCCTTCTAAGGATTTTAAAGAGTATACAAGAGGACTCAATTTTTTATGAATGACACATTTGTCATAACGGGGCGCTAATTTAGCAGAAAAATGTTTTGCTGCATTTGACAATGGGAAACATCTTTTATAAACGATTTGTCCTTCTTCCAGTTCTACGTGACGCTTCCTCATGTTATAATACCTAGCGTTACGTTCATGGGAGGCAATCAACGAGTAACGCACTTTTTGAAATACAGTTTTGAGCTCTTTAAGTCTTTCAGAAAAAGCACCACTGGTATCTAATTCGAGCGCGTTTTGATCTATGGGACCTTCGCTATTATAAAGGGAACCATCTAGAATCATTTGACGACCATGTGTTAAGAAATACGGTGTGTTTTTAGTTACTTCGTGACGAGCTGTATTCAATGCACATTGTATTTCCGATACGTTCTTATCCCAGTTACGGTGATCAGAACGCACGTATGAGGCAATGGTTCTTACTAGTTCACGGTTCACTCGTTCCGTTTGATTCGTCTGAGGATGATACCTAGGGTTATAGAAAATATGAGGGACATCATATTTGGACATTAATTCTCGAAAGTCTTTGGAAGTAAATTGAACACCATTGTCGCAGAATATATATTTAGGAACCCCATGTATAAGGAATATCCCTTTTTCCATACACTTAACGATAGCTTTAGCAGTTATGTTGCGTAGTGGAAACAAAGTCACATACTTACTGAAATAATCAGCACATACGAAGAGATACTGATTTCTCAGATAAGATGGAGGAAAGGGACCAAGAATATCACAAGATATTGCTTCGCCTGGCGACGATATACGTCGTGGATTACCCATCAAACCAGGACGAGCTAAGTTAACAGGTTTATAAGTTTTACAAATTTCACAAGAGTCGACGTATTCCTTCACGTCCTGAAATAAAGTAGGCCAATAATATATGTCGGCTATTTTGGAATGAGTTTTACCCACGCCAAAATGACCTGCTGTAGGATCATCATGACACTTATTTAGGACTTCATTACGATGCTCATAAGGAAGTACCAGCTTCCAGTCAAATTGAGCTGTCAGACGATACTTATTCTTAGAGTAACGGAAAAGTTTATCATTTTCAATTTTAAAGTTGGGAAAGAGAGTAGGTTTTTCAGACACCTTTTTATATAGATCAAGATACCAAGGATCTTGAATAGTAGCAGAATTTAAAGAACTGACGTGAATACGAGAAAGACAGTCAGGTATGACATGTTCTTTGCCCTTCCGGTGAATTATTTCAAAATTAAATTGACTCAATCTACACGCCCATCTATTTAATCGTCCTGTAGGGTTTTTTAAGTTTTGAAACCATTTTAAAGATGCATGATCTGTTACAATATAACATTTTCTCCCTTCTACATATGCACGAAATTGCTCAAGACCATAAATCACAGCTAAGAGTTCGCGCTCAGTAGCTGAATAGTTCGTCTCTGGTTGGTTAAGTGTGCGGCTGCAGTAGGCAATAGGATGATCGACTCCATTAAAAGGTTGAATCAGAACAGCGCCTACGGCGTAGGAAGATGCATCCGTATGGATATAGAAGCATTCATTAAAGTCGGGACATTTAAGAATAGGAGAAGACACTAAGGCAGATTTAAGTATGTTAAAAGAATCGTTGACTTCATCTGTCCATTCAAATTTTACTTTCTTACTCGTTAAGCGAGATAAGGGACGAGCTATTTTTGCGAAATTATTAATGAAACGTCGGTACCAACCGCACATTCCCAGAAAACGTTTAATATCCTTAGCATCTTTGGGAGTAGGAAAATTTAAAATTACATCAATTTTAGACGGATCGGTTCGCAGACCGTATCGATCAACTAAATACCCAAGATATTTAAGTTCACTCCTACAGAAGGATGATTTTTTCATGTTAATAGTTAAGTTTGCCGATTTTAGTTTTTCAAAAACGGCATTGAGCAACCTTATATGTTCATCAAAATCGGAAGTACAAATAATTATGTCATCAATATAACAGAAAACCTTGTGATCAAAATGAGAAGTAAAGAGATTGTCCATGAGACGTTGCATAGTAGCAGAGGCACCTACTAAACCAAAACACATTCTCTTATAATGGAATAATCCCTTCCCTGGTACAGTAAAACTAGTTTTCTCCTTGGAGTCTTCACTAAGAGGGATCTGATGATATGCCGCACTTAAATCAAGAGATGTAAGGAATTTCGCATCGCGTAAGTTGTCCAGTATATATTGAACGTGTGGTACGGGATACGCATCAGATTTTGAAACTGCATTTACTTTTCTACTATCTAAACAAAGTCTTAAATCTCCGTTAGGTTTTTCCACCATAACGACAGGAGAATTCCATGGAGAATGCGAAGGTTCGACAATTCCTTCCCTCAGCATACGATCAACTTCTTTCGCTAAAGCAGCTTGTTTAAAAGGACTAAGTCTATAATATTTTTGTTTTATCGGAGGAGTATCCCCAGTATTTATAACATGTTCAATTAAGTGAGTCTTTCCCAGACCAACCTTATCCGTATCAATTTGATCATAAAGAGATTTAGTAGTCTCAAGTTGAGATTTTTGTTCCGAAGATAAAGAATCATATGTAGTAAGTCCTGTCTCTGACGGTAAAACGTCAAGACTAGCAATATAATGAGAATCAGTCTTTTCTATATCAGTAATGAGGCCAGGAGCTAATCCATAGGCTCTCCAAAAGTTTAAACCAAGTACCATTGGAGTAGCAATCTCCGGTTGAATATTAAAATGTATAAGTTTAACTTGACCTTTATAATTTACTGGTATAATCATATATTCAGTGGCTACGATTCGATTATCGTCAGCTACATTCACCATAACCGGTTTAGTATGTTTTTGAATAGGTATCCCACCGGTGGCGAATACTAAATGGCTGTTGTGGCCCAGGAAACTAACACTGGCTCCACAATCTAATAACGCCTTGAAATTCAAGTTAAGTATATTTAAGAGAGCATATACCCTGTCATCTCCCTTCGGAGGATTAAAGAAGATTGTCTTTTCTGCACGACAGGGAGCAGAAGATCTAGAATTGTTATTAGCAGAAAAGACCCTATTTAGTTTTTTGTCTTGGAGTTACATTTAACACATTCTGGAGTTTTCACCCCTTTTTCTCCGCATTTAAAGCAAACGATATCTCGAGAGCTCTTACACTCTTTAGTGTTATGATTGGACCTACCACATCGAAAACATTTCGTGTGAGAAGAGCTTTGTGCCACAGAAGCAACAAAGTTTCTGGAAGAATTAGGGAAACGAGACTGAAACGACTTATTACGAGGTTCTACATTCTTCGACGGATTGTCAGAGGAAGAATCATTAGTCTTGTTTGAGAGAATCGGTTCGCGAAACTGCTTCGCCTTGACTTGCGCCAATTCAATGCGCTTACACAAAGACTTCAATTGCTCTATCGATTCTATGTCGTGTAAGGCTAAATCCTTGGAATACTCTGGGCGAATATTCCGCATCATAGTATCCAGCTTCTCTTGCTCAGGAACCTCCTTCGTCAGACGCTCATACATCCCTAACACGGTTGATACGAAAAAGACAATTGTTTCGGACTTGGCTTGAGTCCTAGCCCGTATTTCCTGCAACAATTGGTGATCCAAATCAGGTATGTCAAATTCCTCTTGTAGAGCCGCGGTGACCTCCTTATATGTAGTAAGTTTTGTACGTTGCGACCGGAACCACGACAACGCCGGACCCTCAAGAACTTCAGGAAATCCCCTATATATACGACTCTCTGAAATTCCTCTGGCATCTCGCAACTCCTCGAGGCGAGACAGAAACGTACGAACGCAGGTGTCACCTTTGAATTTCAAATTCAAGGAATTTATGTTGAAAGTCTTGTCCGTTTTATAAATAATTTCCCTAACAATACGAGATTCGTTAGGAGATTGAAAATCATCATCTGACCCAGACGACGCAGAAGAGCCTTGCTCATTCAACCGATCTAATAAAGAAGTAATTAATGTTTTCAACAGAAGTACCGCTTCGGTCTCCTGAGGTAACCGTGAAACACGACACAAAAGATATTTGCATCGCGAGGATAGTCTATCAATCGCCGACGCCGTTAAGTCTCCTTTCGCTTCTAAATCTATTTCCTCTACCTTACGTTGGCAGAGCTCCAATTCGGCAACTTCGTTACTTATTAACAAGTCCTGGCACTTCAAACTACCCTTTTTGGCTAAATCTGCAGTCTGTTTTAACGCATGACATAAGCTGGACCGACGCGATATAGGATTAACCGGAAGTCTGCGAATCGCCAGTTCATGTGCCATTTCGTCTTTATGTAAATGTATGATTTTACATCCCGCATTTAGGAAATCCATTTTTTAAGATTGATATTTAATATCAGAAGTAAGTCAGTGTCAAGTTTTGAATTGTAATATTTTAAAGTTAAGTTAAAACTTTATTAGATTTTAACCCTTTTTAAAGTATTTTAAAATAGTGAGAAAATTTCTCTTATGTAAGGCTAATTATTTAGCGTAGTATAGTTTTATTTATAAGTTGGTTAAATTTATAAGTTTAACCTCCAACTCAAGCAACCATTTAAAACAATAACTTGCAATCCCTTTTACATAAAATAACCTTAATACTAAAATAATGCAAAAATGTTTCACTTGGACATGTCATACTCCATAGGCCCCACGTTGGGCGCCACTGTAATAGTTGTGGATGAGCTCTGGATATGGAGAAGATCTGATTCTATTATTGTTAAAGACCGTTTCCATAGAAGGAAACGTGTTTCTATGGAGTGATCCAGAACTCACCAAACTTCACTACTGAAAAGTTCACAAATACCTTCGGCTAACTACAATCATAGATAGGGTCGCGGTTCAGGCCACTATGGAGTGAGAATAGGTATCCAAAAATTTAAGGTAGGACGCCAGGATACTATCCTCATCAAGCGCATGACATATCCAAATGAAAATCCCAAATTTATTTAATACACAGTTTATTCCTTAAATATATATGACCCGCTACGGTCAACACGAGTTATTTATTAGTAAATAAGTAATACTAAATACTTCTTAGTGACACCACTATTTCTTGAAATTTACACTAAATACATCATAGACATCTCTGTGTCTACGGACAACAATATCAAAATTTGTCTTCCTAACATAACACTGTCTAAAGTAAAAGTTATGCCCCAACCTCCGGGGATGTTTAGCAGTAAGCAATTGCTCACAGGGATTACAGGTTACCTGTTCAGCGTAAAGGGTCCATATTTAACTAAAGGTATCTCATAAAAGTCTTAACTTCACGGACACTGCCAAGAAGAACGCTGCCACCGGATGGCACAGCCTTAGAGAACCAGGGTCCAGAAAAACCAGGGTCCAGGAAAAAACCCGGGGTTTATGCCGGGTCCATTATTTCCTATACCAACGACGGCGCCTGCAGACCGCGTGGCAAGACGAAGAGGTGGTTGACGTTACATTAGGTTTTGCAAGTTATGTTAAATTGAAGGAAAAAGATTAGCAGCCGCCATTTTAGGTAGGCTCTAAGACGCTAAATTATGCACATTTTGGGACGAGCCCTAAGATTGATTGCCGAAAGATTTTCTAATATACTTCACATCTTGAAGATCGATCGAACAATGATTTTTCAAAATTCCAATCCGAGAAACCACAGACAAACTGATGAATGAAAACCTTCTCATTCAATGGATACCACAACTGACCGGTTTGACTCTCGGAATAATTCGAAATATCAACAATAAAAAGAGTTACTCATTTTAGGAAGCAAATAATACGGACTTTATTAATAATTGGAAATTATAAAAAGATAAAAGAACCACAAGTATATGTTTATTGTCGTACAACAAGGGTGACCGACCGTCTGTTACGGAACCATGGACAAAAAAAACCAAATGACATTGACAGCTGTCAGTGTCTACCGCTGAAATAAACAACTGCTCAGTTTTATCGAAATCATACTGTTAATACGTGGTATTTCTATGTTTTAAAATGTATTTCAATTGTGAAATGGATATACCCCAACGAAAGCAAAGTGCCTGTGTCCTAGCACAACGCAGGAACACGACATGGATGCGCAAAATGCAACGGAGTGAACGCACAGACTGACCTACCGCTCCGGTAAGTTTTGTCCACTCAATATAGCTAAAAGCGTATATGTAAAGTTGAAAATATATACTACAGGTCTCAGTTCTTGACTGACCCACTATGACATCCGTGTCGAAGACATTTCAACTACCAAATCTTACCAAAACAAACATACCATTTTCTAACCTATAAAGTACCTATACAATATGCTACTCAGCTGTTTATAACACTGGGTGGATACCCCAAAGTGTTACAAAATTAACATTATGTAACATATTCCAACACATCTTAGTAAATATTATTATATATATATTCTTTCAGCTTAGTTTTAAACATTGTCTCTGAATGAGTTTCTTTAACATCTTTTGGTAGGTTTTTATACATTTGTGCACCTTCAGATAAAATGATTTTTTTTTCCATAATTAGTTCTGTCTAAATAATTTTATTTTATTAGTATTTCTTAAATTATGTCTAAATTTTCGTTTTGTTGATATTAACTGAGAGTGTATATTTTGTGTAAGTAACTTATCGATGAGTATGCAAGTACAGTATGTGTATAGTTGTTTTAGATTAAATAGTTTTGTTTTAGTATAAAGTGACTTCGATTTTATGAGCTGAGGATATTGAAATAGAGTTTTTACTAGTTTATTTTGTGATCTCTGCAGAAATTGACGATTTGTCTTAGCTGCGCATCCCCACACTTCAATTAGGTATTGTATTGTACTTCAATATGATGATTGTGGTGACACAATTACACTTTGTCACTTGTAATTCGGTGAAGAGTTAGCTTAGACGGACTCTAAATACGTTTGGTTTTATATTTATATAAGATGTGCGTATGTTTTGTGTGTGTGTAATAAAGGTAAAAAAAAACATTTTAGGTTTTTTATTTGGAACCTAATTAAAAATACTCCATGACTCAAGGCTACTGGAGGGCTTGGCAAATATTATTTTAAATGTTACATTTTAGTTTAGCTTCCTCCTCTAATAAGCTCAATACCTAAATAAAATTCTAAATGAGCAACTTCCGAATTTATTATGGAACTGATTTTTTTTTCTAATAACTTATTTTTATAGTGTTTTCTTACACAATCTCGTTACCACCATCGATGTAAGTAATTAAACAATCTTGATGTATTCCGTTGCGTTGCGTAAAAAAAAGTAAAGTCTGGCGGCCCAACTCGAACTTTAAGATACGGCAAATATTAAGTCTAGATACGATATGGATCAGATATATCAGTGTCAAAAGTGACGTTTCTTCAAACAAAAACGTAACTTTTTACACTGACATATCGGTCGGTCGAGCGGGAATTTATTATACTTAAATTCCAGCCTCAGCTCATTGGGTGCGCAACGTTCGCGGTGGACTATCCCTAGTGTACAACGACTATTGCTACTATCTCCACAAGGCGAGTAGCCGGTGGACTGCAAACGTGTACCTCTGTACCCTTAACACCTGCAAGGCGAGAATAACTGCTACGAAGGAGAATAAGATTACCCATGTTAACGAATATCATAACCATCCAGCGAAGAAATATATTATACGAAATGGCGTGTATATAAAACTGTAATGACTATTGAGTTGTGTTTTAAGGCCCGTGCACACCGGATATATACAGATTCTTATGAAATACGACCCACCGCTGGTATGCCGTGTGCGTGCACGGCTCCGCAGGCGCATGTGCAAGTCTACGCACACGCATCGGTGTGTTCTGGCCTTAATTTCTGGCATTTATATTCAAATATATAAAATAATTTTAGCTCTACATGCAAAATGAATAATAATGAGTTAAATTGAATATTACATATTAGGAAAAATTTTAGTTCATCGTAGGAGATTGTTATTTATATAAAAATAAAACAAACAACTTAAATATGTAAAAGTTAGTTATATGACCTTCCATGCAATCAAAAATATAGAATACCTAAATATTCATCATTGTAGTTGTTTTTTTTTTAATTTCATTGGATTTTTAATAACAAGCTGATATAGCACAAACCATTCACGCATAATGAGTAAGAGCCGCTGTACCCGGCTATTTTCTACCGAACCACTGTTCCCACCGGCCCTACTTATTTTAATAAAATAAGCTTTAAATAGAATTATTGCCTAATACAATTATTTTAATTATTCTATTTTCCAGTGTTTATAGCGCGTAACACCAAGGGTTTGGACGTACTGATCTATAATGGTTTCTCTTTCTATCTGCACAAGCACGCCAGCAGGGGCAAGAACAACGTCTGGGTCTGCACCATCGGGCCCTGCAGGTCAAGAATTATAGCCACCAAGGATGGGATGATAATAAGATCGAAGCTGGATCATACGCATAAAGCGCCGTCATTTATTATCAAAGATGGCATTTACCTTAAAGTCTAGTAGCGACTTTCTACAAGCAGTTTAGCAAAATCAAGAACAAGCTCAAGTTGTATACAAAGGACTCTACAGAATTAGAATACTAGCGCCCAAGGACGAAAAGATCATATGTTCATACATGCCGTTATTTTATATCAAGGATGGATTTAACTCCACAGTTTAGCCTACTCGATCAAAGACGCCAGCAAGCTCAACAACAATGTGTGCGCCGTTGAATCCTGCGATTCGGGCTAGAAATGCTATAATATGGTACTTGCGCAATACGTAAGTGCTTAGGTTCTAAGTAAAAGTACCTCAAAGTTTAGGATCTGCTACAAGAAGTCCAGCAAAGGCTAGATAAATGTCCGGGCATTCACCATTGGTTCCTGCAAAGCAAGGATCATAGCGGCCAAGAATATTAGTGAATATGCGGATCATATTCGTAGATTCGTAGAAATGCTATAATATGGCACTTGCGCAATAAGTGCTTAGGTTCTAAGTAAAAGTACCTCAAAGTTTAGGATCTGCTACAAGAAGTCCAGCAAAGGCTAGATAAATGTCTGGGCATTCACCATTGGTTCCTGCAAAGCAAGGATCATAGCGGCCAAGAATATTAGTGAATATGCGGATCATATTCATAGTTGGAGTTTACCTATTTTTTTTTTCAAACACATGATGTCCGGCTCACATCGGAGGCCAAACGCCAGGACATGGAAAACATGTCAATACAATACACAAAATCATATTTTACAAAATTTTACAAATACACGAGTAAAAAGAAACAAAAAAAAAAAGTAGGTAATGATATTTTAAAGTGATTAGTATTAGCTTTCTGCTTAAAAAAAAATGTTACTTATATACAATTATATATAGGAATTTAATACACTCTCATGTGATGTTTATAAATGCAAAATGAATTGTAACCTGTGTGTTTCATTTCACTAATAAAGCGTTAAACCGATTCAATTACTTTTATCAAGGCTGATGGGAGATAGATACAGCGAACTGCAAAATTGCATGGACATGCAATTTGATGGAATCGAATTAATTCATAAAGTGGCCGAACACTGCTTAGTGTGGGCAATCCAGGGCTATGCTATGATTATCAACATCCTTATTGTTTGCCGAAAATGTTTTATTATATATATGAAACTTGTCCCGTGCACATCAACAAAAATACAAACGAGAGCTATGCACTAATTAATATCAAATCAAATGCCTCAGCATTAATACTTTGGATATTAATATGATACGATATTTCGTGCTTAAGAACACCAAGCATGCCTAGGCATACGCATATGACCACCAAGGACCGTCTTGCATTCCCCACATAAACTAGAACTCTCCTATACTGATTCTAATCCACACTTACTCTGTTATTTTATTTCAGTACAGTATGTCCAGAACCCCGCTGGTCGCTTCATTGCACTCATCAACGGCTACACATTCTACAGAGCAAAAGTGAGGGCCCATTCGATTAGTTGGCAGTGCACCAAAGGGTCGCCATGTAAGGCTCGGTTCAGCATATCAGACAGGGGTGACATGTATAATGCGAATCTTCAGCATTGCCATGGACGGTTCAAGTATGTCATAAAAGATGGGCTTTATATTAAGTTAAAATAGCCTCAATATCTTCATATTTTATGAATAACTCCTTAAACCTTATATGTAGGTAGGTATATAATATATTCTTCATGATACCCTTTTTATGCATATTATCTGAACGAACAAAAAGGTACGAACGAATTTGCTTTACTGAACCTTTTAAAATTAGATAAATTATTGAATTAGCAATACACAGACACTTAATAGAGACAACCGCAAAGTACACACGACACCAAAGATAAAAAGTTATTATAATTATACGTATATATGTATTACATGTATATGTGTATTACATATATTATTATATAAGGGCGTCTGCTGGCTGGCGCGGTTGCAGGGAGCGGATGAGCGAGTTAACGAAATATAATATGAGCAATGCTAACTGACGTGGACGCGTACGATGGATTTTACCTACAATGGCACCCGCGCGTGCGGGCGCCCGCTCCGTGCACCCGCGCCAGCTAGCGGACGCCCTAAAGTAAATAGGTATGTAAGTCAATAGCTTAAGTCAAACAAGAATATAATGTTATACAATAAAACTGACCAGTAATATATGATCATGCGTCATGTTGCGGAATTTAATTGGAACTAATTTCTTACACTGACTATAATTTTATTTTATGTTATATGATAGGTTGCTACTGTAGTCTGTGTCATCGTGGCGGTTTTCTTGAATAATACTTAAGTGTTGAATATTAAACTACAAAAAAATTCCAATACGATATACATAGTCAAGAGCGAAACTTTGTAAATAATGTATATAATAAACTGTTGGAAATAAAACGTTCGGGAAATGAAACTATATCGCTCCGAAACATTTCCAAATCAACATCAGAGCTGACAGGTAAACAAAGGCAAGGCAAGGTAGGCGAGTATCTGCAGTAATTATAGTCATGAGTAAACTTTCTAGGTAAATTAGAGGCATTATTTACGCGAATTACGAGAGAAGGTCATACCTCCTTAGGTTTGTAGGCCGTCAAAGAAAAACCGGAAATAAGAGAGAAGATACAATCTGGCGATTTTGACCTATGTGTGCTACGTAACAAAGTACATTCATTGGAAATTGTAAAAAAGAAGTACGATAAAAAAAAATGTGGAGTGTCACGGTGATCACGGGGTGTATGTCAACGAGTTGCCAATCCACATTGTGCAGACTATACTGAACTGTTCCACATAAATGAAAATAAAAGCTCCCTCTTGAAAATGGATATATATTATCGGTCAGGTTGTAACTCGATGTATGGTCTAAGATACGTTTTAAAGAATATTTACCCTCACCTGTTATTTAACATTATTCCTTATAACGTATCTCCTATTAGTATCAATAGTTAGTAATTATAATAACTCTTCATATTATTTTATGACAACCCAAGTAAATTATTTTATACGTTCGTAATATTAATAATAATTGTTTCTAGTCAATAAAACATTTAATCCTTTAATTCGAAGTTAATGAAAGTCCCAATGGTGATTCCAATCCTAATTTTGCTATATAATCTGTGATGTTAAATAAAATTATTTGTTGGACTCTGACTAAAGAACTATGCAGGCCGGTTGAGAGCACTTGTCAACAGCTACTCTTTCTATCGGGCAACAAATGCGTTCCTCTCACAGGTCTGGCGCTGCACCAGAGGGTGGCCATGCAATGCTAGATTTACCCTGAAAAGTGGGAAAACGTCCATGGGCAATTTACAACATTGTCATACTGAATTAAAGTATTTTATATGGTATGACGTTCTAATTAAGATATAAGCTTGTGATGTTTCTGATATATTGTACGTGAAGTAAATCACGAAAAGTATCTATGTATAAGTACAACATGAACTACCTTTGAAAAACCCTACCTAGTCATATTTAGCGTAATGTAATAAATATGAAATAAGCATACTTTATTATTGGTTTGATTAGTCATCTATGTTCTCTTGTTGTTTATCTTTTTGTGAATAAATAACCTAAATAATATAAATATAGATTAAAAAAGAGTGTGTATCGACATAGTCTAAATAAAACAATATTAACGCTGTGGAAATTATTCATCATTTTAACTTGCATTTTAAAATAGTCCAGGGATGAAAATCGAATAGAAACACAAAGAATATCCAGTTTTTTACTTCAGACCTGTGTGTGGGCTCATTTGCCTCCGATGTAAAGGATTCGTATCTTTCTTTTACTGTATTAAAAGTTTGAGAGAGACCATTTCTGTACGAGGTAAATATTAACGATTAGTATATTAGTAGCAGCCTTGATCTGTGAGCAAATTACTCATCAGCCTCCTAGCGTTTGTCCCGTACTGTGACCGGGCCCGCGTTCCAGCTTTTCTTCTTCCACTTCGCTCTATCCTCAACATCATCTTCTGTTACCCCACAGGCGTTTAAATCTTTGGCGATAACATTGCGTCATCGCTGCCTTGGTTTACTGTGGTCAAATTACTAATTAATCAATATTTGCAGTCCAGTACGTTAGGAACAGAACCAATAAACTGATGGCTTTGGTCAACGACTATACCTTCGCATGTTATCGGAGCAGTGAGAGCGCCGCAAAGAAGAGCTGGATCTGTACTAGGGGAACGAAGTGCAAAGCAAAATTCACCAGTCACCACGGGGAAATTATACAGGCTAACCTAGAACATACGCATGAGAGATGCTTGTATGTTATTAAGGATGGAATTTATTACAAAGTGTAGAAAGTAAGTTTTTTTTTTTATGATATAGAAGCCAAACAAGTTTTATTGTCGCCCATGGACGGTTTACTAATGTATGAGCAAAAAATATTTCATGTCATGTTTCATTTTACTAAGTTATTGAAGTCAAATGTATTTTTGGCATAAAATACTCTTCTCAAGGTAATATTGCGATGCAATTTTGAAAATATCATACTGCATGGATATTTTTTTCACTTTGGGCAAATAATTTATTACACGTAAAATATTTTAACCGAATAATTTCTAACCTAAGCTACTTTCGGTACTTATTGCAGTTCGTTTCTGTTGGCATCACGGTTCTAACCTAACCTAGCTTCATGGCAGAAGTTCGTTTCTGTTAGGGTCATGGTTAAATAATAAATAAATAATAATAACCTATCTATGAATGATTCATGAGATGCAGTTTTTGTTTCAGGCAAGTTCACGCCTTAGTCGTTATTCAATTATAAAAAAAACCAACTGTTTCTATATTTCAGCCACTTATACGTTTAATAATTCGATTTATTATTTAATTTAATATCAGTATGAATAATAATTATTAGGCAAACTTATTAGTTGATTAGGTATGCTAAGTGACAATTAAAACAAATAATTTTTGGAATATAGGTACTTTTAGTCAAAAGAAAACGTTTTGTCAAAGTAAAATTATACCAAATGATAATGTGATCA
Source organism: Cydia pomonella (assembly GCF_033807575.1). NCBI lineage: Eukaryota > Metazoa > Arthropoda > Insecta > Lepidoptera > Tortricidae > Cydia > Cydia pomonella. The sequence goes on along the minus strand of NC_084705.1, from coordinate 5,202,373 downwards.
AATGAATCAAATGCGAAATGTAAATTTGCTAAAGATTCATCTGGGAAACTTAACTACTGCGACAAGTTTTATGTCTGTACATGAATATGTAATATGAGGTCTACTCTGCCTTGGAAGCCACCTACGACTTCGTGCCCGTTGCCGTAGAGACAGCCGGGCCCTGGAGGCGGGAGGCGCATGAGCTCATCTGAGAGTTTGGCAAGCGACTCGGGGAGAAATGAAATGACCCCCGTTCTGAGTCATGGCTTGTCCAACAGGTCTCCATCGCCATACAGCGGGGGAGTGTGATGGGGTCGTTTGGACCCGGCATGGCTCAGAACGGGTTTTCGTTTTTTAAGGTGTATTAGTCAGTAGTTAGTCTAATTATTGTGTATTTTGTTGTGAAATAAATCATATGAGGCTACAAATTAAATTATATTTTAATCGTTTAATAGTACTTTTATTTAACACGAAAAAATAATTTGTGTTATTTCAAGTAGAAATACTACTCTATTTTAGTTTGTAATTAATTTATGTCTCAGTAATTTATTGTTTTAGTTTTAATAAATAAAGCAAAAACAGTTTTATTCATAACTTTTTGAGTTTTTGCCATCCTGAATAGTCTTTTGTCTAGTTCACACCCTTGTCGCGGCGCTCTGAGTCGGTGCGCCAACGTGGGCTCCCGTTGAAGCTACTCGTTATGGAGCGAAACATGTCGAGCAATATTCGACTTGAATACGTGACTGTTTTATTATATTTAATATTCCTTTATTTAACTTTAATAATTAAACATTTCAGTGCAATACCTGCGCAACCGCTCCGGAAGACAGCTGGCTCTCGTCAACGGTTACACGTTCTATCCCGTGAAGAACTCGTTCTCAACCAACTGGAGGTGCACCAGACACAACGTGTGCAAGTCCAGGTTCACTGTGACGACGTGCGGGACGGTGGTGTACGCCAACCTGAATCATAGCCATAACGCTTTTGAGTATACCGTTCTTAATGGCGTTTACATTAAGCTGTGAGGATTAACATGAGACATAACAATGTAATACAAATCCAACTGACTGCTTTCAATGTCCAATTATCGAATGTGCTATGTTTATTATATGTACAATCAAGTGGTAAAGGATCATTTAATAAAAATATTTGATGTATTTTAATGTATATAAATTTACTGAATTTGCACATTCGATGGGTTACAAACAAGAAACAATTATTTTAACCCATTTACAACTTACAACTACACTAAGTCTATACTAGTACTAAGGCGGGTATAGTGGCTCAGCGCAAACAGTGGCTCAGTCGCCCAAATATCGCTATATACTGTAGCACCCTAATGTGTTAGAATTATTCTTGTTCTTCCATTTGAATTTATTCGATTACTGAATGTTCCTGCAGTATTAGCAGGATAGCAAATAGCCTGTCTCTGAAATTAGGGTGAATGAGCCACTGTACCCGGCTATTTTTTCTGAGACAGTGTGGGTCCTTGGCATATATTATTATTGCTACATTATTTTGATTTGTTTTACTTTATGTTACGATAATGACCATCACATTTATTATTTGATGGAAAAAATAATAGAAAGGATTTTTTTATATTTTTAGCAAGAAAAAGGCAGAGAATAAGTTGATCTCAATAATTAAAGATTATTGGTTATAGATTATCTGTGTTTTAGTGGGATAACATTTATAAATAATTATGCCCAGAGTTTAATTGTACTTAAATAAATAAACGAGACCGATTTGAAATAACAGTTTTTTATTTTCTTTTATACATAGAGTCACTGTGTACAATTAGGTACCTGGTACGTACCACGTCGGTACGTACCTCGGTACCGGTACACAGTGGCTCATAACTCTTTAATAAAAAAAAAACCTTGATTGGCTAATTTATAACTGTATTAATTGAAAAAAAAAAACTTATAAGACAGATGAAAAACCAAAATATGTTGGGTGTAAACTTCAGGCCGGTACAAGTAACTTTTCTGCATAATTTGGCGGTCCGAAAAAATCCTAGTCATTGTTCTCGACATGACCCTACTGCAAGTTGCCTAGTACAGATGAATTCATAAATATGTATTTATTTCTTAAAAAATGTATACATATTTACGACTTCGACTGTAACGTAATAAGACCAATTGAACAAACGAGAAGACAGTAGAAATCTTACGATATTGTTAAAAAGGTTTGATTCTCTCTTGTCATGCCTCGTGCTAATTTTACCACAAGCCTAGAAGTTCAACATGGTGGCATATTTGCAGCTAGCTGTATTGCTTATATACCTACCTAATATATTGAAAAAAAAAAAGTGATTGTTATCACCACTAAATGACACATCAGTCATAAGTATAATATGATTTCGTAATCATACCAATAAATTAAATCGTTTCTAAGATGAATTCTATTTTTCAGTTGAAATACAATACGTTCAAAGCACATCCAACAAGATGCTTGCACTCATCGCCGATTACGCCTTCGCCGTGCATACCGTGAGCGCTTCCACAAGGGTCTGGCGTTGCGTTCGCCACAACGTTTGTAAGGCTCGTTTCACCACCACCCTTGATGGTGAAGTGGTCAAAAGTAGCCTCCAACATACCCATGAACCATACAAATACATAATTCGAAACGGTATCTATATCAAGATATAGTGTCTAGGGTCTAGTGCTGCATTCATCACAACTACAAGGCTGTCTACACCACCACCACCCTTGATTGTGATTGGTGAAGTGGTCAAAACTAGCCTCACACATTTTGTTTGTGACTGTCACGAAAATACTATATTATTGCAGAGGCCGGGATAGGGCAATTCGTGGATGAGTTACGATTTTGTGACAAAGAAGACGAAACCACGTATTGCTGTCCCGGCCGAGGCATATAGATATATAGTGCTTTTCTCCAAACATGTGAGGACATGAGGTAAAATAATCATAATTTAAGCACCAACCATCATTCAAATCGAACCTTCACATCAAAAACGTCAAAAACAATATCCCTCTTTAATTATTTATAAAAACTTAAAGGCACAACTTATTCTGTCATTCAGTACTACATATTCAATATTCGTTCATTCTATATAATTGTGCAATATAAGCTGTATGTATGTGCACGTCTTAAAAAATATTAAAGTTATCTATATAACTTTTATATTCTTTGATTTTTATCAAGCAATATTCGCACGATCTCTCTCTCGATATTTCGGTTCTCATCCTATCCTATAGCTTGAAATGATGCTGACCAGGTCGTGTAGACGTGGCACACGACTATATTAATTGGCTGTTTGCATTTTTATTAGTGCATAATATTTAGAAAAGTAAAAAAAAACAATACAGTTATGAAATTCCCGTCTGCCAAAACACGACAATATTTTTTTAAATTTAAGTTTGACCATAATGAAGAGCTTCCCGTACTAGGTATTTTTGCTACAATAAGGTGAACATTTCCGTGCATATTGGAGAAAATGTATTTTATCTTATCTTAGTACATATCTATAAACCATATAAGTACAAAACCATACCACCGAAACATGCCCGGATTTTTGTCGTTACTGCCTAAAATGTTAAAAAAGCCATTTCGGCAGCAATATCTATTTTGCCACTTATCCAACTCGTGGTTCCTTTTTTGCATATTCCAACTGTATTTTTCGCTAGACAATACAATATTTTGAATTATTTTGTCTTTTTCTATTCAATTCGTTCGATCTCAGTCAAATACATTGTTATTTGTTAGTGGGTACACTTTCCCTCAAAAGAATGGAGTAAATGTTAAGCAAAGTTTCATGTATCGAGAACTGGAGAAATACGTAATCTAAACTGGATAAATATGTAATATTGAAGCATTCTCATAAAGCGTAGATACGATTTCGTGATACGAGACAGGGTATTTACACCAGGTTTTGATTAATATTAATTTTTAAGAATATACTAAGAATTACAAAATTTAAAAAGAAAAAAAATTTGAATCAAAAACTAAGATCCTGTTTCATCCATGAAACCATTATGTATTAGGTATACCAAAAATACTTATTACAACCAAAACTATTTCACCTCTTGCCTCCTGCGTCTCGTTCGCCCTGTTCCTTTCTGAAATATTCCCACTGTATAATGTGCGTTCAGATATAGTAAATGCGCCGTTGTGAATCCATGTTCGCTGTACAGTTATCAGCAATAGTCACGGAGGATAAAACAAGCATCTGCCACTCCAGATTAGGTGCTTTTCGCGTTCTAAAGTACCGATTACAGTTTTCATTCTACATAGAGAGATATATCTTTTTATGATGAGCTATTTGAGAATGAATGATACCTTAGTAGTCTGATCTGCTACTATACTAGTAGAATGGGCGCTTTATGCCTCGTATTAAATAGGTGCGCAATAATTGGGAAAAAATCCCGTATAATCCCTAAATTTTAACAATAATGAGGTTAAACACTATTTTAAATTACTATTGTATTTTTCAGTTCAATACGTCCGAACTTCATCAAACAAGAACTTAGCGATCATCAACGGGTATACGTTCTGCGTGAACAGCGTAGGCGTCTGCAAGACTAACTGGCGTTGTACCAGGCACAACATTTGTAGAGCCAAGTTCAGTGTGTCCAACATAACGCCTGGCGTGGTGTTCAGTCACGATTTGAGACATACTCATGAACCGTTCAGCTATATCATACGAGATGGGGTTTATATCAAGCTTTGATTTGTAACTTTAAAAAATATATTATCTATTTTCCAAGGAAATATGTTCCTAAATCATAAATAAATTAGTCTGAGTATAGGTAAAATGATATTCGGATGGCAACTGCATCCGCATTACTGTTGCTGCATCACGGCATCAAATTCACGGCATCAGGTTTTAAATTCTATTTAGACGAAATAAATACATCATAGAAATGTAAACATTCAAAAACCAATTTATGTCAATATTTTATAAGTTATAAACATAACTGTTCATTTGCTATGATTTCATGATTCCTTGATGTTCGTCTGACAGCTGTCTAAAAGAATATCTGAACCAAGGTTTTTGTTTCATTTAACTTTTTGCCAATGACGGATATGTCCGCACCGTAGGTCCAACAAGACGGATTAATCCGTCACAGACCACAGGGCAACATCGACCTAAGTGCATAATACATAAAGTTCAACTTCAGTTTTGACACTTCGCTGACGTGGCATCTGAGTGACAGTTTTTGTGTTTGACACGGCGTCGAAAAGGTTCATTGTGCTCGTAGTTTAAAAGAAGTTACACTATTTCAAGCAATGTATTACTTCTTCCAGTCTATTTTGTCCGATCTTCGTCAAACAAACGACTTGCTATCGTGAACGGCTATACTTTCTGCGTGCATACTACAACGGCTTCTAAAACCAACTGGCGCTGCACACGGCACAACTCTTGCAGAGCAAAGTTCCTTATGATGATCCCGTATTTTCACCTCTGTTTTTTTTTTTTTTTTTTAATACTGTTATGGATTCGATCTGTCAGCTGTCAAAACTTACATTTCTGGAGCAGAAAAAACAAACAGGACGGGTTTCAGTATTAGTATTATTGAGTATTAGTAATAGTTTCAGTGGGAAAGCCTCAATATAAATACAGGTTGTCCATGTAAATAATATGAAATAGATGGCCATTCAAGTAGCTTTTAAAAAAGAAAGAAAAGTTCTATTATCTCAAAGGCAAAGTACAGGTAAAGTACATTTTCTAGACCAGCTTATCCGTTATTTACTGGATACCTGGTATAAATGTGGTTCTTCTAGTTATAATGCTTATGTAATTATTTAATACTTAAGTGCTGCTTTACAAGTGCGAGGTGCTGCTGCTTTTTAATAAATCTTCTTTTACATTCGATACCTTATGTATTTTTCATTATTCACTATATCAGTAAATATATAGACTTAGTATTTTTACATTTTAACAGTAGATTAACTTCGAAATACTGATAAGATAAAGTTTATTTCAACTATTATAGAAACGATATTTAATCTACTGTTAGTTACTTAGTTAACTTCGTCCGTAACATATTAAGAATTCTTCTTCACACAAATTTACTGTCAAATAGTTTTGATTGCCTTATTTTGCAAAAATGAATAAATAATTTAGGTAGGTACTTATTTGGGAATACCAAGTCAATTTTGAATTAAGTACATTATTTTTAAAGCGGTAAAAAGAACTTGATGCTCTACCATTACTTTTTTATCGTTTAAAATATAAAATAGGTAGTTAAATCAAAAGGTTTTTGACTTCCAGAATGCCAAATAGCATCACAGCTCATACTTTTGTTCGGAAACAATTGCTTCATAATTAGTATTGTTTCAGTTCAGTTCGTCAAGAACGCTTCGCAGAAAAACTTAGCTCTCGTAAACGGGTACACTTTCTTCATGAAGCACGGTGAGAGGGTAGGCAACAAGCAAACCTGGCGTTGTACGAGACACAATCACTGTTATGCGAAGTTCACGATAAAGAACGGGATGATGATTAATTATTATTTGGATCATTCGCATGAAGCCTCGCGGCATATTATAAGGAATGGTATTTATGTCAAAATTAAAAATTAACTATAGTGGATATCCAAGATTATTAAATCCGTCTATCTATATTAGTAATTTCATATTTTAGTGAACACAAAATGTAAATAAATAAATAAAATTATTAATATGTTTGCTGACAGCCTAATTACTGCTCACTTTCCTAACAAATCTCAAAAGTGAAGTTCCATCCGAAAGAAAGCGTGAAACTTAGCGGACGTGTAGCTCATGTAGGTAAAAAATATATAGAAAATAGAAGTGGAAAAAATTGACAAGTGGGTGTTGCCCGTCCTAGCAACATAATTTGAAGACTACCTACTAATATTGATGACGATTTTTTTTATTGGCAGGCTTATTGTAACTACAATCTCTTTTATTACAACATTAATAACTGCAAAAGTGGGGAGAAGGAGCGAAAGACCCACATCATTTTTATTCTTACCTATACAACCTACCAAGTTTCATGCTTTTTGTACTTTAGGAGTTTTGTACTTTAAGCTTACTGGCCGGACTAATATTATGTTGATGCTAAAGATTTTAGCACGGTCGGTCCGAACACGACTATCAGCATCAAAAGTAGCCGAACAGACTACGAGTCAAAAGTATCTGCCATTATCTAACAGCTTAACAAAGGAAGTTATTATTGTACAATTAATGAACTGAATGAATGTCGCCTGCGGTATTTCCGGACCGACATGACCTTCAAACCTTCAAGAAAAGAGTGTACTCCCATCTTAAGGGCCGGCAACGCACTTACAACCCCTCTGGTGTTGCGGGTGTCAATGGGCGGCGGTAATCGCTTACCATCAGGTGATCCGTCTGCGCGTTTGCCTCCTATATCTTAAAAATAATAAAAAATAAAATAAACTGTAGTAACATACTCTTTTGAGCGCGAACTGTACAGATTTATCTCTAATTGGAACAGTAGGTACTTTAGCGTGGCAGATAATTTTAGTGCGATGTTTCGTCCGCTCCCTACCATTGATCCTGACTGTACTTACTGCACTAGTGCACGGTACCTTCCGAGACGACTGTACTGCGATTAACAAGTGTATGTCGTTTCAGTTATTCAGTATGTAAAGAATTCTGCGCAAAAGCCCTTAGCTCTCGTCAACGGGTACGCTTTCTTCCCCACGAGCTACGGCCAGTTAGCATGGCGTTGTACCCGACACAAAATATGCTCAGCGAAATTCACGCTAAAAAGAGGAGTCATTGCTAGTTGTAACATGGAACATTCACATGTAGCGTACCCGTATATTATTCGCGATGGTATTTATATAAAACTTTGACAATTTTGTAATTGTGTGCGGAATTCCGTTTTTTTGCGTAAGTAAATAAACAAGTAAAAAACTTACTTTTTATATTAGTTTCATTTTTAAATACCTAAGTATACCTGAGCAAATTTACCCTCTAGGCTGCTTCAAGTAAAAGGCCAACCTTGTCAATTTCTATACTTTATATGGCAGCTACTTGAATAAACTGCAAAATACGGTATCTCTACCGATTAATTTATCAAATGCGTTAAAAATACCGTAAATCTTTGAACACTTTTCTGCAACATAAACTGAACAATTTACCGTGGATAACGAGTGTTTTATTTGTTTCAGTCATCCAGTTCATCAAAAACTCTTCTGATAGAGATCTGGCTCTTGTAAACGGGTACACCTTCTTCCCCACGTCTTACAATGTTGCCAGAAGAAAGACATGGCGCTGTACCCGCCATAACAAATGCGATGCAAAGTTTACTATACAAAATGGTAGGATGGGTTTTTGTAATTTGAAGCATTCACATGAACCATACAAATATATTGTTAAGAATGGTGTTTATTCAAGGCTCTATAAAGTATTTTAACAAGTAAATATTTTATTGTGTACAGTCAGCATCAAAAGTAGCGGATCAATTAACGCTTCATTAGCATCTACCATTCTGTAACAACTTAACAGAAAGTGGTCTTTAATATAGAACAACTAAGACTGTAAGAGATATACTTTTGAACGCGAATTCTAGAAATTGATCTGATTTTGGAAAAGTTATCCGGAATATCAGATAATTTTGGCGCGTTGTTTCATCCGCTACTTTTGATGCTGACTGTACCTATAATTGTAAAGTTCTTAATGTTTTGTACAAGGTAATTGTCATGTAAACCTATTTGAAAATTTACCACCCATTTCAATTGTAATGCTAACGAGCCAATTTTACAACCAATGGAGTTTATTCTGAAATAAATTATTTGAATTGTATTATCATATTTCACTTTCCGAATCTCATTGCACTTGTGTTATTACTAACCGATGACAGCCGAATAAAAAAACTGAACTTAAGTAGTAGGTAAAGAGATAAAAACAACGGGTTGCACGCCGGGAGTTGCATGTGCAACCGGTTGTGCAATTTTTGATATTTTGGAATAATTTTGCACGAATTGCTTTAATTATCAGTATAAAAGTACTATCATTTATGAGGTAAAATACAATATTCATTTATTGCGATATCGTACACTCAATACTCATATGACAATTTATATTACATTAAAAAAATTACACTTTAGAATTATTACAATTATTTAACATTAAAAAGTTTATTTCTCAGAAAAATCAAATTCCATCCATAATTTCAACGACTCTTACACTATCATCATTACTAGGACCATCATGGAGTTTTTCGATCAGGTCACGTGTCCGTCTTACGAATGTTCAATCTGACGAATGTGTCGGTCAAAGTGCGTTCTTGGAATTCCAATGTCTAGAATTCCGAGAATATAATTTTTCGCATTTTTTTAATGCGAAGATTTTTCCAGTTTAATAGTCCGGTACAGACATCTGGCGTTCAAATTTGTACTACGTAACGAATGACGTTTTCCCAAAAATATAAATGTTTCTTTGCAAACAAAGCATTTACCCAAAAATGTATGTGCATTGTTGCAATTCTGAAAAAAAAAAAATTGAATATTTACAAGGCCGAAATTTAAAGCAACCTATTTTTCCAGTTCAACACGTCCGGAACCGATCAAACAGACGTCTGGCACTTGTCGACGGATACACCTTCTACATAAACCGACATAACGGCGCCAAGACCACCTGGAGATGCACTAGAGGCAGCCGCTGTAAGGCCCGTTTCATCGTCGAGTGCGGTGTGATGACCAGCTTTAATTTACTGCATAACCATGAAGCATACGACTATGTACTGCGTAATGGCGTTTACCAGAAATATAATTGTGGCGTCTAATCTCTCGTCTATGATGTATGATAATGATCCTGACTGAATTCTGAATCATCTTTTTGAATCATATTTTCGTAAACTTTATACGGCAGGATCAAGATGTTTTTGAATCTTTTTTAGACCACCATACACATACGAAAGGATAAAGCAAATGGCATCACATCGACCGCTCTTTATAGGCACTATATATCAAGTTTGTGGGTATTTTATGTGTGGAATCTAATTTTATACGATATTATAGTTATTTAGTAGATATTCGGGCACCTTTGCATCCGGAAGGGTGCGGAAAGAGTTGTTTGACTAAGTTCTTATTTGTGGCTTCGTTTAGTTTCGTTATAGTTCATATTAATGTAATTTCTTATTGTAATGTTTATAACGTTATTGTAATAAATTGAATGTATACTGCTTTATGAATTCAAAATTATAATGTATTTGATTAATATTTTTGGAAGCATTCTACAGAATTCTGATATTTTCTGTACGTATGTAAATAAGGATATCAGATTAGAATAGAATATAAATGTTTATTTACAAGTAAAAGTACAGTTTATTTACAGTAGATATCGTTGGAATATGTTTATAAGTTACATTAAAATGTATGTACCTATACCTATTGGTATTTACCATGACACATAAATGATTATTGTCGAATTTAGATGCAATACCAATATTTTAGGTACATCTAACACGATGGTTGATAAACATACAAAAATATTTTGTTTTACTGTGTTCCAGTCTTTCCATGTACATAAGAGTGGTCCTAATTTCGTCAAACCTAAATGTTCTACAGTACATATGGCACTAATTTACCGCCCTAGTTGGGTAACTAGCACTATACTATGTGCGTATGTCGAAAATTTATAGGGACAAATGTACTGTAAAACGTATTTTCCACTTTTCACACTTGTGTCATAATGTACTTATTAAAGGTCACTACCGCATTTTGAAAATACGTTCAGCAAAGACTGCATTCGGCGGTTGACCCGTAGAAAAATATAATTTCGACGAAATATGGACCACCGTAATATACACCATTTCATGTACCTCCCAATAATGGCAATTTTTCTTTGTGAATAATACGGTAATCAACATCCTTATGTTGGTTGGTCAAATTATTTACAAACCGCGCTTGTTCGTGTCCAGAAATACCAAAATAATGTTTTTCGACATAAAATGTATACCCAAAATGTTTCAGTCCAATATGTCCAGAATAACAAAAACAAACCTCTGGCCATTGTCGGCGGCTACTCCTTCCATCTCTTATGTCAACGGACGTCAACGAAAACCTGGAGATGTACTAGAGGCAACACCTGCAAGGCACGGTTCCTGGTCACTCATGGAGGGGATGTGATCAATGCCAACTTTAACCATAACCACGAGGCCAATAGATATATCATACGAAATGGAGTTTACATTAAACTTTGACTTGATAATAAATTTGCAGAAGTCGCCTTCAATAGTGCCATAAGTAGTTATGAATTCGGTTCTTGTATCTTAAGTTGCATCCACACTATAGTTAACTTGTTGAACATTGAGAAACACTGTGCAACATGGCCATATTAGATCAATTATCTAATTATTTACCGTCGCACAGTGTTGAGGGTGTACCGTAAGAACACACAGCAGTCGTTCCATTTCTTTACGACAACAGGGAAGAATAGCTTTGCGATCCTAACGAAATAACTGGTACTTTTTCTATGAAATTCCATTTCGGGAGAAAACTGTTTCCAATCACTATATTTGTTAAGATTTGACTTTTGACTTTTGACTTTGACACTTTGATTTTGATGTCGATCGCTTCAGCATAATATATATTCTAGGTTTATAGGTTTAGCTATTTTGTAAAAAAAAAAAACATGTTTTGAAGATTTTGAAAAAGAAGGAATACCTATAAAACTAGTTTTTCATTGTGTCAATAACATACTAAAAAAACATGGAGAATAGAAAATATTTAGAAGTGGAAAAACGTTTTCTCCATTTGTATGGACGTGTACGTGACAACTCAAGACAGTGATAATTCAGTATAAATAATTATTCTGCAGGTAAGAGTAGGTAAAATAATGTGGTATAATGTAGATATAATGTATGGTGTAATTAGTTGGTTGGTTGGTTGTTTGGTTGTATCTTTCAACTACAAAATCCTTGAACAAATTCGACTAAGTAAATGATTACTAATTTCAGTCAAGTTTGTCCGGAGTCCCGCAAACAAGCAACTAGCGCTAGTACACGGGTACACGTTCTACTGCGAGAAAACGTGTGCGCTAACGCAGTACTGGCGATGTACGAGGGGAAACATGTGCAAAGCGCGCTTCACTACCATTGAGCAAAAATTATTCTCCAACTTACAGCTACAGCATACCCACGAACCGTTCAAATATGTTATAAAAGATGGCGTTTACCGCAAAATTATTAAATAAGTTTTAAAAAATCTGTCAATTTTAGTCAGTAAGTACATAGTTGTTATTTACCTACTCTGGCGGCAAATTATGGTTCCTATGATAGTTTTTTGTATGGAGTATGCAGTGACACGTGTAATGTGCGTAGACATTTTTTAGAAGCTTAATACATTCATTTATTTAGAAATGTAACATTTAAGTGTCATGATTTTTTTAGTAATTGTACCAAATAGTGTAAGCAAATATGAATTTTACTTGGCAACATTTTTTTTTATACTACGTTGGTGGCAAACAAGCATACGGCCCGCCTGATGGTAAGCAGTCTCCGTAGCCTATGTACGCCTGCAACTCCAGAGGAGTTACATGCGCGTTGCCGACCCTAAACCCGCCCCCCCCCTCCCCTCGTTGAGCTCTGGCAACCTTACTCACCGGCAGGAACACAACACTATGAGTAGGGTCTAGTGTTATTTGGCTGCTGTTTTCTGTAAGGTGGAGGTACTTCCCCAGTTGGGCTCTGCTCTAGAACTGGAATGACATCCACTGGCTGTGCCCTACCACACAAAGCGAGATGACATTCACAATGCCCATACCTCTCTTTTGGACGTAGTTTAAGGACGTACCCGGGTCCCGTCACATTACATCCCGGTACATTCTTAAAATAACTGAGTTTAATATCAGGGTGATGGGTACCTAATGTTTGATGACCTGGAAATACTGGAGTTAGCAAGTGGCAGGGGTAAGAGGAAGCTAAAGAGAGTGTAGTACAGACGCGTTCACTTGGATTGGGGAAGTCAAAGAGACGAAATCTTGATGGTAACGGGTTGAGCAAAGTTAAATAGGCACCTCCATTTTATTCTTAAAGCAATTAGATATATTTATAATATAAGTAATATAAATATGGCAAAAATGATATAAACTTATGAATTAAGCCCAACTAAAATAGACTTGAAGAAACAGGGACCGGGACAGGGAAAAAGAAGAAATAGGGACCATCATTCGCCGTGAGAGGTATAGTATTAATTATTACCTTACACGCTAAGTATGTCAACAATCATATAATTTATTTGCACAAAATAAAAAGTACTATTAGACTTTTGGTTATTGTCGCCGTTCTACTGAAATAACGTGTTTGTGGAACATGTACGTAAGTTGTTATGTTGTAGGAGTGCTTTATATTGTATTATAAATCATATCTTACAACTAAATATCCTATACAGGCTGCAGATCCACATTATTATATATGAGTTAATTGGAAGTTTTTCTATACATTTATTTATTTAGTTAAACTTTCATGTATAAAATGCAACAGCTTCCTAAATGGCAGACTTGTCAACAAGTTGGACTTGACAAGAACAACTTGAGGATTTGTTGACAGTCAAGCAGAATGAAAGAAACCGTATATTATAGGCGACGATATGGAAAGCTGAAACAACTAGTAGCTAAACTATGCCCAATATTTCCAGTTCTTTTCGTCCGGAACACCGCAAACCGACCACTAGCGCTTGTAAATGGATACACTTTTTACTGCCAAAGAGAGACGGCTAGTACTCAGTATTGGTGCTGCACTAGAAACAATATCTGCAAGGCTCGCTTCACCTACACCATGAATGTCATGAGCAACAGAAACCTGCATCATCCTCATGAGGCGTTTAACTATGTCATAAGGGACGGGGTATATGTTAAACTTTAAGTTACTTAGATGATACTGTAAAACATCATTTTAACGGGTTTATTTACGGATTCTTGACAAAAGTGCCGCCGTTAAATGCACGCTGGATCACGTGAGTAACCCGTTAAAATAAATTTAATATGTGTTACTTTTATTTATAATACAAGCGCTCGTAATTTACTAAGTATGTGTTTTTTATCCACCGCGCAAACGCAGCTCTGGCAAACTCGCTCGCCATAAGCTGCGCTAAGTGCGAGTAAAAGAAGAAACCAGTCGTTACTGAACTGACACACTGTTACGATGCATCTTGACTGAGCCCGCTTTTTAAAATATTAATAATTATTGTAAATATTAACAACATATCGTTTTTGCTTACGTCTGTCTATGTATTAAGTAAAAACAAGTGTCTATAAATCAGAACTTCCATAACGTATGTTTTGTTGTACTAGTAGTGCTTTATAATGAATTATAACTAATATCGATTAACTGAATATCCCATGCAGACTGCAGGATCTTCATTATTTTGAAAGTATTGCCATAGATATTATGTAAATAAATAAATATTATAGGACATTATTACACAAATTGACTAAGTCCCACAGTAAGCTCAATAAGGCTTGTGTTGGGGGTACTTAGACAACGATATATATAATATATAAATATTTATAAATACTTAAATAGATAGAAAACACCCATGACTCAGGAACAAATATCCATGCTCATCACACGAATAAGTGCCCTTACCAGGATTTGAACCCGGGACCATCAGCTTCGTAGGCAGGGTTATGTGTTGGTATTTATTTATTTATTCAAACTTGCGAGCACAAAGTATAACAGCGTACCAAATGGCAGCCATCTCAACAGGTTGGATTTGACAAAAACAACCTTTTCTTGACAAGTATAATAGAGGTACATAAATTAATGTACATATACTATAGGCGACGATACGAAAAGCTGAAACTATTAGTAGCCAAACTATTCTCAATATTTCCAGTTCAATTTGTCCGGAACACCGCAAACCGACCACTAGCGCTTGTAAATGGATACACTTTCTACTGTGAAAAGGAGACTACAAAAACTCAATATTGGCGCTGCACGAGAAATAAGATTTGCAAGGCTCGCTTCACCTACACTATGAATATCATGCTCAACATAAACCTGCAACATCCGCATGAGGCGTTCAAATATATCATAATGGACGGGGTATATGTTAAAGTTTAAGAGTTAATTAAAATACAAGTACTCAAAATGTACTATTTGATTTCGATATTCTGGATCCTACTTTGCCTTTTCACACTCTCCAAAGTATGAGCATGCTTGAATTTTTCAGTTGAGTTCGTCCGGGCTAAATTGAATATGCGGCTAGCGCTCATTGTCGGGTACCCGTACAAATGCGAGAAGGATAGAGGAGATAAACAGTATTAAACCATAAATCATTTATTTGATTTGCTTGAAAAGAGTACATTACACATGGTCACATGCTCACATGTTGCTGTCCTTCTTATTATATCCAAAAACGGCATGCAAATAATACTATTGTATAAGCATGAATATTAAAAATATGCCTACTTACTCGTATATGCTATTAGACTTATTTCTAATAAAAAGTCCATTCCTATATACAAGAATGTCCACGTGGCGATTAGCGATGTCCTAAGCATAACATATGCAAAGCGCGGTTTACCATCACTAAAGTTGAAGATGGCTCCACCCTACACAACGCCAAGCTGAAACACATCCATGCCACAGAGAGATACGTCATAAAGAATGGGGTTATATATAAAAAATTGTTAGCTGTAGTTTTAAGTTATACGTTAATAAACATTGAACTAGATTACTCTTATTCGCTATAAATATAAATTTTATCACATGGCACTTTTCTTCAATTTTTTTGTCTAGTTGTATGTAGGTAAGAGTTTTATATTATGAATGATATTTTACTTCAATCAGTATAAAATACAGTAATCCATGTTGTTAATATACCTTTTTTAATGAGATATATCTCATGAGTATGTTGAAAAGAAGCGGTTGATCGCTACAGAGTCAATTAAGAAGTCTTTACTTAAACTTTATGACTTTATGTTTGTATCTCCCAACACAAATTGCTGCATTTTTTAATAAGTTTATATCTGTGGTTATACAGCGTGTGGTATTAGTAGCCAAACTATTCTCAATATTTCCAGTTCAATTTGTCCGGAACACCGCAAACCGACCACTAGCGCTTGTAAATGGATACACTTTCTACTGTGAAAAGGAGACTACAAAAACTCAATATTGGCGCTGCACGAGAAATAAGATTTGCAAGGCTCGCTTCACCTACACTATGAATATCATGCTCAACATAAACCTGCAACATCCGCATGAGGCGTTCAAATATATCATAATGGACGGGGTATATGTTAAAGTTTAAGAGTTAATTAAAATACAAGTACTCAAAATGTACTATTTGATTTCGATATTCTGGATCCTACTTTGCCTTTTCACACTCTCCAAAGTATGAGCATGCTTGAATTTTTCAGTTGAGTTCGTCCGGGCTAAATTGAATATGCGGCTAGCGCTCATTGTCGGGTACCCGTACAAATGCGAGAAGGATAGAGGAGATAAACAGTATTAAACCATAAATCATTTATTTGATTTGCTTGAAAAGAGTACATTACACATGGTCACATGCTCACATGTTGCTGTCCTTCTTATTATATCCAAAAACGGCATGCAAATAATACTATTGTATAAGCATGAATATTAAAAATATGCCTACTTACTCGTATATGCTATTAGACTTATTTCTAATAAAAAGTCCATTCCTATATACAAGAATGTCCACGTGGCGATTAGCGATGTCCTAAGCATAACATATGCAAAGCGCGGTTTACCATCACTAAAGTTGAAGATGGCTCCACCCTACACAACGCCAAGCTGAAACACATCCATGCCACAGAGAGATACGTCATAAAGAATGGGGTTATATATAAAAAATTGTTAGCTGTAGTTTTAAGTTATACGTTAATAAACATTGAACTAGATTACTCTTATTCGCTATAAATATAAATTTTATCACATGGCACTTTTCTTCAATTTTTTTGTCTAGTTGTATGTAGGTAAGAGTTTTATATTATGAATGATATTTTACTTCAATCAGTATAAAATACAGTAATCCATGTTGTTAATATACCTTTTTTAATGAGATATATCTCATGAGTATGTTGAAAAGAAGCGGTTGATCGCTACAGAGTCAATTAAGAAGTCTTTACTTAAACTTTATGACTTTATGTTTGTATCTCCCAACACAAATTGCTGCATTTTTTAATAAGTTTATATCTGTGGTTATACAGCGTGTGGTTGAAGCGTCTAATGTTTAATGTGTTTTCCAGTTACGTTGGTCCGGAACCTCGCGAACAAGGAAATAGCGCTCGTCAACGGGTACTCGTTTCATTGTCAGAAGGCGCGTGGTAGCGCTCAGTATTGGCGATGCACGAGTCATCGCATGTGCAAAGCACGCTTTACTACCAAAAACAGAGAAAAATTATCCACACTTTCTCATGCGAAATTGCAACATACGCATAACCCAAACAAATACATTATAAAGGATGGAATATATGTGAAAATTGCTAAACACGGGACTAGAAATTGAAACATTTTTCTGTCCTCCTTTTGGAAAGCGTCAACTTTCAGCCTGTTGCGCTAAACGTAGCGCGCTCCGTTGAACAGAAATAGTATTTTTTTTTACAAGGGGGCAAAGTTGTTGTTTAACCGCTCGTACCGTACCGTTGTTTAACCGCTTTTTTTAATACCCGAGCATGCGAAAGATTCAAAAGTTGAACCACGAGCGTAGCGAGTGGTTCGACAAGTGGAAACTTGAGCGTTGCGAGGGTTTCAAGGCACGAGAGCTTAACAAACTTTGCCTCTGAGTGAACCACAAATTTTTTCACCACACCAACGCGAGGAATTAAGTATGAAATTACAAAAAAAAAAACACACCAACTCAAACTCAAATGAACGTAATAAAAAAATATCATTTAAAAGTAAATTCTACCAGCTAACATAAGGAAACAACTCAAAATTTGCCCCACATGTGGATAAAATGCAACTTTTTCATTCGTTTTTGAACAATCAAGAGGGCCTTTACCAGCTGGTGTGGTGAAAGAATATATACCTACACACGTCGGCCAGTAAATAAAAGATCACATGTAATCGTCGACTGAGGTGATAATTTTACACTCATATTAAATGTATAATGTGTATCTTATTCGATTTATAAAAGAATGTAATGTAAATTTAAATAATAAATAACGAAAAATTATAAAAAAAGCATATATTTTTTGTTATGTTTTCTGTATAATTATTTTGAAAAACGCCCGTCAAGATTCTCGGGTAGTTCCCACCTGTCCGTTAAGTAGTAACCAATTATTTATTATTCTTTTAACATATATTCGAAATTTACATATAAAGTGATATTCAATGCCCTTGAGTGTAATCTAGGTGGTAGATTATGTCTAAAATTTTAAATATCTTAACAACTAAAGAAATCGTTTTTAGAATACTTTGCAATCGAGTTCGTCCGGAGTCCGGGTAACAAGCAACTAGCTCTCGTCGAAGGATACCCGTTTTACAGCGACAAGGCCCAAGGAAACACGAAATATTGGTGTTGTCTTAAGAAAAATATGTGCAAAGCCAGATTTACCATCACAAAGACGGAATACATCTCTACAGTACACAACGCCAGATTACAACATTCTCATGATGCATACAAATACGTCATTAAAGACGGAATATATGTAAAACTTAAAAATTAACTCAGCGACACATTTTACGCAATAAAACTTTAACATGCTACTAGTTTTTTTTTGCAAAATAACCATACAAGTTATTAATTTACTTAAAACATGCCCACAACAAAATAAATCGTAAAATTGAATGCATCGATGCAACATCTGGCGCGTCTTTCGCAAATGAAATCTTTTCCTGTTGAGTGTGATAAGATGATAAATAACTTACCTGTTAAACACACGCGCGGGATTAATAAATTAAATGTATTTCTAGACACAGATTGATAAGGGTCGGTGGTCGTATTAGTAATGCGACTAGTTTTACATACGACAAAAAACATCCGATTTTGCTTTGTTCGAAACATCGTTTCACACAGCTTTTGTTTCAGAGTGAATGCATACGATTACTGCATGCTCCATCTAGTCTTCTGCTTGCTACTATCAAAGACTGCTGGTGGCCTCTCGGAGGCACTAATTTAGCAAAGCGAGTGGTACGCACCTGTGTAACCTGCATCCGCATGAAGGCGAAAACGTTTAACTTTAAAGGCGCCTCTAATGTTACGTTTACTCTTACCTTCATTACGTTTGGAACCTGGGTTCACCTTTATGAGCTGCGGGGTAGACTATGCGGGGCCAGTATATGTACTTAATCGTAAGGGTAGGGGAGCTAAACCTCAAAAGGCTTACATCTGTCTGATAGTATGCTTCACGACGCGCGCGGTTTATCGGTCACAAGTCTTAAGTAGTACCGAAGGATACCTACTCGCACTTATTAAACGCTTTATTTCGCGCCGTAGTACGCCTAACGTCATATATTCCGACAAATGTCCGTTGCTTTGTAGGGGCAATGGAAGAACTTTCGTCGTTCCTACAAGGTAATATCATTGAGTGCGCCGCTAATGATAACATTAATTTGCATTTTAACCCCCCTTATGCTCCGCATATGTCAGGTTTGTGTGAGAGAGTTGTACAGTCTTGCAAATATCACCTGAAGCGCGTTATTGGCAACGCGAATTGAGGAATTTAGCACGGTTTTGGCACAGTCCGAAGCCCTACTGAATTCCAGATACGTATAACCTCAACTCTATAGACTAAACTTTTTTTTTACTTACGTTCTTACTTCGGAATGGTGTCAATGAGAAACCATAAATTAATTCAGCACCCCCGATTTATATACGGAAACGATACTAAACCCGGCCTAACAGCTTCACAGACGTAGATATCAGGATAAAATTCAAAAACCATTTAATATATCGAAAAACTTGACTAAATTAGACTTGTAGCAAATGTAATCGGCTTTCATTTTGTATAAGTGACCATGCCGCTAAGACGTATAATTTCCGAGATATAATCGAAAAATCCCCCGGCTCAAGGGGACTTTTGATATGTTCACCTCCTAACTAGTTCAAATAAAGTTACGGAGTCGAAAATTGTGTTCCAAGCCTTTCCCTCTATAATTTTTTGGAGCATTCATTTCCTGGCCTAGAATGAGTACGAGTTTGCAGCACTTGCATTGGAGAGTTTGGGCCCGTGTCTGTCCGACACTAAACATTTTGTCAGGGAAGTGTCAGTCCGGCTGATAGCGGTCTCAGCTGATCATAGGGCGTGCCCTAGCGCCTACGCTTTCTTTGCCCAGAGGCTAAATCTGGCAGTGAAGAAGCTTAACGCTGCTAGCTTTCTTGCGACTAGGCCGGAAGGAGGTGATGTGGGGGAAGTATTTTACATTTAGTTTTAGGGTTTGTTTTGTTTTAGGATAAGTTTAAAATTTTAAGCATTTGAATTTTATTGTAATATGTATATGTATGTATATAATATGTATGTTACTTTATTGCAAATTATTTAATGTGATGACTATGCTTTTGAGAAATAAATTAATTAATTTTAACGCCACGCCTACCGTCGTGGGCGTTATCGCGAACCCTGTACGAAGGTTGAAATTGGGCTGTAGTCGAACGCGCGTCAGTTGACGTCATTGGTGGTCAAAAGGTAGCCATAGATTCAACTAAACTACCTTTAAAATTTTCAGTTGTCTTCGTCCGGAACCACGCAAACAAAACGCTAGCACTTGTAAACGGGTACACGTTTTATTGCGAAAAGGCGAGAATTGGTGGTCAGTATTGGCGCTGTACAAGAAAAAATGCGTGCAAGGCGCGCTTCACTATTACCAAGGATGAAGTCCTCGCTAATGTTTACTTGGAGCATACTCATAAACCATATGAGTATGTCATCAAAGATGGGGTATATTTTAAAACGAAATAATTTGAATTAGATTTAGTGCCAGTTGCACCAACCGCACTTGACAGACTGATCAACGTCACCGGGCGCGACGCCGCGGCAGTTTACTATGAAACTTCCCATACAATAAAATTTAGCGAACGCTTTGACGGTGACAGACAGTTTTGTGCAACCGGCCCTTAAATAAGTTGTAATATTTTTTATCTAAAAATGTTGCATTAATTTTATTATTTTCCTAAGTTTTTTTCAGCTGTTCTGCGTCACAGGAGACGAAAAAATGTATAAATGTGTATATATGATTCGTTTACTATTTAATAAATGTTTTCTTTGTTATATTGCATATTTACCAAAGAATACTGTTTTTTTTTATCGAGATCAGCTGGATGGATCAACTTTTGTGTTGTTGTTCTATTCCGTTATCCAAGGGACAATATTGTGTCACAGTTTGTTAGATGAATTGTTATATTTATCAGGTTATACTAATATGCCAGGCAGGAATATAACTGCATACTGCAATAACGCATGTTTGGCGAATTTCCTGCCATACGCCTTTTTGCTACCGCCGTAATACATACATTAAGGTAAATGTGGAAAATATTGGCGTGTAAATTTGCTGGACCTTTATGGCAAGAACTATACGTACGTCATGTAACGAAAACACTATCAGAAAGAAAGATCTTTACTCTTTCTGGTCTACCACCCTCGTGAGTAGGTATGTGTACACACGCATGAGTTGAAAGCCTCGAAAGAGCTTGTAGACGGTCTTCATGTAAGTTTTTTCTACTGGGTACCTAATAACTTGCTTGCAATGACTTTCAGTGAAAATGGTATACAATTCCTCGGGCAAGCAGTTAGCATTATACCAAGGCTACACCTTTTACTGTAAGTCGCGAAAAAACTGCAACCTGGAAGAAATACTGGTGTTGTACGAGCTGCGGCGCGGGCACTTGTACAGCTTGACTGTATCTTACGCCGGATGGGGTGGTATTTAACTCTGAGGAGTCTCGAGTCAAACATTGTCATTCGCCTCCTAAGTTCGTGATGCGCAATGGAATATATATTAAAGTTTAATCTTTTATTTCGGTTCTTTTTGTAATTTAGCTACTACTGAGACGTCTCAAATCAAACATTGCCATGCGCCTCCTAAGTTCGTGATGCGCAATGGAATATATATTAAAGTTAAATTTTTTGTTTCGGTTATTTTTATAATTTAGCTACTACTGAGACGTCTCAAATCAAACATTGTCATGCGCCTCCAAAGTTCGTGATGCGCAATGGGATATATATCAAAGTTTAATCTTTTGTTTCGGTTCTTTTTATAATTTAGCTAATACTGAGACGTCTCAAATCAAATAGTGTCATGCGCCTCCAAAGTTCGTGATGCGCAATGGAATATATATTAAAGTTTAATCTTTTGTTTCGGTTCTTTTCATAATGTAGCTACTACTGAGTCGTCTCAAGTCAAACATTGCCATTCGCCTCCTAAGTTCGTGATACGCAATGGATTTTCTTTTGTTTTTCGTTTTATATTGTTTTCCTGTTAAGTAAAATGGTGATCATAATAAATTCTATTTCTCTCTTAATTAAAATACGTTTTTTCACTTTGTTAGAAAGTTTAAAGACACAAAAAAAACAGATAAAAACTAGTTGTAACGGCATTTCAGGTAAAATGAGTTTAAGGGCATTTATGAATAAATGCAACTTTGTGCCTAGGTATAGGTAAAAGATAATATTCTAAAACTTATTTTGTATTTACACTTTAAATCAGAAAGATAATTGGATTAGGACCCACACAGGATCACACTAAGGTATTTTTTGAAATTTTGTGAACTAGAGCATATTTTTATTTACTTATTCAATTGTAATCATATTAATCAGTCCAGTATTAAGTGTCATGTAATTCTAAAGTTTTGTTACCCTACTCATAGTGTTGTGTTCCTGCCGGTGAGTAAGGTTGCCAGAGTTCAACGAGGGCGCGGAGTGTTAGGGTCGGCAACGCGCATGTAACTACTAAAAAAGCGTACATAGGCTACGGAGACTGCTTACCATCAGGCGGGCTGTATGCTTGTTTTCCACCGACGTAGTATAAAAAAATCAAAGCAACTATTTGTTTGTTTTAGTTAAAATATTACATAACGCGTCTGGAAGAGAAGTGGCTTTGTATCAAGGCTTCACATATTATTGCAACAGGCCGATCGGCTGGAAGAAAATCTGGCGATGCACTGCCGGCAGCCCCTGTAATGCTCGCCTCTATTTGAACCCTGCAGGAATTGTCTACAAGGGTGTACTCGAGCATTGCCATCCGTCTCTAAGATTTGCTATACGAAATGGAGTTCTCATTAAAATTTGATTTTACTAGATTGGTTTTATTTTGGTGCGCCTGTGTGTGGCATTGTAGCTTCTGAACGGATGAACATATTTGGATACTTTTTAGGGTTCCGTGCCTCGAAAGGAAAAAAACGGAACCCTTATAGGATCACTTTGTTGTCCGTCCGTCCGTCTGTCTGTCTGTGAAGACCCTTTTTCTCAGGAGCGCGTGGAGGTATCAAGCTGGAATTTATATCAAATACTCAGGTCTACTGTCCCTTAGAGCTGTGAAAAAAATCAAACTTCTAAGCCAACGCAATCAAAAGATACAGCCGTTTATGCCGCAAATTTTCAATATTCGCAAGGGAATCAAAACCTACAAGAGTACTTTCCGTGAACTCAGAATCTTGAAATTTGGTACGAAGTAACGTCTTATAGTACAGATAAAGGAAAAATTGCGAAAACCGTAGATTTTTATTTACATCAAATAATAAAAATATTTTTAATAATTGATATGACCCGGTTGTCGTGATGGGTGAACTTTTACTTATATACCTACAGGTTTGTACGGAACCCTCGGTGCGCGAGTCCGACTCGCACTTGGCCGTTTTTTTTGTAAGGTTAGAGGTTTTGAGGCAACAGAAATACAGTGATGCGCGTTAAACACGCGCTTACCTAAACATTAAAAAAACACCTGTATTTTTTTTGTAGTATAATAAATTTGTTTTTTTTTTGCTTTTATTTTAGTGCAAATCTTCCAAAACCACGCAGGAAAGCCACTAGCCATATACGTAGGCTACACTTTTTACTGCAGTATGGTGGACAGAAGTGGTTGGAAGAAAGTATGGCGCTGCACCAACAACACGCGATGCTCGGCACGGTTCCATCTTGCCCGGGACTACACGGTGGGGAAGGGGAACCTGGCCCATACTCACGAGCCTCCGAGATTTTATATACAAAATGGAATTATTTTAAAAACTTAATGTTGTAATTAACCGAATTTATATTAAGGTCAAATTGTACGTTGATTGTAAATATTAATGGAAATAAATAATTTGTATATTGTTATTTTACCACATAGATTAATTCTTTTCTACTTAAATATATAAATGAATATTTGGGGACCATCTTACTTACATCGACCTAGTACTAAACAACGATGTACATACTTATAAAGATAAATATATGCATAGCTATATAGATAAAATTCATAACGCAGGAACAAATATTCGTGATAAACACACAAATAAATACCCTTATTATTCGAACCCTGGGTCTCTGCTCACGCGCGACTACCGGCACCGGACTACCGGTACTGGCGCGGTAGGCGACTCACTACCGACTATTAGGCTAGAAGGACTTTACAAATCGACTTGTCATTCTTTTGGTGTCAATATTAAAAGACGCAATTTGAGCAAAAGGTGTTTAAAGGAATTATTTGGTTTATTTTAGTGCAAATCGTCCACATTTTGTCACTAAATTTTATTTACATGTCCTGTTATTGTAAATAGTTTGCTATTTACAATAACAGGATATCATAAAAGTTTTTTTTGTTGTATATATTTTTTATATCCTTGGGTTTATACATATTTTCACCAATAGTGGTTGTTGAATTCTGGATGCCAATTCAAACGTAAATGTTGTCACTGAGTTATCAGTTGTGATTGCATTTTGCTTGTACTTGTCCGTACATGTATTGGCGCAAACAAGCCGCACGAGCAAATGTGATAAAATTACATTACTTAGATATTATTTTGATGTCAAAATTAAAGTTTAATTGGCCTCCTTGCCTCATACCATAAATTATAGCAGGTAACTAAAAACTGTACATTCAATTACAGTCCAGATGGTCCACAACAGAGCAGGGAAGCAGCTAGCTCTGTACTGCGGCTACACATTCTACGCCATGCCGACGACGTGCGGCTGGAAGAAGATTTGGGTCTGCACGAACTACGGCCACTGCCGCGCTCGGTTTCACCTCTCGAGAGACTGGCGAGTGATCAAATCTCGACCAGAGCATTCTCATGCGCCACCACAGTTTCTTGTGCGTGATGGAGTGTATATTCAAATTTAATTTATTTTATTAAAAATATACACTATAAGCATATCAGTGATTTACGTACAGGTGATGATAAAAAGTCATTAAAATACTTTTTTGTAGTTGCCTCCCGAGCCTCTGTTACAAATGTGTGTTCATATTCCACAATCTGGGTTGAACTTTTATTGTTCAACTAAAGGGTTTATACGGGTTCCAAATTCAAAAACAATACAACTGCCTCTGGGTCTTAGGAGGACATGATTGCAAGTAACAGATTTTTAGCAGTTTTTTCTGCAGCATAATGGCATAATGACCTACTATTAAAATGACTAATTATTGATAGTGATTTTTTTAGTCCAAATTAGCTTTTCATCTGGACACTTGATACATCTCATTCTAATTTCAATGATTTATTTAATTATTTTTAGTTCAATATTGTAAAAAATTATTCTTCTTCTTGCTGATTTTACATTTTATTTGGGCTGTGCGGTGTGCGTTGCCCGACTTGACTATAAGACTGTCTATATAAGAAGACTATTTTATATACAAAATATTCATATAATAAGATAATATGTTCTCGGTGGTAACAAATCTTTTTGGGAAGGTATTGTTAATGTTTGTAAAAGAAATGTCACTTTTGACATTGACAGGTCAGTATTATATCAGTATCATTTGGAAACAGTACCCCTAGTGTAAATTTGATCAACATCATAACGTGACGAACGCGTTTGCGTTAAGTCTCATTTTGTATAGGATTTTGAGTTTCCAAAACGTCCCGCTTGGCGCGCTCTTTCTCAATCCAATACAAAATGAGACTAAACGCAAACGCGTACGTACGTCACGTTTCGAAATCTAATTTATTTACACTAGGGGTACAGTACCAGTTAGAAAGAGCGCGCCAAGCGGGACGTTTTGGAAACTCAAAATCCTATACAAAATGAGACTTAACGCAAACGCGTTCGTCACGTTATGATGTCGATCAAATTTACACTAGGGGTACTGATCTCATAACTAAAACAGTAAAGCTAGGAATTAACATATTTGTGTCATTGGAAAAGGGCTAATATTATGTTCTTTTTATTTAAGAGGCCTTATTCCTACAGACGAGCGTATTTTGTAAAATGCTTCCTTTTTCATTCAAGATTACGACGTAACTATTAGTATTTATTCAAAAACTGATAACGTACTTAAATAATCGTTTCCTAAACTAGGGGCTCCAACAGTTCAAATTTTCATTTTCTCTTTTAAACCTCTTTTTTAATGAGGTTTTTTGGGAGCCTTTTCCAAATTTTGCAGTGAGATGTGGCGTTTCGGTTCTCAATTTTGCTATAAACAAGAATCATTTGGTACATGAATGACTACAATTTGATTCAACATATCTCGTACGAGGGGCTGGAATGATTAACAATCGAAGATTCATTTGAAAAAACTGATAAAATACCTTCCGAGTTTTCTTAATTTTTTTGGCGAAAACAGGGTTTTATTATATTTTATTTCCGCAAATTGTACGCATATTTTGCTTTAAAAATAATATTATAGCAAACTGTAACTTTATGTTAACCTATAAAAAAAAAATCGTAACTATGGGACCTACATTGCCGTAAATTTATATATTTTTAAAACACGTATAAATCACGCAGCAGCGACGCCCCGCTCTCAGTCCGCGCGGAGCGCGCTTAGAGGACGGACCTGTGCTCGATTGTCAGGCATTCGTTGCGATCGTAATCAGCTACGGAGTTCCGAGAAGTGCTATATACTGCGATTAGAAAATCTTAATAAAAGTTCATTTTTTACAGTATGCCTAACAGACTCGCTTATTGATGGATTTTCAGTGTTACTTTTTTTTTAATACTAAGTCGGTGGCAAACAAGCATACGGCCCGCATATGTACGCCTGCAACTCCAGAGGAGTTACATGCGCGTTGCCGACCCTAACCCCCTCCCGCCCCTCGTTGAGCTCTGGCAACCTTACTCACCGGCAGGAACACAACACTATGAGTAAGGTCTAGTGTTATTTGGCTGCGATTTTCTGAAAAACGCATTTTCACTTGAAATTACGTTAGGGTTTGCATTATTATTTTTGACCCGGATGAAGTCCAAGTTCTCATGATGGAGTCAGGAGTTGGTCACCAGAACTCCTAATCTACTAATTATAATCCCATCGTGTTTGGGCTCAAAAGATTTGCCCTGACGAACACCATCGATCTAGATGAGGTCCAGGGTCTCATGATGGAGTCAGGAGTTGGTCACCAGAACTCCTAATCTACTCATTATAATTCCATCGTGTTTGGGCTCAACAGAGTTGCCCTGACGAGCACCTTCAATCTAGATGAGGTCCAGGGTCTCATGATGGAGTCAGGAGCTGGTCACCAGAACTCCTAATCTACTCATCATAACTCCATCGTGTTTGGGTTCAATAGAGTTGCCCTGACGAGCACCATCAATCTAGATGAGGTCCAGGGTCTCATGATGGAGTCAGGAGCTGGTCACCAGAACTCCTAATCTACTCATCATAACTCCATCGTGTTTGGGCTCAATAGATTTGCCCTGATGAACACCATCGATCTAGATGAGGCCCAGGGTCTCATGATGGAGTCAGGAGTTGGTCACCAGAACTCCTAAACTACTCATCATAACCTCATCGTGTTCGGGCTTAATAGATTTGCCCTGACGAGCATCATCAATCTAGATAAAGTCCAGGGTCTCATGATGGAGTCAGGAGTTGGTCACTAGAACTCCTAATCTACTCATTATAATTCCAACGTGTTTGGGCTCAAAAGATTTGCCCTGATGAGCACCATCGATCTAGATGAGGTCCAGGATCTCATGATGGAGTCAGGAGTTCGTCACCAGAACTCCTACTCTACTCATCATAACTCCATCGTGTTTGGGCTCAAAAGAGTTGCCCTGACGAGCACCTTCAATCTAGATGAGGTCCAGGGTCTCATGATGGAGTCAGGAGCTGGTCACCAGAACTCCTAATCTACTCATCATAACTCCATCGTGTTTGGGTTCAATAGAGTTACCCTGACGAGCACCATCAATCTAGATGAGGTCCAGGGTCTCATGATGGAGTCAGGAGCTGGTCACCAGAACTCCTAATCTACTCATCATAACTCCATCGTGTTTGGGCTCAATAGATTTGCCCTGATGAACACCATCGATCTAGATGAGGCCCAGGGTCTCATGATGGAGTCAGGAGTTGGTCACCAGAACTCCTAATCTACTCATCATAACCTCATCGTGTTCGGGCTCAATAGATTTGCCCTGACGAGCATCATCAATCTAGATAAAGTCCAGGGTCTCATGATGGAGTCAGGAGTTGGTCACTAGAACTCCTAATCTACTCATTATAATTCCAACGTGTTTGGGCTCAAAAGATTTGCCCTGATGAGCACCATCGATCTAGATGAGGTCCAGGGTCTCATGATGGAGTCAGGAGTTGGTCACCTGAACTCCTAATCTACTCATCATAACTCCATCGTGTTTGGGCTCAATAGATTTACTCCGACAAGCACCATCAAATTACCATTATGATGAATAGATTAGGAGTTCTGGTGACCAACTACTGAGTCCATCATGAGACCCTCGACTTAATCTAGATCGATGGTACTCGTCAGGGCAAATCTTTTGAGCCCAAACACGATGGAATTATAATGAGTAGATTAGGAGTTCTAGTGACCAACTCCTGACTCCATCATGAGACCCTGAACATCATCTAGATTGATGGTGCTCGTGAGGGCAAATCTATTGAGCCCAAACACGATGGAGTTATGATGAGTAGATTAGGAATTATGGTGACCAACTCCTGACTCCATCATGAGACCCTGGACTTCATCTAGATCGATGGTACTCGTCAGGGCAAATCTTTTGAGCCCAAACACGATGGAATTATAATGAGTAGATTAGGAGTTCTGGTGACCAACTCCTGACTCCATCATGAGACCCTGGACTTCATTTAGATCGATGGTACTCGTCAGGGCAAATCTATTGAGCTCAAATACGATGGAATTATAATGAGTAGATTAGGAGTTCTAGTGACCTACTCCTGACTCCATCATGAGACCCTGGACTTCATCTAGATTGATGGTGCTCATCAGGGTAAATCTATTGAGCCCAAACTCGATGGAGTTATGATGAGTAAATTAGGAGTTCTGGGGAGTTCTGGTGACCAACTCCTGACTCCGTCATGAGACCCTGGACCTCATCTAGATCGATGGTGTTCGTCAGGGCAAATCTTTTGAGCCCAAGCACGATGGAATTATAATGAGTAGATTAGGAGTTCTGGTGACCAACTCCTGACTCCATCATAAGAACCTGGATGGACTTCATTCGGGTCAAAAATAATAATACAAACCCTAACGTGATTTAAATAACACTGAAACTCTATAGGGAGCGTGCATGAACTATAGGAGGCAGCACAGGAGCCGTCAGATTTTTGGCGCGAGGCGTAAATGTGATGTTTTTTGTTCCGATGTAGCCCACAAGATGGCAGAACCTACTATGCACAAGAAAATACTTGACGTGTAAATGTGCCTGTTTATGGTTCCGATTCAGACCACAAGATGGCAGACCCTCCAACGCGCACGGTCCCTATAGCACTAATGTGCGCAAACGATTGGCATCTTGACTAGGCAGCATGGGTGCGTAGCCACCATGCCAATCGATACGACAACGAAACACTATCTGTCTCTCTCTCGTACTAATATGCACAAACGATTGGCATCTTGGCTGGGCAGCATGGGTGCGTAGCCAACATGCCAAACGTTTACGATACGACAAGGAAACACTATCTGTCTCTCTATCGCACTAATATGCGCAATCGATTGGCTTCTTGGCTAGGTATCATGGGTGCGTAGCCAACATGCCAATCGTTTACGATACGACAACGAAACACTACTCTCTCTCTATCGCACTAATATACGCAAACGATTGGTATTTTGGCTAGGCACTAAGCAAGTGTGTGGCCAACATGCCAATCGTTTACGATACGACAACGAAACACTATCTGTCTCTCTATCGCACTAATATACTTTATTTATACCTGCAGTCATTTACTAACTTCTTCATTTTCCATTGGTGTGAAAGAGACAGAATAAAGAGCAAGGGTTATAGTACACTCTGTAGTCTGTACACTTAGTAGTAGTGTACATAAAAAAAAAACTACTGTGCATATACAATAAAATAAAGAGTGCCCATATGATATCATATGACACTAAAATTAATGTTGCTTGAAATTATATTGAAAACTATCAAGATTATTCTAGTCTGCATTGAAACGCGCGTCGCGTTGCCGGCGCTCGCGTACCGAGCGCCAACGCCATCTATCGAGCGTTATTTCGTGAAATCGGAGAACGCTCCAAGGATTAAGGGCTCTTAAAACAGAATAAAAAAACCAAAAATCAGCCGAAATCAATAAATTCCTAATTACCTGAAATAACACATTAGGTAAATTAATAAATACAATTACTGTGAATTCGTTTTATTTTAGTGACTGATCTACTCGTATTGTATAACAGTATTGTTCATAATTTAAAACTGATACGGGACTGAATCGCGTACATGTACTTTTAATATTTCAGTTTTAAATTATGAGGGAAAATCGTGTTAGTTTAAATCAACATAGTATATTAATGCTTTTGCTCTATCTAATTGATCTATATCAGTTTTATTTAAAATATAAACAATTATTTACTTTCTTGCAGTAAAAATGGTACAAAACAAAGCGGGAAAACAGCTAGTTTTATACCAAGGTTACACATTTTACTGTATGCACACCAACAAGAGTGGTACCAAAGTTTGGGGTTGCACCAATCGCGGCCAAGGCTGCCGTGCACGCTTTCACCTGCTTCAAGACTCATATATGATTAGATGTCAGCCGCAACATTCACACCAAGCTCCAACGTTTGTTATTCGCAATGGTGTGTATATTAAAGTTTAGTAGCCACCTGTTTTATATATTCAAAATATTCATATAAATAAAATAGGTTCTCGGAGATTATCAACTCTTTTTTGAAGTTCTATTGTTATTGTTTGTAAATGATGTTAGGTAAATAAAGGTACTTAGGTACTCCAAAGATCAGACCCGTTTGTTGTTACCTATTATTTGCATTTTCTAGCCTAACGGGACGCGTGTAGGTGCTATCGATAGTAGGTATTTAAAAAACCTATTCTTGTCACTCGAAAAGAGTCTTATTCCATTTTAAACAAAACATAAAAAAATAAAAAACAAAAATATGTTTATGTCTAATCGCCCCACGCGGCGATAAATAAATAAACAAGTAAGAAAAATTTGTCCGTACTTCAGTTACTAAAATGTTTAAGAACAGTTTTAACGCTTCTACTATATTTAGTCGATCCATATCAGTTACATTTGAGATATAAACAATTGTCTACTTTCTTGCAGTTAGAATGGTACAAACCAAAGCAGGAAAGCAGCTAGCTGTGTACCAAGGTTACACATTTTACTGTAAGTACACCAACAAGAGTGGTGCCAAGAAGGTTTGGGTTTGCACCAACCGTGGCCAACAAGGCTGCCGTGCACGCTTTCATCTGCTCCAAGACTTATATATGAGTAAATGTCAGCCGCTACATTCACACAAAGTACCAAAGTTTGTTATTCGCAATGGTTTTTATATCAAAGTTTAGTAGGCACCTATAGTTCGTGTTATTCACGACGACACGTGCCTTGATTCGTATTATCATATTATTAAAGGTTAGAATTGACAAATCTGCGCGTCATCGTGGATCACACGAACTATAGAACACGAACGTTCCCGGCTCACCAGCTCGACAACTATTTATATCATTACGAATAATGACATTACCATCGCAGTACATTATCAACATCATAAAGTTCGTACGATCCAACATTGACACATTTCCCCATAGGGCGGGTAACCTAAGATGTTTAAGGAATAGGAACAGAGGTATACTCGAAACATCCAGATTCAGACTAACTAAATCTATCAAAACGACCTATGCTATGGGCCCAAAAATCTATAATGCCATTCCTGAACAAATTGCCACTATATCAAATGATAATTCATTTTATAATTAATTAAAAAAATGGCTAATTGACAACGCCTTTTATGACATGGATGAAATATTGCAAATGTAGAACATGGTAAAATATTATAATTTTTAATTTGTAACTTTATTGAACACATTATGTGAATATTTTTATATTATTATGTAGATGTTGGTATTAACAAAAATTCGCTTAACTTCATTTCACTAATTGTAATTTTGACATGTAATGTATGTGTACATTATTAATAATAAATATGAATATAAATATGAATATAATTAGGTACTTAAATAAATAATCATTACTTTTGCTGTGACAATTTCCCGCCTGCGCGCAACAAACGTGTTAGTATACAAACCATCGTGAAAGTAGATAGTTTAATTGATATTATACATGTATCGTTCTGATGTATTCCCATTTGTCCCTTCCGGGCACACATGGGGATAGGTGCATTCATATGAATCACCCATCCCCCTCCACATGTATGGCGGCGGTCAAGTGGGGCGGGGACAAATCGGAACACACCTTCATTCCGTAAAATGGGACCATAGACTATGTGATGTATTTATGTAGGTATGTCTTAGGTGTGTGCTTGTTTTTAGCAATAAGTATTTATTACTTACTACTCAACTTAACTTTTTTTATACTTGTCTAAATACAATTACAACGTGCCAGAGATTGTCTATAATATTATACTTTTAGTTCGTTGTTATTTTATATAATAAATACTAATTTTACTATGTATTTTGAAATCACTGGTAAGCTAAACTCATACTAGAAAAAATTCTACCTCATATAAATATATCCAGGGATTTATTTAGTCACCTGCAATAATTTACGGGGTGAATATATATATTCAAATAAAACTGCGAAAAAGAAATTGGCTATTTCATACATTTTGGATATTTGACCTTGACATTTTCTATGGGAGAGTAACATTTTTTTTTTGGGATTTCGGGATTGGTCCCATAGTAAAAGTTGCTCAGTATGCCCTTTAAATTCAGCCCGTAAATTATTGCAGGTGACTAAATAAACCTCCTGTTTAGGCTGCTCCAGTATGTGGCCCATAAATCGCTGGGTTAATAAATATTCGTGTTGCATCATTTTTGGTCATAATTCAAACAAAACCCGGACCCGGGTACGTCCTTAAACTACGTCCAAATGAGAGGTATGGGCATTGTGGATGTCATCTCGCTTTGTGTGGATATCATTCCAGACCTAGAGCGGAGCCCAACTGGGGAAGTATCTCCACCTTACAGAAAACCGCAGCCAAATAACACTAGACCCTACTCATAGTGTTGTGTTCCTGCCGGTGAGTAAGATTGCCAGAGCTCAACGAGGCGGGGGGGGGGGGAGATGCTAGGGTCGGCATGTGACTCCTCCTCTGGAGTTGCAGGCGTACATAGGCTACGGAGACTGCTTACCATCAGGCGGGCCGTATGCTTGTTTGCCACCGACGTAGTATAAAAAAAACATGCAGCCATATTTACGCATATACCATTGTAAAGTGTGATGCAAGCATAAGGAGTTACATTAAAGTAACACATTTGGCAGAAAGTTAAACCAGCTCATTTGATTCCAGTACAAATAGTCCGCACCCACTTGGGAAAGGAGCTAGTTATATACAGCGGCCACACATATTACTGCAACGTGCCCAGCGCTAACGGTTGGAAGAAGTTCTGGAGATGCACTCGCTGCGGCTCCGGGGGGTGCACTGCTAGACTGCATCTGTCGCCGGATTACAGTGTCATCAAAATCATTGATGAGCATCACCATCCACCCCCACGCTTTATCATTAGGAATGGAGTTTATACTAAAATAGGATAAACATGATCAAATCCGTTCTAATGTTCTCGAAAGCAGAAACGCTAGTGATAAAAAATTCCTCTACAATTCCACCATAATTTGTTACACGACCAATAATTCTGTTTCCAAATTCCAACTCCATGCAAATGTATCCAAGGAATTAATATTTCACTTGATTTGCTTAACATTTATTTTTGAAATTCGTAATGCTAACAGCTGTTCAGTTATGTAAATAGTTTAATACTTAATTCTACATATTTTAATGTGTTACTGGAGAAACTTACATCTGTAGCCATATCTTCATTTTAGATGTCTGAATCACTTCACTGCTATTCTGAATTAGACGGAGAAAACGTTTGCAGGCATTTCTTTAATGACATTACCCATTGTTTACTTTTATGAAATAAAGTCATCCTTTGATAGTATACATAGTTGTACTCCTTCTAATTTATACGAATAGTCATTTATTCATAATATTTTAAATATTATATGTTTTATTTTTATTTTTGCATACTACAATGTTTTATTATTTTTCAGTACAAATGGTACATAATAGCGCCGGGAAGCAATTAGCTGTATACAAAGGATTCACGTACTACTGTAACGGCCGCACCAGTGGTTATAAGAAGATCTGGCGCTGCACTACGGGCGGGGCATGCACTGCTCGATTGCATTTGTCCCCTGATCTGGCTATTATGAAAGCTCATTTGGATCATTGTCACCTAGCGCCGAGATTTTTGATAAGGAACAATGTGTATATTAAACTCTAATCATCAATATTGTTTTGTACTTCTATATAAGTTGTATTCACAACATTTACCTAGTGAATTAAATTCTTTTACTTTTTGATTGAGGCTTTTTGATTATTGTGGTTTTACCCTATAACTAATAACCTATAGCTTTTTGGAGCGTCCGCATCAATAATGACGGGTAAGACTAAGCCTCAAAATAAACTACCATAATTTACAAAAAGCGACATTGTAGTATATTATAGTATATTACTCGTAACATTCCAAATGCTTAACGTCATGGTGACATCCCTGACAGTTAGTAATAGTGAGTCAGTCGGTGTCGGGCTGCGAACAGACCTGTCACGCAATGTTAGTGTTGGCGAGCCGTTGGAAATACAAATATATTATATCGTATGAATATATTTAACTCAATAAGAGTTAAATACAGTACAATACAAATCCTCTTTATTGCACAACCTCAAAATTAATTTTCAAGGAAACGCACACAATAGGTAGGTACATTACAAGTATGGCAGATACTTTTGCAACATAAACTGATGTAGGTATTATTGATGCTAACAAAGACCCTACAAAACTAAGTTAGTATACTGATTAAATAGTTATTTACGATACAAGTGCAGAAAATAGGAAATGTGCAACGAGTGGTGATATATTTGCGTAAGTATAGTATCAAAGTAGTCTCGACATGTGTCGATTTCTATATCAACTCTTTACTATTCTGCACCAAACTATTTCTGTTTAGCCCAATGGTTGACTGGTAGAGAATGCCTCAAGGCGTTAAGTCCGCCATTTGTACTCTTTTTGTGAATTTGTGCAATGAAGTTTAAATAAAAAAATAAAATAAATATAGGTATTAAAACACGACCGAAGGGAGTGTTGTCAATGAACACGAGTTGCGAATTATCTATTCGCACGTGTATGTACCGTACAACGTTTTACAGTACATATGGCTCTATAAAGTTTCGACATATGCACGGAAAGTACTCATTCCCGCACGCATGCGGGAAAGTAGCACCATATGTACTGTAAAAGATATTATAGGAATCTTTTACACAAATTGACCAAGCCCTACAGTCAAATTGACCAAGCCCTACAGTCAAATTGACCAAGCCCTACAGTAAGATTAAGAAGGCTTGTGTTGTGGGTACCCCAGGCAACGAACAATTGTACAACTTTCTTATTTACAGTGACGATGGTAAACAACGCCGCTGGAAAACAGATTTTGATTTACAATGGCTTTACATATTACTGGAATTCGCCAAATACCAGTGGCTGGAAGAAGATTTGGCGCTGCACCAGCAGCAAAACTTGCAGAGCGCGCGTGTACCTTACACCTGAGAGTCTTGTGTACAAGTCGCAGCTAACTCATAACCATCTCGCACCGAAATTTGTGATACGAAAGGGAGTACTGTTTAAAATTCAATAGTTATAGTTGAATCTTTCAATGCCACACCTCAACGGATACGTACGCAACACATCTCTGGTTTTATGCGTAGTTTGTTGCTCGTGATCCTTACTGCGTTAATACATTTACAAGTAGATCTGCAACGCAAGCGATGCAGGTACTGTGAAAAGAGCTGGAGATGTGATGCATACGCTTCCGGTATGCTTTAGACTTAAGACAGTGCCGATTTTGATAAGAATATCCATAGACTATTACCTGCAAACGAAAACGTCTGTAGAACTGTGTCATTATCCACGAAATTACCTTAGTATGTGCTCACTGTTACATAATAAATAGTATATAACGAAATAACATTGAGAGTTTTATTCAAATCTTTATTGTTTCAAACAAACATGGTGATGGAATTGATAACTTTGGAATTGTTATTAAATATTTCAAAACTTAAAGTATTAAGTTTCATTTCAGTGATAATGGTTCACAACACGTCGGGAAAACAGCTGCTAGTGTACAAGGGTTACACCTATTACCACACTACGTCTGATTCGAAGATCTGGCGTTGCACCAGTGGATGTAAAGCCCGCATACATCTCACCCGAGAGGGAATCGTACTTAAATGTCTCCTTACTCATGATCACATACCGCCAAAGTTCATAATACGAGATGGTTTGCTCATTAGAATGAAAAACTGTTAAGTGTAATTAAATAAGCAATGTGAAATAGTTGTAAATTAAAAATCATCTAATACAAGCGCACCATACCTCGTCATCGATTATTCTGTGACTGCCTTAGCAGTTCCCTTAGTAAAGCTGCAACCCATCTCGCAAAAAAATTAAAGTAATTTTTTTTATAGATATTTATTATTTCTGTGTCAAGTTTTTTTATTATTTAAGCGTTTATTGAAATAAGTGGTTTTGGTAAATAATTATATAAAACACGCTTATAGACATAGACATAGACATTATTTATTGGTAATAAGGTAATACACAGGTCACCATTTCAAACTTATTTCTACACATTATCTATTATATTATTATTATAATTAAAATTGTTCCAAAAACCCTTTTTTACTTTGTTTCAGTTGTCCAAAACAGAGCAGGGAAGCCTCTTGTCATACTAGGGGGCTACAGTTTTTACAACAAACGTGGGGGAATTCACAATGCTAAGAGCATCTGGAGATGCACTAACAGTAAACGGTGTCGCAGCAGCTTCCACATGATAGACGGTCAATTGTATAAAGCCAACTTGGTGCACAATCACAAACCGCCTTTATTTTCTATACGGAACGGAATGTATATCAAACATCATGCGAAATAAAATGTCTGTCTAAAGATTATTAATGATGTTTAATTAAATTTAAATTAAATTTCGGTATTTATCGTTAAGTTACGCGCCGTGTGCTGAGTGCCTAACAT
Source organism: Cydia pomonella (assembly GCF_033807575.1). Classification (NCBI taxonomy): domain Eukaryota; kingdom Metazoa; phylum Arthropoda; class Insecta; order Lepidoptera; family Tortricidae; genus Cydia; species Cydia pomonella. The sequence continues at coordinate 5,164,846 of NC_084705.1, read as the reverse complement.
GCAGATTAACATTACAAGCAATAGCTTATTTTAATAAATTGTTATGAATGCAAACCCCGATTTGTTTTCGTTTTTAGTTTCTAGCGCAATTAGTTTTCGTATGAATGACTTGATAAATATGAAAACAGTCATTCATACAAAGATTAACGGCCCGATTCGAAGAATGAAATACGATAAGGATAAGTTCTGATTTAGATAAGTTCTCATTTAGATATCGTTTGTATGTATGTCGTATAATTGACAGTAAGCAGCTTGATTCGGGCAACCTTTGTCACTTTGACGTTAGGATCACAGCGGAATCGAAAGAAACGTCAATTCTGACATGTCGTTTAGCTATCGATCTTTTAAAGATCTTAAACGTGTCTTAATCATTCTTCGAATCGGGCCGATATTAAGAGAATCGCGATTCCGAAAATCCGAAATATTGTAGCAAAAAAGTTACAAGACCGTTATACTGTAGTTTCTCATTTCACAATATTGATACCTATATCCGAGAATTCAGTTATCTTTGTGTAATATTGATCCCTCCAAAAAAAAACATGTAAAATGTTGCCATTCCGAGACCACATGGCTCGCACTGTCAAAAAGTTACGAGTACAAATAAGATCTTGTGTAAAATATAGAGCCAAGCTTCAAATTCTTCTACACGCCTTAACTCAACAAGCCTTAACTTCACAAACTCTACACTACATGTTAATCAAAGTATGAAGTTCGGTCGTTACGTTACTACAAGAACTGCTGGATAGATTTTTATCAAATAATTAAAAACCACCGCAAGGAAACTCGCTTTCACCTAAAAAAAAACCGTATCGAAATCGGTCCATCTGTAGGAGAGACACGATGCCACATACATTGGCGTCAAACATATAACAACCCTATTTTTGAATGATCATCAGTAAGTGAGTGAGTGACGAAATCAGGGTTTTTTTAGACATCAATAAAATCTTAACTATAAGCGCCATTAAATTGAAACTTTTTATTTTTAATAAGTCCACTATTGATATCATATCCCAAAATTTTGTTTGTCTGGTATAATTCAAACGCAAGTTATGAGGGTTCAAAAATAACGTCGAAACGCTTTGAGAAGAAATTTTAAGTCGACACGAGTTGCGAATTACCTATTCGCATATGTATCGTACAACGTTTTACAGTACATATGGCCCTTTAAATGTTCGACACCGTAACGTAATATGCTAATTTTCGCACTAGTGCGGTAAACTAGCACCATATGTACTGTAATAGTACATTAAAGAAGTGTACAGGTTTTTAAAGGGTCGGCAACGCGCATGTAACACCTCTGGAGTTGCAGGCGTCCATAGGCTGCGGTGACTGCTTACCATCAGGCGGGCCGTATGCTTGTTTGCCACCGTCGTGGTATAAAAAAAAGAATACTATAGAGGCCGGGAAACGTAGGGTTGCAAGCCAAGTAGATATATACGGCTGAGCGTGGCGAAGCCGGATAGAGATACGCGGCCGGCAACCCCGTTTCTCGCCGAGATATGTATAGTGCTTTTCTCAAACTTGCAATTAAAACAAAAAAAAAAATAGTCAATTTGTTTTGTGGCGACCTACTCGGCTCGCCACTCTACCAGCGGTGTACAACCTTACGCGCGTAAGTCCGCGCGGCAGCGCGATGCGCTACCGCCGTTGCTTAGCAACGAATATGCACAACAAATCACCCTACCAAGCTAACTGAAGCTAGTTGATGGTTGGATGCCAAGACGTTGTGTCACAATTTGACGTTAAAAAACAAAAGAAGGTTGCTTTACAGTCCCAGGTGTGTAAGGCAGTATGAAATTCCTTTACATATCATCTTCACTCATAGCATCTGATATGTAGTATTTCCGGACCTAATTTGACGTAAGTCATGTCATCATTTCATAGCAAGTTTGAGAAATAGTACATTACTAATGAGGCCGGGACGAAAGGGGTTGCCGGCCGAAGACAACCCCATATTTCCCGCCGAGGGATGTATAGTGCTATTCTCAAACATGCAATGAAATAAACAACAAAAATAATACCAATAAAATAAATAAAAATAAGAAAAGGTAGGTTGTGCCCTTGCACTTCGCTTGGCTGGTCAGATTTTCTACTCTATTTTTTTTTGTTTTGCCTTTCTTTTAATGTTTAAGGGTTCTTTGACCTTTGTCAAAGAGTTCTAAAACTCTTTGACAAAGGTCAAAGATGGTTCTTATTTACCGCTCCGTGTTATTGAAGCTGCAGTTACAGTCTCACCACTAACCCCATCATCTCTTTGCAGTGGTCCAAAACAAAGCTGGGAAAACTTTCGTTATAATCAATGGCTACAGTTTCTATTCCACATATAAAGGACCTGTTCACTGTGGTCACAGTTATTGGAGATGCACCAACAGTAAGCGTTGCCGCAGCGCGTTCAGCATGATGAACGGTAATATGTATAAAGCAAACTTGGAACACGCTCACAGGCCGCCTTCGTTTTCCATAGTAGATGGAATATTACTCAATAGAAAGCGTCATAAAACATATTCACCCCTTACAGTTCCAGTGGAGTTGGACAGGAATTTTGACTAGGTACAATGATGGAGATGAGCAAAACAGGTTAATTAATATAACCATAATTAGAAATAATGAAAAAATTCGATCGGACTCGCACATCGAGAGTTTCGTACAAAATTACTTATAAGTTTATAGTGAGATTTCCATTCCAACGAAAATAAAAAAGTTATGCTGAGTGCCAACCTGGACTTTGTCTTTGAAAAACAGTTATGGTAATAGGGAATAGGTCGCCGTTAGTTTAAGACATTATTTGCATTTCCTAAACTAAACTAAATAGTTATTTTGAGATGTAATTACAAATGTATATTCTTTCAAATTTCATGATTTTAAGTCAACTGGAAGTCCTTTAATAGGAAAGAGGATGGGCGATTCTCCATACAAACGTAGTCCCCATTTTCCTCTTTGGATATTGACATTTTGGAAAATGTTTTATATAATTCGTTGTATATTAACCATAGCTATGCCCGTACGTGTCACTTTTTTAGATTTTTGTATAATGATGAAAATTAGGAGCGAAAGACAGATTTCACAACTCCTATAATAATTAAAAATAAAAATAAAAATTATAAACATCCCGTACGTATAGTCCCATACGTAGTACTCCCATAGCTATGGTTGATACACAACAAATTGTGTCAAAATATTTTCAATTATGTTAATGTTTGACGACCGTTCTGGCCTAGTGGGTAGTGACCCTACCTACGAAGCCGACGGTCCCGGGTTCAAATCCTGGTAAGGGCATTTATTCGTGTGATGAGCATGGACATTTGTTGCTGAGTGTTTTGGGTGGGATGGGTGTTTTCTATGTATTTAAGTATTTAGAAATATTTATATATTATATATGTATATCGTTGTCTAAGTACCCTCAACACAAGCCTTATTGAGCTTACTGTGGGACTTAGTTAATTTGTGTAATAATGTCCTATAATATTTATTTATTTATCCAAAGACGAAAATGAAGACTACGTGCGTATGAAAAGGTGATCACGATATGCGCCATATACGGAGAGTTGAGTGAGTTTGACATTTTCATTGATCCAAGGGGTAGTTGATACCTCCACGCGGTTCCCAGAAATGGGACCTTGACAGACGGACCGAAGGGGTACGGAACGCTAAAAAAGTCGTCAAAATATTCAGGCAATTGATGATCGAATTATATCTGTCCAGATAGCACGTAGGTAAGCTGTGATAGCACATCACATGAATGAAGAGAATCTTTTATAGTTTAAAATTGTTGCTAAAAAGTTTTGCTTTATCAAACAGTTCTAGTTTTAGACTTTTCGGGTAAATAATATAAATATTTAATTTTTATTATAAGCATTGTACACAAATTATTAAACACTGTTAAAAAACGGAAACCGTAACCGGTAACATAATTATATAGGTAATATTCCTACATATTTATTGTGTATACTTACTTCTTTAGTAATAAGTAGTTAAAAAAGTCGTTGGGAACGTTATCTCCAACATTGCTGAAATTATATAGAGATATTTTTAAATATTAAGCCATTTATTATACTAATATTACAAATAAATATTAATTTATTTTCGAACATTGTTTTATTTTATTTTTTACTTATAATTTTTAGTATATCTTCAAGAAAAGAGCGTTACAACCCTTCTTGTGTTGCTAGTGTCCATGGGCGACGGTAATCGCTTAGCGTTAGGCGATTCGTCTTCTTCTTTGCCTCCTATACATCATAAATAAACTTATTTAAAATTTTAAAATTCAGTGATTACACGAAATTCTAACATTCCTGAAGCTAACATTTTATCTCAATTACAGTCCAACTAGTCTACAACACATCTGGCAAGCTGGCAAGCCACTAGTTATAGTCAACGGCTACTCGTATTACTGCCAGAAACCAAGCGTCAACAAAACGTCATGTGCATGTACGAAAGGCCGCCCATGCAAGGCGCGCTTCCAACTGACGAATGACCTGCACATGTTGCGTGCGATGCTAGAGCACGGACACACGGCGCCGTCTTTTGCAATAAATAATGGGGTTTATATTAAACTTTAGCAAAATGTTACTGGCAATGGTCTTTTACTGCCAGAAGAACTATATTTCGTCTTCCTCATCTTCGCGTTGGGCCCGTCGAGCGTCCTGACGAGATTTTTCCAATGTACTACAACACTGGATTCTTCATGAATTCACTGCATCAAATAATGGGGTTTTCATTCAACTTTAACGAATGTGTTTGAGGCCTTTTATTACCAGAAGAACGTTATTTTGTCTTTCTCATCTCACGTTTGAGCGCCTTGTTCAAGTTTTCTCAACAGACTACAATGTTGTATTCTTCAACAATTGAGTGCATCAACAGCTTTTGAGTAGTACTCGCACATTAAATCTTGTTTTGCAGCAATAGTTAGCACTCGTATTACTGTGAGAAACCAAGCGTAAACAAATAACAAAATATAACGAAAGGCCGCCGCCGTGTGATATTGGAGCATGGATATGCGACGCCCTCTTTTGTAATAAAGAATGGGGTTTAGTTATACTTTAATAGGAATGTGTGGTCCGATATTTATACGTTATTTCTTCTTTTCCGCCTTGTTCCTCGCAGTTCCAGCTGGCAAGGGATCCTCAACTGACCTCACGTTTCAAAAAAAAATTACAAACGTTCTAGTTTTAAAATTACACCATAATAAAATGAAAATTAAAAACACAGCATTATAAAATGAAATAGCGTTAATAAACTTGACTCTTTCTTAATTTTCAGTGCAATTAGTCCGCAACGCCTCTGGCAAACATCTGGCTATAGTCAATGGATATACGTACTATTGCAACGTCACAGGCGAGGCGAGAAATGTATACAGGTGCACTAAAGGTCGGCCATGCAAAGCGAGATTCCATCTGACACGGGATTTGAAGATGCTGCGTGCAATGTTGGAGCATGTGCACTTGCCGCCTTCTTTTATCATCAAGGATGGGATTTTCATCAAAATTTAACTACAAGACTAATAAACGAATAACATTAGAGCCGGTTGCACCAAACCGCTGTCCACAAATAAATTTTTACTTAAAAGATATCTTATAGATCTCGTAGTTCTCTGCTGAGTACCTAACGTTACATAGTCCGTCGAGGCACAACTGGACAAAATTTCAATTCTTAATTCGACAACATATAAAAACTAAACGTATCCCAAATGAACTTATTACTTAGGTACTTATTTATTTTTGCCTAATTATCTTATTTGCGATTATTGAGCACCAAAAAAGCTTGAAATATGTACTTTTTTATGTCGAATTAAGGATGACTGCAACCAAATCGGAAATAACGTAGCATAAGAAACCAACTGTATCTAGTCTTAAGAAATCTTGTTATAATATGACTTTAAGAATTAAGACTATTAAAATCATTTTTAAATAAATATTGATAAATTTAATATGCGCCTAACTTTAACATAAGGTCCGAAATGAAGAAACAGTAGAATTGAACTAGGTTAACTCTGCACAGGGTTGCGTAACGTAATGGATACGAACTTTTTGTATAGTTTCAATTTTACAAACGTTCGAAATGTATAATAACGTTAAAAATAATGGACTAAAAATATTTTTAATTAGTATAAGTTAAAAGTAATATAACATATATAGCATAAGTTCGTATACGTTCCATTACTTACCCCAATACTTTGTCATTATGTGAAGTCTGTGCAAAGTCAACTTGGTCCGACTCTAGACTAGACTCTTCCATAATTTTCAGTGCAAATGGTCCGCAACGCCTCAGGAAAGCAGTTAGCTCTAGTCAACGGATATTCTTACTACTGTATCATCCCGGGAAAGACGAAAGATATCTGGGCCTGTACTAGAGGTCGGCCGTGCAAAGCAAGATTCCATATGACAAAAGATTCAGTGATGCTGCGTGCGAAGCTCGATCATGCGCACAGGCAACCTTCTCATGTCTTCAGGGATGGGGTTTATTACAAAGTTTAATTAATGGTTATCTTGATGTAACTGATTCGCTAGTAACTAAAGACCATTTATAATTACTAAATAATCATAACAAAATGATCAGGAATCAAATTTTGTGGCCTTTATAAAAATTGGAATGGATATTGATAAGTTGTATACGCATTTAGTTGCTTAAAATCTGAGTTTTGAAAGTAATTTTGTATTTCCTGAATAAAAATGTTTTATTTATTATTATTATTATTATTATTTAATAAGCAGGCAGGCAGTTTGACAACTGATATGACCTGTATCCAATATTCATAAAGATAGTTATCATGAACGAGTAGTAGATATCATGTGCTTGTCTAATTTATTTTTAAACTGGTTCACATTTGGTGCTGAAACCACTACTTCTGAGAGCCTGTTCCAAGCCCTCACCACTCGATTGCTGAAAAAGTGTTTGTATGGGTTACTGTGAGCCCTATGCCTTTCCAACTTTAAATGATGACCTCTCAGACGGTTGTTGTTGTTGCGCTTGAACATCTCTTGGAAATCCTTGAGGTCATAGTGCCCAGATAGTATTTTGTACGTCTCTATTAGGTCGCCACGTTCTCTGCGGTGCTTTAGAGTAGTGAGGTTTAGTTCCTTTAGTCTCTCTTCATATGGCTTGTTTTTAAGTTGCCTTGGCAGTTTCGTGAAACTGCGTTGTACTTTCTCGCGCATCTCAATGTCCTTGGCAAAGTAAGGACTCCAGGCTTGAAAAGCATACTCCAGTACGGGTCTGACATATGTTTTGTATATTTTTAGCATCATATACGGTGTTAAGGTCTTGAAGGCTTTTCTAATGAGGTAAATCATGCTTCTGGCTTTCTTAACCATTGTAGATATGTGCTCTTCCCACTTTAGGTCCTCAGAGATTTTAACACCTAGGTCAGTTTGTGCCTTTACAGCCGTTAGTGGAGTGCCTTCCAAGTTGTAAATCTGGCAGGGATTCCGATTTCCTATGTGAAGTACTGTACATTTGGCAGAATTCAGATTGATTAACCATTCCTTAGACCAGCTTACTATTGCATCTAGATCGTCTTGTAGTTGGCTGTAATCTAGGAGTGGGTTAGCAAATAACTTGGTATCATCCGCAAAAGTACTAATACTGCATTTGAGGCGACATGGAAGGTCAACAGTGTATAGTATGTAAAGCACCGGGCCTAAAACTGAACCCTGTGGTACTCCACTCTGTATCTCTCGCTGCCTTGACTTAGTCTCACCAACTCTAACTTCAAAGGTTCTATGTTGTAGAAAGGCCCTTATCCATATTAATAGTTTCCCACGGATTCCCAAGTGTTCCAGTTTATAAAGTAGCCTCTCTGTGGGAACTTTGTCGAAGGCCTTTTCATAGTCAAGGTAAATTACATCTGTAGGGTCCCTCTTGTCAAAACTTTTAGTCCAGGAGGAGAGGCAAGACAGCAAGTTGGACACTGTGTCTTTATGTGTCTTTATTTGTAAAGTAACATCAATTCTTTCGTTCGTTTTACGGGTTTCTCAGTAGCTTTAAGCGGATCCCAAGCAAATAAGCTTCCTCGGGGTCTGCTCAAGTATATTAATTACTAATTAATTCATTCATTTATTCAAGAACCAATAGTGTCCCAACGCTAGGCAAAGGCCTCCCTCTTACTTCTACCTATCCTATCCTGTGTAGTTCTTGATCAGTCTTTGACAAAGGCGATAAGTTCATTTTGTTTCTCACTTTATTACAGTGACAATCCTTCACGACAGCCTTGGCAAGGAGCTCGCCATATACGAAGGCTACTCATTCTACTGCGAGTCCCGCTCACATACCAAGATCGTCTGGCGTTGTCGCACCCGACTCTGCAGGGCGAGGTTACACTCGAATCAGGATCGCCGCGTGATTCGAGACGCGTGCTTGCATGATCACGCGCCTCCGCCACATTTTATAAGAAATGGGATTTTTTACAAGATCTAGGTCATCTAGGGTTTGAACTCAATTCAAAACAGAAAGTCAGGGTTTAAGTGTAACTGAATATTTGTACATGTTTTTTGTATCAATATTGAGTGATATACGGGAATGGATACTGAAGCACTGAAGTTGTTAAATTATTATAATCGTATGCGATTTTACACTGAAGAATACGAATAGTTACGATGAAATTTTCACCAAAGTAGTTAAACATGTATCACATATTATTGCATATCCGTTAAGTCATATATTAAATATTATTATTTCTCAAGGAATCTATCCTGATAAACTTAAGCCGCCAATTGTAAAGCCCCTCCACAAAAAGGGTGATAAAAAGAATCTAGTGAACTATAGGCCTATTGCCCTTGCCACAGTCTTCTCTAAGATCTTTGAGAAAGTTATTTGTGAAGCAATATACGTTTTTCTAGAAAAATATAACCTGTTTGCATCAGAGCAAAAAGGCTTGCGTAAGCAAAAAACCATTAATATGACCATATTTCATTTATTGCATCCCATTATGGTCAAAATGGATGAAGGAGAGCAAGTATGTGCTATATATATGGACATGACGAAGGCAGTTGACTACGTCGATCATTCAATCCTTCTCAAGAAGCTCAGTGCCTATGGCATTCGGGGCAATGTATTGAATCTCATGAAATCGTACTTAAGTGGTAGAGAGCAGTACACTGAACTTTCACAAATATGTCTTAAGACACAAAGGCAGGTTTGTTACAGGTCTGATAAACGGGATTTAGTGTATGGAGTGCCGCAGGGAAGCGTGCTAGGTTCGCTTTTATTCTTACTGTATATTAATGACCTTCCTCGTCACATTAACTACCCAATGGTACTCTACGCCGAGGACAGCACAGTAGTAATTGATTGCAAAGATGATAGAGACTATGAATATAAAATTAATTACACTTTACATACCATAATTGAATGGCTCAAGAACAATAATTTAATGATAAATCTAAATAAAACGAAAGTAATGCATTTTTATCAAAGAAAAGTAATGAGACCCATTGATTGCAATTATGAACGAACAGTTATAGAATCAGTAAGCAGTACAAATTTTTTAGGAGTCCATATTGACAATCATTTAAATTGGACAGCTCATACTGAGATAGTTTGTAAAAAATTAAATAAATATGCTTTTGCTTTGTACAAACTGTCTAAACAAGTTAGTAGGGAGGCTGTGATGATGGCCTATCACAGTTTCGTTGCCTCTACTTTGCGCTATGGGATCATCTATTGGGGTTATTCAGGGAAGCCGTCTTTATGACACAGAAGAAATGTGTGAAAGCGATTCGGGGGCTTCACCTCACAGATAGCTGTGTGCCACATTTCAAAGACCTGAACATACTTACATTCCCTTGCCTCTACATTTTTGAAATTGCGATGCATGTCAAAACAAACCCAGCACTATTCAGGACCGTCTCTGAGGTATTTGCCAGAAACTCCAGGTACCCTCAGAATCTCTTTCCTGTTTCCGCAAATACTGCCCTAATGCGTAAAAGTGTGTTCTGCTTAGCTAGTAAGATTTATAACAAATTGCCTGTCCATTTTAGAATGTTACCCCTAAATCAGTTTAAGCATAAACTATTGACTTGATTGATTAAAATTGTTTTTACACTATTTCTGATTTTTTTCTGTATAATTTTAATGCTTATGATTTGACATGACTTTCAATATTAATAATAACTAGGTATTTATGTAGATTTCGCATGTTAGTATGTAAGGAAATTATTCAAGTTTTTGTATGCCATCAGGCAGGGTATAGTGATACACATATTTATTTACCACCACTGTAATCAGTTTGAAATACCTATACTCACGAATAAAAACACTTTGAACACTTTGAACACTATGTAATCTGATACCTTTTATTTTCCAGTTCAAATGGTCCGCAATTCACAAGGCAAGGATATCATCATATACGGAGGTTTCACATTTTACTGCGAAGCCAAAAGACGGTACAAGGAGGTTTGGCGTTGCACGTCTGGAAGGAAGTGCAAGGCTCGCTTCCATCTCACCGCGGACCGGGAGATTATCAGGTCTAATTTTGAACATGATCACCAGCCGCTTAAGTTCAATGTAATTGACGGGGTCATTTTAAAATATAATGACTGAAACTGAAACTATATATGCAAGGGTAAACTCCGGCCTTAAAACCTTAAAAAGTTATCGTTGGCATAGAAAAAAATCAGGAAATTCTCATTAATTTCCAGTGTATATCGTTTCATTGCATATTATAGCATTATAATATTAGTGTAAAATACGTAGTAGTATAATATACGTATAATATGACGAGTAACATTTTAAGTGAACACACAGATGAACACTTTGTCAGGTGCCTTATCTGCCCGCGACGCAAATCGGCTAGCTTTCGTGTCAGCTTTCGATATACGGCTACGCGATGCTAGAGTATTATTCCCTCGCCTTTAAGAAATGCTGCTTAATTTTTTATTCAACAACAAATAAAAACTACATCTTCTCACCAGTCGCCTGTGTCTTTTTATTTATGATTTATAGAGCGTGTCATTCACGACGCCGCGTACTTTGACTCGTAATGTGATGTTATTAAAGGTTAAATTTGTCAAATCTGCACGCCATCGTGGATGATAAGAACTAAAAACTTTAAATTCTAACGTAACTTTCTCCAAATCTATTTCCATTCAATTTCTTAAGATAGCTCAGTAAGACTTGTGTTGTGGATTCTAGACGACTTTACATATATAACTATATATAATATATAGTTATATATGTAAATACTGACATACATAGAAAACATCCATAACTCAGCAAGAAATATTTGTGATGAACACACAAATAAATGCTATTACCAGGATTCGAACCCGGGACCTATGCTTTGTAGGCGAGGTCACTACTGACTAGGCTGGGCGGCCGTTAAAATAACTCTTATTTGGTTTCTATCATCTTATCTTATAATATACATTTATATATTTCGGGGATTTCGGAAACGGCTCTAACGATTTCGATGAAATTTGATTTTTTGCCCCCGAAAACCCCCATATAGGTTTTCGGGGGCAAAAAACTCGATCTAGATTTTTGAGTTTTTGTATGTTTTCCGAGCAAAGCATGGTCTCCCAGATATTAACTCTTATTTGGTTTTTGGTGGCTGTTTTTACTAAGTCAACCAGCTCTGTATTTTATTGTTAATAGTACATTACGATACAAGTGCGAAAAATAGGAAATTCGAAACGAGTGGCGATAAATTAAAACACGATCGAAGGGAGTGTTTTAAATCGACACGAGTTGCGAATTATCTATTCGCACATGTATCGTACGACGTTTTACAGTACATACGGCCCTTTAAATGTTCGACATTCTAAGAGTATTCATATTATGTTTCTTATTTTATAAGTTTAGCGATTTATTGAAATTAAAATAATAGACACATCTATGGACAAGAATAATAATGTCACTTGGTGAACATCTTTCGTTAGTTTTTTGATTCTGTTAACAGTTTCAATTAAATATATGTTCTTATATTTAGAAAATGTCATTCAAAAAACTTAAACTTTGTGTCGTTATTGCCATACTGCAGTATTTTTAATAGCAAAATATTAAAAATACCTAAATTATTTTATTCACGTAACACAGGTGGATAAGAAGTTAATAAAACGCTCAAATAAAATAATATTATTATAACTTACGAAAAAACATTGTGATCCCTTTGATAGGGTGTCCAAAAGGCTGGCCGCATTGCCCCTCTGGATAGCAATGCTGATCCGCTGAGCGAAATAGTGGCCAGTCCTCTGGTCACCCAAACCCTCTATAAGGCACTTTGCTAACTCCTTATAGAGACGACGAGCGCTAGACCCCCACGGTCTCAGAGTTTAACCCCAAAAATATAGCTACTACAAATTGTGACATACTTGCGACGCTTGAGGCTTTCGGCCGAGGATGCGACCAAACCAGCGTCAACTTTGTTGCTTGGCCTTGGCCTGGTTATATTATTAAAAATGATTAAAATAACTAAACGCCATACGCCATCCTCAGGTACATTTTTTCACAACTAAGCGTGTTGTACCCGTGATCGTCTCTAACGGCTTTATTCTTTCAGGATTTTGCGAGTTACCAGTCCAATTGGTCAGAACGCAGAACGGAAAAGAGATGGCGCTGCTAGATGGTTTCACCTACTACCCCGACTGGCGGGGCACGACCACTCGCTCGTTTCGCTGCACAAAGGGGAAAGCGTGCAAGGCTAGGTTCAGCATGACAACTGTCGACTTTACCATCTACAAACATTACCTCTTCCATAGTCATCCTAAGGCGAATTACGTTATACAAGACGGCATGTTTTTGAAAGTAATTTAACCTTCTTTGAATTTTCACCACGAAACAAATGTTCGCTGGAATTATGAACCTCTAATAATTCAGTTCTTACTTTTGGTCGGTTTAAAACTGTGGCAATATTTCTTGATTTTCTTGAACGCTAAAATGTGTACTTTCAGCAAATATAGCGCATTTGGAACTACCTACATCGCGTTTCTAAATACCTAATTTATTGTTTCATCTGTATAGTGCAGTATGCTTTAGTCTTAAGTTTGGTCACTTCTGAGAACTAAATATTTATGTACCTAATGTATGTATATAAGAATGTGTAAAATGAAAAGAATGATGTTTTTTTTCTTTCTTTTGCCTCTTAAAAATAAAACATACAAAAATAAATCAGTTATACAGTATTGCACTGACATATATTAACTAGACAGGCTATCGAGAACAAATTGTGTGCGCCATTTTCGACGTTTAACGCCTGTCACTAAGCTAAAGAATAAGCGTAGCTAGCCAGAGGCGAAACTGTTATGACAAATGTTCATTTTCTGCCTACATACGCTCTGTAACGAATATAGACAGTTTTGCACAGTCCAATTTGTAGGTTAATTTTAAATTGTAATTAAAAAATATATATATTATTGTTTTACAGTTATTTTACACTTTTGTGTCATTTTACATTGTAAATTCTCTATGTATCACTTTATTTTATATGGGTGCTTGCCTGATATAAAATCAATTTATTTATTTATTTTATTTAGATAAAATGTATTTATTACGAGTGTATTGAATGACCGTGGAATTGACCCCAGGCTCCCATGAGCCGTGGCAAATGCCGGGACAACGCGAGGAAGAAGAAGATTACGAGTGTATTGAATTTTTTATATATATGTGACACTGACGACATTAAAATTTATAAATAAATAGTCATAAAACATTTTCTTTTTGATTCTCGTACTCGTAGCCATCTTTATCAAATCGCGCTTATAGCATAATATACTCCTTAAACATAATAAAAACACTATAGATATAGAGTAATATATCATTATTTTGTATATATTATTCAACCAATAAGGTAGGTAACCTACTTGTTACATCTGCGAAATGTAATCCATACGCCAAAGAAAATGGCGTCCCACGCGTTTATGTTTCAAGTCGCGTTTTAAAATAATATAAATGACCTTAAAACAAGAGTTTTTCGCAGTGGATTGTTATTATACTGCTTTCAATATGTTTCTTGGTATTATTAGAATTCATTTTCATAACACACACCGGAATTTTTAATTTTTTTAATTTTTGTTACATGCGTGGCATCTCGCCAGTAGTCGGAGACGTACTAAACGCAACGTTGAGGTGCGGAACCATTTTGTCAGATACCAACTCTAGTACTATACCTCAATGACCTATTAGATAAAAAGAAAGTATTTCTATTGTATCTGTTTATTTATATTTTCTTCTTTATACGAAACTTCTGTATCAATTCCTAACAGTAAGAGATTGCCTATGTGCGAGAATTCAACCAGATAACAAATCTATAACAATATATAATTTCCTTCCAGCTATTATTGTCTTAGCCAAATCGCGATACACTGGCAAGCACCTGATCATGTACAATGAATACACGTACTATTGCAAGAAGCAGAGCAAAAAGTCCAAGTGGAACAACTGGTACTGTTCCACACACAACTGCAAGGGGTGTAACGCTAAACTGACGTTGGATGAGGATTTTAGAATACAGCATTTTGAGAATAAGCATACACACCCACCCGCCAAATATTATTTACATGAAGGGAAATATATCAAAATATAGTAGAAATTCCATATAGTTATATCAAAAATCGTTTGGATATCAATTTTGAATGTAATCGCTCTTTTAAAGGTGTTTTTATTTTATTTTTAAGTTAAAGTATTCTTTACAATTCTGGTATTAGGAAAAGAACTACTAGGTAGATAGTTCATTTTACTTTTGTATTAACCACGTACACACACCTGAAATGCACCATTCTGTTGCCTATTTCGTATTATTTATACATACATACATACATATAATCACGCCTATTTCCCGGAGGGGTAGGTAGAGACCACGGATTTCCACTTGCTACGATCCTGACATATCTCTTTCGCTTCCTTCACTTTCATGACATTCCTCATACACGCTCATCGGTGTAAGGTGCTCTTGACCTGGCCTTTCTTCAGGATTTCCCCGATTTTATCAGAGAAACTCCGCCGAGGTCTACCCCTTCCAGCTCCCTCTTCTACTTCTCCCTTATACACTCTCTTTGTTAACCTTTTTTCACTCATTCTTTCCACGTGTCCAAGCCATCTAAACATAGCTTTCTTAATTTTTGTCACTACATCTTCGTTCAGTCCAAACTTTTCCCTTATCGTATTATTTATATCAACCAAAATGCGGTTTTGATCGGTCTCCTTTTTAATATCAACTTCTTCTTTTCATACTTACTTATAAGTTATGTGCCTTAGTTGAATTAACGGCTGCTTGAGTTATGTTATTGTACTCAAAATTTCTTCTCGTATTTTAATTGTAGGCAAACTTATTTTCCTTTTATTACTTTTAGCAAATTATATTTAGTTTAATGTACTTTTCTTTAGTCAATAAATATATTTTATCTTATATTTTCTGCTGCTATTTATTTTATTTATCTCCTTTAGTTTCCATTCATCAACATTATTTCTTTGCAAAAATAGTATCTTCTCCGTTTTATAATTTAAATATACTGTAGGGCTAAGATGGTCGGCTCTTTATCATTTGTCACCATGCCTGTCACGTTCTAACAAGTATGTAAGTGCGAAAGTGACGGGCATAACGACAAGTGATAAAAATGGAATCATGCTGCCACTGCTGATGTCATAATCAACCATTTCAACCAGATGAAATGGTCAATCATATGACTACAGAAAAAAATCTTCCAGTTACGAGCGCATAGATTGTTTGCAAGGTGGTATTTTTAGAACAAACAAATCTGTATCAGTATCATTGAAGTTTTATTTATTACTAACACAATTTTTCAGAACTAACCAGCCACTTCACTCTACTACCCACGGGTCGGTATCTCCTTCATATTGGTGAGAACACCTATTCCTCTAAAGCAAGAGACTTGAAGGATCGAAGTACGTGGTATTGTTCAAAACGCATCAGCAAAGGTTGTCGTGCTGCAGTCAAAGTGTTTAATGGGGAACTCATATCCATCCGAGGCGAGCATTCTCACTAAGAAGATCATATCAGAAATCAGTCATTGGTTAAAATATGCTGGAATTAGGATGTGGTCGTGATTTCTATTGGCGTGAAACTAATAAATAGTAAGACTAGTTTGTATTACAATAATTTAATTCTCTTCCAATATGTATCGATACATTGAACATGAAAATTCCAAAAATGAATAGTGAAAATCTTCACCACAACTTTTTTTTTAAACATCGAAATGGCGCCTTTTCTTAAAACATCGATCGATATCATCATCATCATCGATAAAACATTAGCAATACTTTGAAAATTTTAATAATTATATCAATCTTATTTAGCCAATCAATTAAATATTTGCCATTGTAACTTTTTTTTAAGTAAACCATCATTGGCCTATGCCAGGATATTTAGATTTGGCTAAGAAAACATTGATCTCTATTTCTATGATATTAAGGTTGGTTGTGAACAATAATGCTGATTGATTCTTACTCGAATATAATATTAATTTATATACATTTTATTGAGAAAACATGCCAGATCCATACTTCTAGAAAATAATTTCCACGAACTTTTAACAATGAATCTTACATTGGTCTACCGAGAAATGTGACTGATTTTGTAAGGGATTTAGAAACAGGGTACCAAGTGGGACGTTTTGGAAACTCCAAATACCATACAAAATGAGACTTAACGCGTACGTCACGTCACGCTATCGAATAAATTTATACTAGGGGTAGAGATTGCAAGGCTAGCTCCAGCTAAACCTACTTTTCGTTATTTTGTTATTTATGGACAGTATATTAAGAGTGAAACATTGAGAAGCTATAGTTGCTAAATAAATAATTAAAGGGTTAAAAACTTTTTGGTATGAGTCACGGTTATGCGAATTTCCTGTAAACATTAAAAAGTTAACGGGTTTTAGAGCCTAATTATAGTACTTTATCGGCATGGTAAAACAACTTCTTTAAATTTATTTGATTACTTGATTAGTCTCAGATGTAACTAAACCATGAACTTTTGAAATGTTCACAGAAAAAATGCTGCTTTTCCCAAACATTTTTGACCTATTTGAATTACTAGTCTCTACGATTGCTAATTCATAGGCAAATCATAAAATAAAATAAGGTAGTCTAGTTAGTTAGGCTTGATTTTTGTTTTTACGTAATTTGTGCGTATGCATTGTATAAAGATTTAGAATAAAATACCGGAAATAAACAATATTTATTTTCGAATTTTGTTTTTCAAGTTTATACCTACAAATAATTTCGCTACATATGTTTTGATGCTTGTTTTTTTAAATATATAAACGTATAGTCCATTCTACTGTAGCGCAAACAAAATATTTTGAATATCTTTGAAATGTTATTACTAAGGCTATTTTTCAGAACTAACCAGCCACTTTACTCAACTACCCACGGATCGGTATCTTCTTCATATCGGCGAAAACACGTATTCTAAAGCGAAAGACATGAAGGATGGAAGTATGTGGTATTGTTCAAAGCGCATTAGCAAAGGTTGTCGTGCCGCTGTCAAAATGTTTTATGGAGAACTCATATCCATCCGAGGCGAGCATTCTCACTAAGATGATCAGAAAACACTCATTGGTTGAGATATGCTGAAGTTAGGATGTGGTCGTGATTTCAATTGGCGCGAGGCGCGTTCTTTGGTCTACCGAGAAATAAGTGATTTGGATATTCGATGCAATTACGAGTTTGTGTATTCGAAGAGCAAATTGCAGGGCTCAAGTTGTTCCTATTTTTACAAGCTTTTATTTAGTTTCACCTGACCGTTGTCTGTTTGTAATAAAATCTTCCAAGTTAAATTTGATCCACTTCCCGGTTTCCGAGTGAGCTGAAAATTTGCACACATTAAGTCGGGCGACAGTGCAATATTATGGTACCATCGAGCTGATCTGATGATGGAGACAAGAGGTGGACATAGGAACTCTGTGATAAAACAACGCAACCTAATTGTGTTTGGGGTTTTTAGAATTTGCTCGATGAGTATTAGTTGCCTGTGGAAAGAAAAGTACAGTCAGCGATAAATGCTTGTATTAAAAATGAAAGTATATTAAGAGCCGAGCGCTGAGAAGCGAGTAGCTAAATACCTAAATATGGGTCAAAAACTTTTTTGTACTAGTAATGCGACTTTCCTGAACGTTAAAAAATAAACGAACTTTAAACTAAATTTCCTTACTTTATCATTATCGGTATGTTAAAACCTCTTTTGTATATTTGTACGAAGACGTCGTGTCTTAGAAAATGTAACAAAATCGGTAACTTTTGTAATGTCCACAGAAGAAACGCTGGATTTCCCAAACGTTTTTGACCCACTTGTGCTAGTCATAACTATAAGCCAACACGATTGCCAACTCACGGGCAAATCATAAAATACAAATAGTCTTTTATTTGTAGCTCGCTTCGCGCCAGACGCCATTAAATTTTTTTGTGTATATTTTGCGTATTTTGTGTTTACGTACTCGTATATAAAAAATATTTAAAGAATGATTTTCTTTTATTTTTCGTGTTTTTTTCACAAGAAAAATACTTTAAATTAATTTTGCGATATATATTTTGAAGTTGTTTTATAAAAACGTAGTGTCCTTTACTACAGAATGGACTGACAGAAGGATAAAGCGCTAAGAAATAAGATCGAGTCGCAAATTTAGTGCGTACATCTACACCAATTATGTTCTATTGTGTCAATCACTGAGGAAGAATAATATTTATCGTTGGAAATATTTTCGCTGATGTTATTTGACAAATCTAAAATATATCGTTTTATTTTCAGATTACCAATTGATTCCTCTACGCAGCGGCGGTCACCTACTAATGGTCGGGTCTGACTCATATTCAACAAATTGCAAGAACATACACGAGAAGTCCTTATGGTACTGCTCCAAGAGGGTCAGTCGTAAATGTCGGGCCTCGATCAAGATGGTCAGAGGATCTATTGTCGCTTATATTGGAGAACATTCGCATATATAGCTTTTATTAATATTTATGTTCTAAACACCACAGATTTTATTGCTATAGGTACGTTATATTATAAAATACGTACCTATTTATAAATACATTTATATACCTAGGGTGAAATTAGACTCGTGCAGAGATATAGTTGAAACGAATCGTATCAAAGTATTATTGTTGTTCATTTTATAGTAAGCTCTGGTATTATTGTTGTTCATTTTATAGTAAGACGAATAACATAAATACTTTTTTTTTTACTATACACTAAACGTTACCTACATCAATTTTAAAACATTATGTATACTGGCGGACTACAAATATATGTTTCTTCTTCCTTCCATCCTGTTACCCCCTGCTGGGCTGTATGGCTCGAACCATTTTCTTCAACTGACTCCGGTTCTGGGCAGCTTGGGTTATCTCCTCCCACCCCATCCCCAATACACCCAACTCTTGCTCCACGGAACGGCGCCAAGTAAATTTAGGGCGACCATGTTTCCATTCTCCGGGCATCTTCCAGGTCAGGGCCACTTTGGATAGGTAGGTGTCAGGCTTCCTGAGGATATGCCTAATCCAATGTCACCACAAATATATGGTGACCAAAAAAGTTCGTGCGGCTTTTATAATAAAAATTACTACTTATAAAACTATTTTATTCATTTATAGAGGCACCCTCGCATTTTGCAATTATTTCTCAACGAAATAAGAGTTAATATAGATATATTAACTTTTATTTTGTAAAAGCTTTTTTCTACTCCCGTACTTTTATTTGCCATTTAAAGGGTCGTGCACATCTTTAAAACCCTACCTTATAGTTGTCAAGACAAGTCTTTAGTCTATTCCCCAAAAACGTATTTTTGCATACACGCAGTAACTTTTTGGCACTTTTCGATACTTCGTATAATGACTACTTAAAGAATATTGTATGAAATATGACATTGTTGCCAACCTAATTTTAAACGTCATCTCTGACAAATAAGTGAACCATAGACAAGTTTTTTAATTTCATTCATTCATTTTCCCGCCCGTACCCTCCATTCTTGAATGTGGTTATTGTGGTTGTCGAATAAAAACTTAAGTTTTGTGTTAAAAAACAGTGTCTTTCAAGTTAAAATGGATGACGAAAACTTAGTGTCTACGCCTGAAGACATATCTTTGATGGCCTAAGAAATCACTAAAAATTTGATGCCTTTAAAATCGCGATAATTAACATGAAAAAATTTGTTAAATTCACAATTTTATTTCAAAGTCGTAGAAAAAGTATTGTATGCAATGTTGTTTAACTGAGTCAAAAAATACTCGTGGCGTCTTTATTAACAATTTTCGGCTTCGCCTTAAATTGTTACTCACGCCACTCTCCTTTTTTGACAATTATGACTTTCACAAAATACTATTTCAACACACTTGCTCAAAACGACGTTTTTATTCCACCGATTTTTGGCTCATAATCCTAGATATTAAACACACGTGCTTTTTCAGTATATTATAACATTCGTGCTTTTTCATTATATTATCCGACTGAGTTAAGAAGGTAACTGATTGCTAATAATATGCATTGAAACACTCGAGTAATACATTTTGTTTTTTCCTCGCAAGTGTGTTGAGAAACGTCGTATGAATCGCGTGTGCATTGGTCATTACCCATATCGGCTTTCTTTTTGCGCGTTCGCTTACAGCTGGCGCGCACAATATCGCCTCGTGTATGATGACCAACTTAGCACACTTGTATCATAATGTACTATTACGACCGACTTGTAAGAGCGATGACTTTTTAGACGCCGTTTTCCGCGCAAACTTTTCTGGTCACCTGGTAGTTTTGTTTTGCGTTATTCTATCATTGAATTGAACTAGGAATACATAAAGAGAAAAAAAAAGTAATTATTTTAAATTTATTTTATATTTAAAGTATTTTCTTGCCACTCTGTAATATACTTAGAATAAGGTTTGTAAGAGATTTGACTTGTGATATTTACGTAGATTTATTTTAAAAGTAGGAAAAAGTAAATTTAGCTGTTTTCTTAACTAGTCTGAATTTGGCCAGTAACCAAACGTAATTATATAATTTAAGACTGTAATGCATTTAATGATTTAAACTTTTACAGTTTACACATTTTAATTTAGAATTATTAGGTAGGTATAAAGGTAAAGCTATATTATTATAGTAACACATTGGACTTCCAGAGCGAGGTACGCACTATGAGCGTAGCCGATAATACGGAGAAACCGTATGTAACTAGCGTAATACGCCTACTAACAAGCTAACGCAAAAGTACCCGATACTCAAGGAACAAACGCTTGTGGAAGATTATCAACCTACTTCTAAAATGGTTCTGGCCACCAAAATATATCTAATTACTTTAATAGATCGGTAATACTTGCAGATATTCGATGGGTCGTTAATAGCTGCGTTTACCTTAGCGAAATATATTTATTTTTGTGTTACTCCTCTTGTTTTGCTGTGTGCTATCTATTTTTTTAGTTTTAAGTGCTTAGTGAGTAAGTTCTTTTTTTGTAACAGAAGTGGCGTTGTATGTAAAAGGTTTTTACAATAAATGTATTTCTATTTCTATTTCAAATACCCCTACTAACAGGGAACCCACCTAGCGGGTTGCTGAAGAACGGCGTATAAAATTGATTGGAGGAAAGCCGTACCTATGTCGCTCAGTCAGAAACGAAGAGCTTCACTCCTGTCTGTCTAAGTACTGTATGTGTACAAACGCAAGACTTAAAAGCCAAAGAATTTGTAGACGGTCTTCCCTTATAGACGGCCTTCTCCAGATTGACCTTAACTTCGATGTATTGGGTGTGACTTTGCAAGTTTGCACCCTGTCAAAGAAATTCGGCATACCACCCAACATTTTATAGCTATACCTCACCTCCGACATTCAGTACCTATTTCTGCGGGCCTACAGCGAAAACCGAAATTCGCATATTACGGGAATTTCTTCTACTCTCACTAAGACGTAATTAGAGTAACAGAGAAAAATGCCCGCAATTGACGAACTTCGCTTTTTGCGGATATAGGCCCTGGTCTAGGTTACTTTGTCTTTGGTGGAGTAAATATTGAAATTTGTTTGGGTAGGTATGCTATGCAATTCCGATTTATATTAAAATAATAATGTATGAATATATTTATTTATAATGACATTAATGACTAGCTTACTAGTTTTTACTTCCATGCCGTACCTGAGATGAAACGAGGAATCAAGTTGCCTTTTAATGATGATATTTTGATTTTTATATGTAAGTACTTACCTAATTACTGAATTCCGGAATGAATGAATGAATTAATTTAATATAAATCGCGTGTACAGCTTACAATGTGACAATTGTGAGTCGGCTTTGGTAGAATAGTTCCTTTTTGAATAAATTATACCAAGAATTTCACAAGATATTTATTATTTCAATTTCTCTAATTCTATTTTTCTATTAAGCTAATAGAATCTACAACACTTTCAACAAGACAGTTATCTACAATTCTAATGTCTGACTCTGTGAAACTCCAAAAGAAAATGGCAATGTTACTGCTATACACACAGAAACTCAAAAATATCGATGTCAAAAAACCCCAGCACGCTAAACAGCGACGTGTCATGGATTTTTATCAAGAAATGGGACAAGAGGTGTCCAGCTCGTTTGATGGCTAAAGGTAATGTTTGTAGGTCCCGTAACAGATGTGCTGTTACGGGACCTACAAGCATAATCATAATCATCCATGCCATGTTTTCGGTTGTATACCAACCGTGTATAACTGTATACCAATAAGTAATTAATACGTAATAATAAGAAAATTAATAACCATCCCGATAATTACTTAAATTTTGAAGTCGGTGCCAAATCAACAAAAACATTATTTGCTACCAAATAGAAAAAGATAATACGAGTAGTTAGTAGTGCAAGAACTGAATTAATAAGTAAACAGACTTTTTTATGCAAGTAAATACAGCGTTCTTCGTTGTCTAAAATGAAGGCTCTCTAAAAATTTGGTTTGGCACCGACTTCAAAAACTAAGTAAATAACCGGATGATTATTTATTTTCTTATTATTAGGTATTACTCACATTTTGGCAGAGATATTTGGTTTACGACGGGATTGGGACTGGACTCATAGGGGTAGGGTATATAAAAAATATCTTGTGCTTTTCAGTGGGTTGGTTTTTAAAATGCCGTTCCCCTTTTTTTAAAGAAATGATTATAAAAACTACGGTGCTTTAATAAGTGCTAAAAAAGGCCAAATAAATGCACCGTAAACATACGCCTAGTATACAAAATCGACAACAATAAGCGCAAAAATTTCGTAACGATTGGTTAGGTTTTGGAAGAGGAAAATGTCGGGAGCGAAACCTCGATTTTTGAGATTTTTCGCCTAAGCTGCAGTTGTCCTTTTCGACACTCATTTTAGGAGCCGCCCAATAAGCGAGACGGAGATATTTACCAAAAATTCTCAAATCTGAAAATGGGCTCAGCTGGTATTTCCTCTTGACTATTTTGTCTTATGTCGTTTTGTTATATTCGAGGAATGAATTGTCCGTTTAAGACAGCTATTGACCGTGTTATAAGGTCTGTTTGTCTATTCTATGAGATCTCGGAATTTAATTTCTTAACCATCTAATTTTATTAATATTCCAGATGTGGAGTTCATGCCGACCAAAACTGGCCACCTGTTACTACGGATCGGAGAGCACACGTTTCACTCGAATTTTAACATTAACGACGTGAAATGTAGCAAATCACGTCGTTGGTACTGCTCGAAAAGGAAGAAGCACTGTCCAGTCATCGTAGTGACTATGGGAGAGACCATCTTGTCAATCAAAGGCACACATTGTCATTGATGAGAAATAATGTATTATATTAAACGCAAATTATTCGATTTTCTTCTAAATTATGCACAAATTTGCGGCACGTACATTTGTGATGGCTTTTGCCTTTAGAAACAAAAAACTAGTGAAGGATTCCTTATTTCTTTTTTAACAAAAATAAATTAATTCCACCTTCATTGATCTTAAATTGTACTCAATTGTGTACTTAAAGTTAGAGCATTATGTTATGACTCTGAAGCCTACTGGTAGGGGAGCAGAAGATGCTAAATTTGGTGTTACTCAAGCGTCGTAGCGACCTATTGGAAAAGTAAGATCAGATAATAGGAAGAATAAAGGGTAATAAAGGGTAAGCAGTGGTGGCCGAGTGGATATGACGTACGACTTTCAATCCGGAGGTCGCGGACGGGTTCAAATCCTGGCTCGTACCAATGAGTTTTTCGGAACTTATGTACGAAATATCATTTGATATTTACCACTAGCTTTTCGGTGAAGGAAAACATCGTGAGGAAACCTGCAATACATCTGCGAAGAAATTCAAAGGTGTATGTGAAGTCCCCAATCCGCATCGGGCTAGCGTGGGGACTATAGCCCGAGCCCTCTCGCACATGAGAAGAGGCCTGTGCCCAGCAGTGGGACGTATATAGGCTGAATTATTATTATTATTATAATATTTTCTTTTCCAGTGGTTACAATGTCGAAAGCCGATTTTACCTTTAAACCGTCAGATTAAGATAATGCGTACAAATAATTGCCAGATTAAGTAATAGCACAATTATAGCATTAACTTGGACTTAAATGACCAAATCCACAATCTACTTAACGATTTTTTAATCCCGCACCAACCAACGGACCAACATAGACAGTTAAAAGTGGTAGGTAGACTCCACGGGTAGCAAGGAACCACTCAATTCTTGATCTGACACGCTCGAGAAACTACAAAAATCCCCTCCCCTACTATAATGAATTCAAGTGTATTCAGATACATTAGGCACACAAATAAAGATATGCACTTCGTTTGATTTTGTTGTTTGTTCTGGTTGCCTATGTAAATGATGTATTATACATTTTACTTTAGAAGAAAGAAGACACTAGATATGAATGAACAAAGGGCGTCATTTAACAAAGGGTTTGGTCACCTACTGTCTGCCTCAGTTGCAGAAATGATACCGACGTCGAAAGGCAACTACGTGCTACGTTTTGGGCGCTACATGTACTCTAGTAACTGGAATCGTCAGAAGGACACCGATACGACCCGCCGGTGGTACTGCTCCCAGCGGAAGAAGTTCTCCTGCCAGGCCGTGGTGACCACTATGCGGGGTAGTGTGGTGTCGACGAAGGGGGCGCATAATCATACTGGATATACTATTTAGCAATGAGAATCTTCATTTTAAATAATAAGTTTTTATTAAAATGATAATTCGTAATTTCGTGCCAGTGTTTTATTTTCATTGTTTCGTAACAACAAGCCTATAGCATATTTAAAATGTAGAGTGAACTCGCATGTGGTTTAAAGTTTTGAGATAATTTTCTTTCTGTGATAGGTAACCTACAAAACGCTATTTTATAGTATCTACTAGTTAGCTAGAGTAATATGTAGAACCGACAGATTTAGACCCATACGACCCGTCGGTGGTGGTAGTATAAGTTCTCCTGCCAAGCTGTGGTGACTGGTAACATAATGATACTGGATATACTTAGGAGCTTATAGTATACTGCTAGTAATCCACGTTATATCAAAGAGATATTTAACTGAAATTATGATTATTTTTAATTGAAATTATATAGCGTTTCAAGTGAGATTGCAATTTGGTTTAATTCTTACCTCATAATTAGTAGTGTATTCAAGGAAGATCTAAATTAATATTATGTTTTAATGAATTTTAATATGCTAAAAAAGGTGATGATTATGACAAAGGTGATGATTATCCTGCTGACTGTTGTAAAATAATAAATATTGTAAAACTAATAATTGTGGAGTGTCATTTCAAAAGGGCTTACTTTGTATGCTTTTTATAGAGGAATAAGTCCTTTTGAAAAGACATTCCTCTTCGCTTTTATTTCAATTCCTTTAGCCTATCTAGGGACTTATTTCACGTAAGCTAAACTAAGCCTCCTAATTATAATAAGAATAAGCTTACCAGAATACAAGCCGTTTTGCTTTAGCAAAATACATATTCCTGTAACGATCGTTTCTCACAACGCAAGCAACTATTTAAAAAGTATATCAACCAAAGTTTATACAAATTATGTTACAAAATTCGATACTTGAGCACACACTTACAGCTTAATTCTTTCAGTAAACATCGGTCGATCTCAAAAGGGGCAAATGCGTCTCTCCTGTGCTGGCTATACCTTCGTGATGCCTAACCACTACAGACAAAGCCTTTGCAAGCGATGGTACTGCTCCACAGATAGGCCGAAGGGCTGCAAGGCGTATGTCGTCACCAAATTTGAGGAGATAATTTCTATGAACAATAATCATAATCATCCGGCTAGAACGCCGAGAAATTATTAGGCAATGCATTTTTGAAATTGTGAATAATGTATATAGCTACTGGTGGCATGTAATACTATGATAAGTGATATATAACAATGAATCTTATAGACATGTAAAAGCAGAGTGTGCAGTGTAGTGCAAAAAGTTATGACATCTAAACTGATGAAAAAGGTTTCATCTTAGCAAGTTGCCCATTATCACTAAGGTAAGGTTATCACTAACAGGATATAAACTTGGAAAGTAGGTAAGAAATACAAATATATATGAAAAAATCAAAGTGTAAACAAATTCAGTTACGTCTGCATTAAATAAGTTATATTCATAATTAAAAGTATTAATTAGTGCAATCCTACTGCAATTCTAATCATTGGGTTAGTCAGCCAAATAATATATGTAAATAGATAAATCAAAAGAAACTCAGTCAGAATAATGTCAGTATGTAACCTAAGCAATTACAGTTATAAGGAATCAGAAATAAAACTTAATTAAAACTAAACATATCTCAAATATATAGGTATGTCAAGTGCCTATGTTACTTAAGTTTTATTATAGAAATACCACTTGTCTAGAATATTTGTAAAAACAATTGATGTCTGAATTCATTTCGTAATGCACCAATCAGCGCTAGCGATCTTCAATGTTGTATCAAAATACGATAAGATCCATAAGAAGTTGTTATTGAATCGGGATGAGGACTATGTAAAATTATTTATTACTTTCTTATCATGCGAGAAATTGTCCGAGCTAAATATAGTATTAAAAAGGTCATGGCAATTTAAAATAGTTACTACGTTTAATTTTTACTATTAATTCATAGCGTGTATTTTTGATACGACCACTTAATCAAAGGGTAGCTAGTTTAGGCTGTATTTGAACACTCTTTCATAGATTTTATAAAAAAAATACGACTTTTTTTTTCACATAAAATAATTCAGTAAGCAATGTATCACTACTTTATATTGACTCAAAACGTCGCAATGAATGACGCGACATCACAACACAACTGTCACAAGTGACCATGATGCACAAAATGTATCGCCGCTCAATTTTTTTCCAAAAATTTATTATACTCTGGTAGTTGAAACTAAATTTAAAAAAAAAAAACAGTATTGTTTTATAGCACTAAAACCTACGTCTTGTATAAGTTTGTGGTTATATCAAAAATACACACTGTATACGTTACTTATATGATCTGCAACGTTACGGTCTTGTATATATCTTGTATTATTGATTATGTATGTAATGACATGTAGGTATATGTGATTTAATTATCAATACGTAAAATAAATCATCTCCTTTAAATTATCATTATTCATTCATACGTTTATTAAACGTTAACATACATTTTCTAAACCTATTATTAAAAGTAAATATAATATAATATTAAAGGTAATTTATTCTAGATAATAGTATTAGTCTTTACAAATAAAAATGTTCATTGTCTCATTTAATGAAATGATGTCAATAATACTTGTCTCCGGTCGCAACTTAGTCCTCGTATCGTTCCTCGTAGAAGTCGTTAAAAATCATTTCAATCCATTTTCATCTTAACTAATAACTATAAACTATAACTGCCAGTATAAATATTGCTAATCCATTTTCGCCTATTGTATTTGTGTAGCAAATAACTGTCGATATTGTAGTGTATAGACGTCTCGAGCGTTTACGTCATGGTGACGTCACTGACAGTTAGGGTCAGTCGATGTCGGACCGCGAGCAGTGAGGTTAGTGCTGCCGAGCCGTTGGAAATGAAATATATCGTATGTTTTACTGAGGAATATACAGTACTTTACAGATATTATGGGTCTAAATTTAATAATAAATTTATTTACTTCAAAATCAAATAACAACGTATTATGTCCTTTCTAGTGTCAATCTTCACCGACAGCCGCGGCCGAAGCAGACTTATAATAAACGGCTTCAGATTTTGTCAGCACGCCATATCCAAGTCCACGGGCAAGGTGCGTTGGCGGTGTACTGTGAGGAAATGCTCGGCGAGGGTGCACACGTTGGATGATATTCCGGTTTTTGTTAATATGGACCATAATCACAGCGTCTCCTCAGCGCTGAAAAGTAAAATTCATCAATATGATGTTCACGGCAAAGATGAACAAAGATGGTAATGAATATGGCAAAGTTTATGTGTAATCATATAATGTATACACAGATCTTGGGTTCTTGAGCGTTTCTTGTTTTTTGCCACTTTTTTATGTGACTTTTTTACTACTTATTTCTAGTCAGGATCGCGAGCCTGTTTCATCCTTATAGGAGAAAAAATGTGCCAAAATTTCCATACATTTTTCATAATTTCCTACTTTCCTTGTTACCGCCATACAACGTATATGGGGAAATAGTAACACAGTAGAATAAATCTGGGACATTTTTTATCCCATTAGGATCAAAAGAGCTCGTGATTCTGAGTAGAAAAACACAAAATTTAAGAAAACATAAAAAACATTATGAAAGTGGCATATTTTTTAGGAAACGCTCTCTTGGGGCATAATTTATTGACAGGTAGGGAGTTCTTACATAGATAATTGAAATTATGGATATTTTTCTAAATAGTAGTGACCGCCCCTAGCTTTGTTTGTAACTGTATATTATTTGTAAGTACTTATTACTTTTGAGTCGATGATAATAGTGATACATTTTGCACAAAGCATATTTTATATGATCGTTAGGTTAGAAAAATGATGATGAGTAAATTTTAGAAAATCCCTTTAAAATTAAGAATATTGCAATTTATATGATCACTAGTATTAAAGAAAAGTGACGATTTCGGTCTGGCCTAGTAGGTAGTGATCCTGCCTGTGAAGCCAACGATTCTTGCTTCGAATCCCGGGGCATCAGGGCATGTGCATTGGTGTGATGAGCACAGGTATTTGTTCCTGAGTCATGTATGTTTTCTATATATTTAAGTATTTGCATATTATACCTAATATTTTATTACGGAAACCTAAAAATGTATTACACTATTTATTACCACTTTAAAAACAATCCACTTAGTATGTAAATTATCCGCAACGCAGGCTTCGTCAGGTGGCCACAGATGCATATCAGCAACATGCTTTGTCCCAAACAGAGAGTAAGAGTAAACAATAATTTAAGCTATAGCAATAGTTGTAGAATATTATAAATATATCGTTGTCTGAGCGCTACTTGTTCTTACTAAGCTTACCGTGGGACAGTCAATTTGTGTAAGAATGTCCCTCCCTCTAATATTTATTTATTTATTAAAATATCGATAATTTTATTTATCGTTATAGAAACTCCCTACCTGTCAATAAATTATGCCCCCTAGAATACGAGGTCTGGTAATGTAAGTCAGGAAACGCTCGTCGAGTGTAGTCAAGCCGCTGGATGATATGACGGTGTTTGTCAATACATATATATCATAACCATAAACACACACTATGGTAATGTTGTTGGAACTGAAATATGAAAAAGTAAATGCAAGTGTTATAGGAAGAATTTTATAAGATGTCCGTATGTTAGTTTCCACAGAGTTCTTCCAAAATCGGACAACTTAAACAAATCTACCTAAGTTAACTTAAGTTATTATTATGTATAGGTAAGAAATTATACATCGTTGCTCAAATTAGAGATTTAATGTATCAAGGACTAAAAGGCTTCTTTTCAACGTTTTATTTATACCTATCTTAAAGATTAGACTATTTGAATATGTTGATTATTATCTCTTTATTTATCTTGTGTCTTAGATTGTGTGTGATTATTATTATTATTAGTTATAGCTACGTAGGAAATATTGATTAAAAACAAATTGTTGACTTTATATTTAATATTTAAAAATGTTTTAAATATATTTTTAAGGTTTTTGTATAGTTGTAATAATTTAAAAAAGTTGAATTATGTGCAGACAATACTATATTCGTACTTAAGTTATTATTATACAATATTATAGGAAATGATAACTATTTTTATATTAATATATTTCAAAGTTTTTAGGCTGGTACCTTGTTTTTTATTCCCATTCCATTAAGAAGCCGATGACGAAAACAAAAAAAAAAGGGCTGATATTAGAATCTTATTGGGGGTTCCGCAAGGGTCTATATTGGGGCCTTTTCTATTTTTGACCTACATTAATGACTTACCATATGTGCTCGAAGGTTTAACGGATACAGTTCTTTTTGCTGATGACACGTCTCTCTTATTTAAAGTGCCCAGAAACAGTGACACAGCTGAGACTATCATAAACCCGGTCTTGCAGAAGACATTGACTTCTGAACCCGAAAAAGACCAAGTGTGTTCGTTTCTCCACTTGCCGCCAGCCAATGGGTCACAAACCCAACTTGATGCTCGGACAGGATGTTTTAGAGTTTTCAGATAGCACAGTATTCTTAGGTTTAACTATCATTTCAAAACTTCAATGGGATCGCACCTAACCAGCTTAAGTAGTAAATTAAGTTCTGCTGCCTATGCCGTTAGAAAAATAAGACAAATAACAGATGTAGATACAGCAAGATATTATACCTATTTTCATAATCTGATATCGTACGGAATCCTAGTGTGGGGAAGAGCTGCAGATGTGGAGAGCATATTTGTTCTTCAAAAACCGGCCAAGAGCATGTCGGGCCACGCTCAGTGTAGGGTTCCGTAGTTACTCTTCCGTCACAATAAGCTAAACTGGAGCTTAAAGTATAGTAAATTGTTAACCAAGGGATGAAACGGTACCTTTCACCCGAGTTAAACAAATAGGCAAATTAAGGAAGTCTTTTTACTATGAAGGGGAAACTTTTTGCGATAACTCAAAAACAGCTAAACTGATAATGTCCGCTATAGTTTTCATTTAATGTATTTCTTAAGCTCTACTTCCACGATTTTTTCATATTTTTTGGACCTATGTACATTTTTTAATTCTAGTTGCATTTCCGCAAAGAAATCTTAGTTGTGTGTTTAGATATTAGGCCAGTTAAATAGTATGTATCCAACTACCTAATAATTAAACTGCTTTTTGTAAATATTTCAATCAGTGTGTACGTAGCCATACTACAGAATTTTTAACAATTGGGTCTATATTATTTTTATAAGTATTGCATTTATATTTTTGTATCAGGTATTTTGATCCTCGTCGAAATCGTTTTAAGATATCGTGCCATTTTATTTATTGTGAAAATACATTTCAAATATTTCTTTTAACAATTTGTTTTATATATATATATATAGTAGGACTCTTCTACAATATCATTTCCCTTTTTAATCCATTTGAACAATGTATAATTCGAAATTCATTTCCAGCATTTCTTGCCGGCTTGGCCAGCCCCCTAAGACCTAAGAGAAGATGTTGGGATCCAACCAAGATGATAGACGCAATAACAGCAGTTCGAGACGGAAAAATGGGGCTCAAAAAAGCCGTTAAAGAATATATGGTACCTAAGACTACGCTCAGGACTTTTGTGCATAGTGACAAGTCTGCTATCGATGTTGTTAACACATCTCTTAGGAGGAAATCTAATTCTATATACATTTTGTATGACTAGCTAAAAACACAGTTAGGGTCATGTAATGAATGTTTGAGATAGCCGAAATAAATTGAGAAATTATTGTGGTCTTTTAGAAACAAAACTTTGCCCTTTGTTAATTTTTGCATTGTAAATCGATAGAATTTATAGTAATTAATTAGCATAAAATATTATGTAATATGTTTATTACGACTGTTTGTGTTCTAAATAAATAAAAAAAGACATATCTGCAACAATACGTATGTATGTATTGGTAGAAATTGACGAGTATGACGATATGTGTGAGTATAGAATTGTTATCATTAGTGAAACATTTTTTAACATATTTTTGCTGATTACGTTATTCTTAAGGATTCATAAATTTTAATCATTAAGTTTAAAGACTTGTTTAAGTTTAAGAAAGAGTTCTTGTTTAAGAAGTGGATGTTTCACTTATTTTGTATTAAGCTATATGTACTGTGGGTAACTGTGGGTTACGTACAATCACTGATCTTAAATTATATAAAGTAAAATAATTACGAAACAGTCTGTTCTTTTTTGATGTTTATGAAAACTTTTATTTTGTGGCGGCAATACTTGGAAAATGTAAAGTATTTATATACTTTATTTACTAGCCTAAAAGAGTGTCTCATTACTGGGCTAATGCCTTCTCTCTTTACCGTCATTTTCTCATATCCAATGTACACTCCCATCAATCTTTACAAAATGTATGAACGTCGTTTCGCCGTCTCCATTTTTGTCTTCCGCTGCTTCGAGATCCGTCCTGTGGGTGTGTGAGTGTGTACAGTAATTAACTTAAAAATCAAATCCAACCATGGGCCCTCAATAACATAATAAACGTGTAAATTCCAGATTTAACAGCACATTTTGTCAGAGGCCGAGGCGGGGCTCTAGTTCTAGTAATGGGTGGCTTCAGGTTCTTAAAGAACTACAAGTCAAACCAACGGGTAAGGTGGAGGTGTACAACGCACGCTAAATACAAGGGGGCGAGGATCTTTTCGTATAACATACAACATTCGTTTCACTTGAAAGTAATTAAAAATCAACATAATGCAAAATAATCCTAAGGGTAAGGTGCATGTCACGACTTATCCCAAGTACAACTCCAAGGCATTTGTTTATATTGAGGAGGCAAGGATCTTTTCATATAATATACTTACAACATACATTTTCCTTGAAAGTATTTAGAAGCCAACAGAGATTTAACTGAACCTATGGGTGAGGCAATAGTGTACGACATATGATAAGTACAACTATAGGGCAGTTGTTTATGCTAAGGGGCGAGGATCTTTTCGTATAATATGCAGTATACATTTCCATTGATAGCCAATTGGCACAAAAATAGTAGGCCTGTACAGTAATGCTGCAGAAACGTCGAAAAAGCCATGTTATTACCGCATTTATATTAAAATCAATGGCTATGTCTTGGATAATTGACTTTCCCTGCAGCAATACCGAACAGCGATGCTGCACACTTTTAGCATAATAGCATCTATTTCTCTAATAGAAGGCAAATAAATATATATTTTTTATTTATCTTACTATGTATAATTATTTTCCATGTAACTCCAACAAATACCTATAGGCCTAAGAATTACTTAGTTACTATCTGCCGTGTTAAATCAAAACACAACTTTTAACTTAGAACGTCTTTGCACACACAACACGCACCAAAACCTCTACCTAACCCTTTACTTCCTTCCAGTATCCTTCGTGACGTCACAAAAAGGTAATAGAATGCTGAAGCTCAACGGATACACGTACTACAAGCATTCGGCGTCGTCGCGCCGTGACACGACCCGATGGGCGTGCTCGACCCACTACGCTAAGGGATGCAAAGCGAGAATTGTCATGGTGTATAACAACGTAGTGAATGTTAGGGATGAGCACACGCACCCGCCGTGCGTGATCAACCCTAGCATCAAGTATCCGTACTTGAATTAAACTGCCAAGCGTCCAATAGACTACATGTGGTGATGTTCGGATGGCAAATAACGGAACGTCGTAATAGCGGCAGTAATGCGGCGAACGTCCCTCATGTTATCCAGGGAATTAACAGATACAGCGGCAGTAGGTAATGAAGCTGCAGTTGGGTCAAAATTATTTTCACGTCAGCAGCTGGAACAAGGGTAATTTGCTGCTTAAAAGCAGTGAGCAAAATCGCATTTTGCTCACTGAGCGAGACAAGATAACATTCAAGTGACCTTTATATTCGAATGTCATTTCAACGTGCGGGTCCTAATACAAGTTCGAAATATTTGGATTGGTTTCTTTGTCCCTTCCACGTCATTAGCAAAAAGAAAGAGACAAAAAATGTGCATACGTAATTCAACGGTATATTGACGGTTTATATTAGACCCCCGAAATAAGTCAGACTGCATCGTCCCAAAACACCCTACGAGTCCTCAATCGTAATTGCTTGTATTGCTGTCTTATGTTTGGCTGTGTATAGGTATCGAATAAATTAAAAAAAGTCGAGTGCTATTACACTTCTTCATAGCTGTAGATTATGTTTTATTTGAGTAAAATCACCCCATACAAAAAACTATACTCCGTCACATTGTTTGGGGACAAAAAACAAGACGACGAAATGAACTTTGACCCAGTTAACATCTGAACGTCATCTTTAGAAAACAGAACGGTAAAGTTGTGGGTGGAGCCAATTGGCGATTCAGTTTGTGTTGTATTATTTCCTGTGTATGATATTACAAAGACAGATGGTAATGAGTCATGATACAACACTAAGATTATAGAAAAAATCGTCTTCGTATAATATGTCCAACACAGGCTAAATCTCTTGGAGTTTTATATGTAGATGTTCACTTTAACTCTGTTTTTAATGGTAAAGACAGAAAAAAGGTTTGTGAAATAAAAATACTACTTTACTTTTTATTGTAATGTACAGAAAATAAAAAATTGAAATATTTGATTTGATAGGCTGTTAAAAAATATTCGAATATCTTTCGTTTTTTAGATTCAGTTATTATTCTTTTAACAATAAAGACCTATTGAATAGAGCAGCTATATATAACTTAAGATTTCTAATTATATTACTATGGCTTAAGATGTTAGTTATAAAAAAAAAATACTTTAATTTCAAGTTGTTTTAAAAATATTGAAAAAAAATACATGTCATGATTATTATTCACATTTAGGTAAATGTTTA
Organism: Cydia pomonella; assembly: GCF_033807575.1. Classification (NCBI taxonomy): domain Eukaryota; kingdom Metazoa; phylum Arthropoda; class Insecta; order Lepidoptera; family Tortricidae; genus Cydia; species Cydia pomonella. The sequence goes on along the minus strand of NC_084705.1, from coordinate 5,130,011 downwards.
ACTTTAAGAAATTACGCATTTAAATTGATTTTTTGTACTTGATTATATTTTAATTTGTAATACGTGTATTGTAACTTAATACATATTTTGAAGCTATTTACTAGAACGTAGATTTTTAACATTTTTGTAGTTTTAGCCTTAAAGGTTTTTCTGTGATATATTACTTTCTTTTCAGTTAATACATTTACTCTTCAATTATTGTACTCGTTTTATTTCATGTTCTAAACAAGTCTTTCGTATCGGTATGTTGTAGTCAAACCCCGAACTTTAGTGTTTATTGTTTCTTTGACTAGTCAATCCTTGTATTACCAAATCATCGTATAAAGGCAAAACCTAGAACGATAGAAGCTAAATCCAAATACTTACAACAATGTGTCTGAAACCCTTAGGCATTCAGGTTTGGTAGATATTGTATATCATGTCTTTAGGAAAAAGAAAACAGGCCAGACCTTACGCAAGATGGGAAGATGAGATAAGGAAAATATCAGTCCAAAACTGGCTACAAACAGCTCAGTCAAAAACAGAATGGTTGTCTTTGGAGGAGGCCTTGACCTGTCAGGGGTTCTTGCAGGAAGAACATTAAAATTAAGTATTAGTCAATTAAGTATAAACTGTTAAAATAAGGCAAGATATAAAAGGCTTTTTTATTTTTATTTTTATTTATTAATTATATATCATGTACCAGTCAGTGTTCGTATTTTAGCTCAATGAAAAATTTAAATTATACATTAAATATATTAAAATTACATTGCTTAAAGCTCCTCCTTTGACCAAAGCTAACCCTCCTCCGTCTTCCAGAATACACCGCAACGTTCAGTACTTCCAGCAGAGGCCGGAAAATCCTCATCATAGACGGCTGCAAGTTCCGCATGAACAGCAACGAGGGTCCGAAGGTCAGGTGGAGGTGTTCCAGCCACGAGCGGCACGGCTGCAGGGCGTTGGTGCATACTATCGGTGACACGATAGTGTATTACAGGAATGAGCATAATACGAACCCGGTAGAATTCTCTGGCTGAAGGTTTTCTGGAAGAGATCGCCTTTTATACTTCTTGCGTCGAATGATGGCCCGTACGACAGTTAATTTTTATATGGAATAGCTGTCAAGTTGAATGTGTGTAGACATTTTTTGTAATGTTTTAGACAGTTTAGTAATTAATTTAAATATAAAAATACTGTAAAAATATGTTTCTACTATTTTTTTTTAAATTAAGGCCAACCAAGAGACTTGAAGGAAATTTAATGTCATATTTAACGACTATCATTCAACTCGATAGGTTTGCTTGGCTTGTTTTCTGCCTCTGTCTAAGATTTATTGTTTTTTTCCTACTATTTCTTTGGTTGAGGTGGGCCCTAAAGTGTATTTTATCTAAGTATCTATCTAGATATTCGGTGTGATTGTTGTTTAAACATGTAAGTTAAAAATACGGTAAATCAATATATTACTACATTTATGTACCTAATATTGAGTTGTTAATAGATATTATTTAGATTTCTTACTTTTATGGGATGTTTATTAACTTTGGTTAAGACTTGATTTTATTTAAAATGACTAGTGGTTTCATTTTATGTTACATTAAGAGGCTTCCATAGGTACTTAGTTACAATATTGTTAAAAAAGTAAGGCTTTAAAGTTTGTTTTATTAAAAAAAAAAAACAAAATTCGCAATGCGATAACGTATTCAGCGCTTCTTCCAAATAGTGTCAATGTCAATGACCGACGAAAACGTGGATCGGCACTTTGCAATGAAGTCAGCTCTGCAGGACTAACCAACTGCGAATAATACTATCAACTCTTATACTTTTGGGTGCCTAGCCAAGATGCCAATCGTCCGCTCCGTGGCGAACGATACGGCAATCTAGCGCTCTTTCATATTAGTGCGACAAAGTTTGTTCGCTACGGAGCTTAAAGGATTGACATCTTGGCTACCTACGCACCCTCCTACGACTATTTAAGACCACACACATAACACACACACATTTAAGATACACTTGTAAGTTATAATTATCTAAGTAGGGACACAGCTATTTGTTAGAATGAGATAATGATATATCTCTCATTCTATAGTATAGCTGTGTCCCTAATTCCCTACTTACGTAAGTTAAAAGTATCTATATAGTGACAGCGTGGCGAATGGGACAGCTGAACGAGGGACTGTGGTGAGGGGTCCGCGGGGAGGGGGTAAAACACTGCTGCGTCGCGTCGCGCCTTCAGTTCACTTGCGGTTTCCTGACATGAAGGACATGTCGAGATTCAGAATAGAAATTTATTATAAAAATGTAATATGTGTTGTGTCAGAATCTGTTAAAATGTGAATAATATTCTTTATTTAGTGAATTATACATGGCTGATTAAACAATAATTATATTTAATATGTATGTATTATATTTTTGTCAATATAAACCGCTTGATAAGTTTGTCATGCTACTAATATTGAGTAATACAATTGAATGTCTGGCTTTGAACATGCAAGGACCTGACTATTTATATTTAGTTCTTACGAATAGTGTAATAAGTTTCATTCAAACAGCTTGGTGACAGATGTCATCTCAAGATACTTTTGCGAGATTTCGTATTTTAAGGGTTATAAATTTTTTTGAGATGGCATCTACCACTAAGCTTTCTGAAAAAAAAATGTTTTAAAACTGCATTCTTCTGAATAAACAATATTTTCAGCTCAAGATGCTTTCTTCTCAGTCAATTCAAGAGGGAGCCAGGTATTAAACTTGAGCGGGGTTAAGTACAGATTACATTACAAAGCTGGCGAGAAGAGGCGCTGGCGATGCACTACACACGCCAAGTATGGGTGTAAATCTACTGCTATTACTGTTAATGACCAGATTGTTTGTGTGTATAATGAACACAAAATGGCTTAATTGGGACTTGAAATGGCGCACCACTCACGAGCCCCGAATTTTTTTCTGAGGAAGTGGGTAGGTTGTGTGGCGTGCTGTGCTATTCGAAATTAATGGGCAGATTGCAGGTTTCGCGAATAGACTCTCTAGAGGAGTGGTATGTTGATCGACTACCTACATAAAATAATACATCTTTTCCTACTCCTCTACTGTTATCTGTCATTTATGCATTCATTAACACGAATATAAGAACATACATAAAAGATTTCAAGAAAAGTCTATATTGTCTATTCCTCATAAAAGCTCTTGTGCTTTTATAAGCTATAATGTTACTGCGATTAATGGCTACCAACCTAACAAAACCAAAACGAATACAGTTTTAAACTAAGTGCATTGCTGCCAACTTATAAAATATTCATTTGGTTGCATAGTAAAAATAATTACTTCATAAGTCAGAAACACGCATGTGACACCAGTAATATAGCAACACCCATAGAGACTACGAAGACCGCTTAGGGTTGCTTGTTAGTCTCCGTAGGCTACGGTGGCCATAATTGAGAAAAAACTGTCCAAAAAATTAATTTAGCAAGTAGCAAGTACCAGGGCCTCATGAGTTACGAGGAGGTGTCGCGGACCGGCCGGCCGCGGCCCGCGGCGGGCCGGGCGCGGAACAAGGTATGCTCGCGCGTCTTGGCTATATACTTTTGCTGTAATTTGTTTACCTAAATTAAGATTTATTTTTGTTGACTCGTAGGAAAAATATTGTATGCAACGTTGTATAAGTAGGTCAAAAAATTCTCGTGGCGTATTCCTTTACAATGTTCGCCTACGCCTTCGGCTCCGGCTCACATTGTAACTCACGCCACTCGCCTTTTTTGACCCTTCTTATACAACTGTTGCATAATAGTACATTACGATACAAGTGCGAAAAATAGGAAATTCGAAACGAGTGGCGATAAATTAAAACACGACCGAAGGGAGTGTTTTAAATCGACACGAGTTGCGAATTACCTATTCGCACATGTATCGTACAACGTTTTACAGTACATATGGTTCTTTAAAGTTTCGACATAGTTACATAATGTGCTACTTTACGCACTAGTGCGGAAAAGTAGCACCATATGTACTGTAAAATACTATTATGTATTAGGTATGACCCTTCCATACTACCTAGGTATATAATTATGATTTCGACTTGGCAAATAATATGTACAACCCAAATGAATCTTTAATAACTCCTGGATAATTTTATGTTTTAAATATTATGAAATGACGTACATCACATGTAAAAATATCGATTACCCGGACAAAGTGACAAAAATATGGACACACGATCTTATTGCCCAATGCCTATATATAATGGTAGAGTATACACATTTTTGGCACTAGTTCGTATCGATAATTTTAGACGTGACTGTATAATGTATACCAAATGTAGATAGTTAAGATTATATTATAAAAATATTAAACGTTGTATGCTGGTTAAATACGGTATGCATTTTTTTCTCTGGTTAAAAAAATATAAAATATTAGTATAAATACTAACATTGCGGTTGTTTGGTTTTTAGCTCCAGAAGCTTTTTACTCAATAAACTCCAGAGGAAGTAGGATTTTGACTGTTAACGGCATCAAATACAGGATGAACTCCAAATCCAACCAACAGAACCAGATCCACTGGAGGTGCACCACCCACGACAAGTATGGATGCAAAGCAATTGTTGTAACGTTTAATGATGAGATCGTTTGTATGAAGAATGCACATATCGAAACATTTTATATGTCATAAAGAGAGTCTCAGAACTTGAGATGTGTAGGGTCTATACCCTATGTTTTGGTATAGGTAGGACCCGGGAATGTCCTTAAACTGCGTCCAAAGAGAGGTATGGACACTGCGAATATCATCTCGCTTTGTGTGGTAGGGCACAGCACAGCGGATATCTTTCCAGATGTAGAACAGAGTCCAACTTGGGAAATACCTCCACCTTACAGAAAATCGCAGCCAAATAACACTAGACCCTACTTGTGTTGTGTTCCTGCCGGTGAGTAAGGAGCGTTTGGGTCGGCAATGAGTATGTAACTACTCTGGAGTTGCAGGCGTACATAGGCTACGGAGACTGCTTATCATCAGGCGGGCCGTACGCTTGTTTGCCACATAAATAGTAAGGCTTTTATCATTCTACTCGTATTTATTAAATAAAATTACTAATATGCGGTCCCTAAGTATAACAGGTAATTCGTTAACTTATTATTATTAGCTAGCAAATTATAACAGTTCAGTTCTATGGGCATATAAATAAGATTGTACCTACTCAATCAATTAATCGACTTGGTTTTACAATCGTTAAACTTTTTTGCAGTAGAAGTGCGATGTGAAAGATCAGGGACAAAATGAAGAATATAATAATTCTTAAGCAACAAGTTCTAATAAAATGTTAATCAGAATATCTTTGTTTCATTATGCCGCCTTCGACACTGAAAACTCAAGCTTTTAGCTTTAACCATAACGAAGTTAGAGGGAGCCTAAAATTACCTTAATGGCTTCGACAAAAGAGTCCTGACTGGACTGGACGTCGATCGATACCCCCCGTCAGGGGGGTATGAGGGGCTGCTTCCGCCTTCGGGCTGCGGCGGCTGTCGCGGGTCAATTGGCCGTCATTTGAGGGACGGTGTGTGTGGCTGGTGTGGGCCAGCTCTTCGCTACTGATCGTTATCCAACCCCACGACCCCTAGCCTGGTTATCACCAGGGCGGATCGGTCGGGGCTATCATTTGAACGGGGCCAGGTTTCGGGGCCGCGGTGAAGGCGACCGGGAGCTTAGCTGGCGTGTGCGGCGTGCTGGTGAGGCTGTGTCCGATGTGTGTTGTGCTTGTTCTGCTACTGGTGGTGTAGGAGGGATCGGGGCAAGTCCCGAGCCCACCTCTCCGAAGGTCTGGTGTTGTGGTGTGGCGTGGCGCGATGTCCCAAAGATGGTTGTAGCTGGCGTTGTCTGCGCGGTCAAACATGACCCGCGCGAGACGCTCGACGAACTTTGAGCGGGCAAAAGAGTCCAGTTAGCAGTTACTAAAAGCTAAGGTTCACTCGTTGAGAGCGTCTCGCCGAGAGTCTCGGCAACACTCCGATCCAATCGGAGAACCGCGAGACGAGACGAGCAAGAGCAAGGTGAGAAGGGACAGTATGTACCCACTCGTTCCGTCTGTCTCGGGGTGTCTCGACAAGTGTGTACAGCCCGATTATACTCAAAAGACGTCATACTCTACGAGTAGTTTTGACATTGGCGAATCCATCATAAATTTGATGGAAGCCATTTTTCAAATGAAGAATAATTTTAATGAAGAATTCTCTGTACTTACTGATATTTTTTTTTTACTTTCAGATCTTTATTTCTCTGTCAACGCCAGAGGCAATCAAATTCTTATATTTAAAGGAATAAAGTACAGGATTGATTACAAGAGAGGCTACAGAACCCGTTGGAGATGTACAACGCATGCCAAATACAGTTGTAAAGCTGCTCTAGTAACAGTCAATGATGAACTTGTGTGTACGAAATATACACATACAGAGTCTGACTAATGTTACAACTATGCTTTAAAATAAAATGTGTCTCGGAGATGGCTTTCATAAGTACTTATGTACAGTAAGCATAAGAGCCGTTTTCTGATGGACATTACTAATAATGTTTTACCTTTGTTTATTCCTAATTCTAATAGTTGATGCACCTCACTTACTAGGAATTAATAACATCTTTTGGGACAGTGTCAAGCATTGCTACATTTACTTCATTTGTACCAAAATTTAACTTATTACGGTAATGTGACAGTTTTGATCTCTTAATGCTTAAAAGTTGTTATTGTACCTTAAGAATACGTATTCTTCAAATAATAGAAGTTTTTTGATCATCATTCTGTTGTATTAGAAGTATCTTCCATATTTATTTTTTCTATTTATAATGACTAGTCGATTATTTTCGTTACAAGTTATTTGACTAACTGTTCTTTAATTTCTTCCAGCTTATTTCTCAGTAAACCCCAGAGGGAACCAGATCCTGACGTTAAACGGTATCAAGTATAGAATACACGCTAGAACTGGTGAGAAGGTTCGCTGGAGGTGCACCACGCATACTAGACTCAAGTGTAAAGCTGTAGTTATTACTATTGGGGATGTCATTGCTCTTGTCAAAGGCGAACATACCACGGGTTATGAGGGAATAGATTGATACTGCAATTGTATTACATTTTATGCTTTCACAGTCTTTTAATCTAAATCTGCATGTTTAATTCCTGAGAAAATGTGGCGTTAATAGCGCCGCTAACATGGACCTGATCTGACGATACAGTCGCAAGGTAGCACGACCGATCGAAAACACCTCGACCGAACAACACAAGCACATTGAAGCTCATCAGAAAGTTCTTGAAGAGTATAACTAGAGACATGTAATGATAGCAGAGGAAATACAGTCAGCGATAAAAGTGTATACTTGTCAAAAATATGTTAAATTTTAAAAATAAAAAATTAAATACAAATAGTACTTTTAAATATTGTAATCACGCTGATCTCCTTTACAGCGTTCGTGATCTTGCATATTTATCTTACGGTCAGTAGAGACAGAGGCAGTAGTAACATCAATGTATTCATTACCTTGTACTCCTGTCTCAGGCGACTACTTAGCATATGTGTTCCTTGCGGTAGTCTGAGGGAAAGTGAACGGCTAGGAGACATAATCAGCTGTTTGACTCGAATAACAATTGCCAAGCGGAGCTGCCTAAGACAAGAATACAAGGTTTCTGCCACTAAACCCCGACAGTAGCATTTTAAGAAACTTTAATATTTACCCTTCTTTTTAGCGTTTTTCTCATTGAACTCCAGAGGTAACCAGATATTGACGTTGAACGGCGTTAAGTACAGAATACACCGTCAGTCTCTCAACAAGGTCCGTTGGAGGTGCACTACACATGCACGTTTGAAATGCAAAGCTTTCGTCATTACTGTTGGCGATGTTGTTGTATATGAGAAGAACGTGCACGCTACTAGTGCCAATGAGTTTTAGCACTGCCATTTATGTGATGTGCGTGCCGTGACCACTGCAGAGGACCATCGAGTGGGCCGACTTCTGACTGAAGGGTGTCGTGTTTTGGAGGTTCCGAGGCAAACTGCTGAATCCGACACAAGAGCAAACGATTTAACGAAGCCACGCCGTTCTGTCGCTAACATAATGTTTAGTTTTAAGTTTATGAAACTTATATGTATGTTAATCTGTAAGGCCTATGTTATCTGAAAGAGGGACGGACAGAAAACCAGTGCAGCGCAGTCATATTGGCTTGGTAGTATATATATGCTGACAGAGGTCTATTCGAACGTGCACTGACATCAAATCGGTATTAGAATAATATCAGAATCATATCAGTTAGCTGTCATTCGCGCGTTCATTTCGTTCAGGCTTGTCCGCACAAGTTGTCGCGCGAGTGAGACGCCCGCGCGAATGACAGCTAACGGATATAATTACAATATCTTTCTAATATCGGTTCGATATCAGTGCACGTACGAATTGGCCTGCAAGTATTTCATATTATATTTAGATTTATTTTGACAAGAATTTAATGGTTTCTATCTATATATAATCAAATGTATTTATCTGAGGTGTGTTAAAAGAGTACCTACTATTTATCTAACTACTGTAATTCTTAGTTATACATAGTTATCATCATTAACTACTATTAATATATTATTATTCTCTAGCATTCTGTGTTTAACTTTCTTCGTGATATGTTTTGATGTGTTTTTGAAGACTGTTACTTGATGGAAGGCAACATATCCCGCGGTCGGTCACTTATCAAAGCCACGTAAAAATTTGTTACTGAGTGATTTTGTATCGTCGTCCACATTGATGGAGAGGACAACATAGCTAGGGCTACATTTATACCTACCTATGGCATTCCATAACCAGGTCATCATCAGGTCATTACCTATAACCATGACCAGTCTTTCAAGAGTAGGTAGTGTAGGTACCGTAATGTGCCTATTGTGCTCCCCAATGGGTAAGTATGCTCAAACTGTTTTTATTTTTATACATGAATAGAATACCACAACCTCGTTTAATTGTTACAACATGATAAAGGTGATGGCCTACTTTGAATTGGCATGATTAATATAAAAAAAACACACTATAAAATAAAATAAAACGATTTTTAGAGCAAATTTTGGAGCAATGTACGGTAACCGATAGAAAAAAAAAATTTTTAGACTTCAAAAAGAAGAAGTTTCTCAATTTGTGTCGACGGGATCTTTGTTATTATTCCACGCTTTTATTTAACATTCCCTATTAGTGTGGGTCGAATCTTCAAAGCTTTTGACCCACTCCCCGTTTTCCGATTGAGCTGAAATTTTGCACACATATGTGAATCGCATGACAAAGCAATATTATGATGACATGAAGCTGATCTGATGATGGAGACCATGGGAACTCTGTGATAAAACAACGCAAACTGATTGTGTTTGGGGCTGTTAGAATTGTTTCGGTGAGTATTAGTTGCCTGTGGAAAGAGTACAGGCAGCGATAAAAGCTTGTACCAAAAATGATTTTTTTGCCAAAACTTATTATTTTTTTACGTTTTTCTGATTTCTCAGAGACAGTTGGACTGATTTGATTTTTGTTTGTTAAAACATGTATGTTTACAGATGGTCTAATTGTCGACATACCATCAGTGTCTGGTTATAGGATCCTGGACAAAATCATCAAATATTATTGGCACCATATACCTATAAGTGATTTGTTTTGGAATTTTTTATATATTCTCGTACTCGTGCATTTCCTCTTGACAAGCTACAGGGAATTGGATTTGCTGACAAAGACCATAGAATAATGATATAACTATTTCTTTTGTGAGGTCTGGTCTTTTTTGTTCAAGGTTATTTCTACTTATAGTCCTATTTCTTAACTCTAGAGATAACGAGATTTTAACGGTAAACAGCATCATGTACAGTATTCATACTAAAACTGGTGGAGGTGCATCTCGCATAAAAGGTTCAAGTGTAAAGCTGTGGTTATTACTATAGGAGATGTTATTAATCTTGTGAATAAATAAATCAATATTATAGGACTTTATTACACAAATTTACTAAGTCCCACAGTAAGCTCAATAAGGCTTGTGTTGAGGGTACTTAGACAACGATATATATAATATGTAAATATTTATAAATACTTAAATACATAGAAAACACCCATGACTCAGGAACAAATATCTTATTTCACATTATTGCCACGATTAGAAAGTTCAATCAGCTGCCGCTTTATCACTTTGAATACCTGCATTCGATTTAGCATCTCTCTAAAACACAAATGTCAAAAGGTGCCTGCAATCCTGCATTACAAAAATTATAATTGTGTTTTTTTAAATTGCTATTTAAGAATATCGCAATACACGGGATTATACTGAGTGACTTTTACTATCGGACCAACCCCGAAATCGCGAAAAAGCACAGCTAATATGTATGAAACAGCCAAGACTTTTTTTGTGATTTCGGGGTTGGTCCCATAGTAAAAGTTGCTCAGTATAAGCCTTAACCTCCCTGGTCACGGGAATGCACATATTTTTGGCCACCTTGTATTTATTGTAATATCTATTATAAGATTTACTTACCATCAAAATCGTCAACACTTGCATGCCACGTACTTACAAGTAGTATAAAATTTTATTTTCTTAGACGGTCTCAACAAGTAACTTTAAATAATCTTCTGTATTTCAGAACCAGCTATTTTCGCATTATCCTGCAACGGTGCGAAGATCCTCATCCACAAAGGTCTCCGGTACCGTCTTAATCACGTTTCTAAGATGACGAACACGGCGCATTGGAGATGTACGACACACGCAAAGGACCATTGCAGGGGGGTAATCGTCACCAGGGGCGATTATATTCTCTGTATCAAGAGGGAGCATATTGGTAAGTAACTTCCTTTCCGAGAGAAGGAGAAAGAGGCAGAGGAGGTGACATTCGGATGACGACTGCAGCACCATTACTGTTATACCGTTACTGTTGCGGCGTTGACGTGGGGGATGTCATTGTATAAGATATCACGAATGACTAATTGAACGTTCGAATCCTTCAATCACATTGATCAACGCAAATTTTCATGGAAAATAACAGTGAGATCGCCCGCATCAACGCGGCAGCAGTAATCTTACAACAGTAATACAACTGATGTTGTCATCCAAAAGTAACTTTTATTAAAATTTCGTGTACTGCAAAGCTAGCAGAAAAAAATGGAAATATTAAGATTAGTGAGATTTAGAAAGTTATCTAGTTTTGTTCAAGTTTTTTTTTTTAAAGGTAAAATGAAAATGTTTACCTTCTCTGTACCGTGTTATTGAGGTACCGATTTTTATTAGATAAGAGTTATCTGGTTTTGTTAAAGTCTAAAGATTATTTTAAAGTAAAGAAATTGTACTTAATATAATTACTGCAAAGCTGTAAATTGAAAAATGTTTAAAGTTGCTGTTTTGCGGATTCCTTGTTGCCGTCAGTATCTGTCAATTTCCTTGATGAAATGAATGACGGAATGAATATCATAATCACGTCAGTGATAAGGCGGCGAACGTCACTCGTTTTATTGAAAGAAATTAACAGAGGGCCTACCGCAAACCACGTTCGACGTGTTGCCTCACTGTCACACTTGTAAATAAATTCGTACTTAAGTGTGACAACGAGGCAACAAGTCGAACGTGGTTCGCGGTAGGCCCTCTGGTATAACGACGGCAACAACAACTTCCCAACAGTAATGCACTGCAGTTAACATCCATACACTACTTTTCTGTACTGTATTAAGAGGCACCTTTTTTTTAAAGATAAGAATTATCTATTTGTGTTGATTGACCAAGTTATTTTTAATGATAATGCACGATAGTTCGAGTTGTTTTAATTTCATGTTTTGTTTTCATTAATTCTTGTGTACAAATAAATCTGGATTATTACAGATATCTTTTATTGTAGTTTCAAGAATGGGTCAAACACATTTCAGGAAGAGATCATTTCTGTGGACAAACGTTAAAAGTTAACGACCCTGGTACATATTATCACGTTTTTCTTATTTATGTCTCACGTACTTAAAAAGAAATTTGCTTTTGATTCTATTGACTTTGCGATATCTACAGCGAAACGTGAAGCATACACAGTAAAATGTGTATGACCCGAACACCAAATCGATAAAAATGAAATATTTATAACATTAAGTAAATTTTTAATATAAAATGTAAGAAACTGTTATTATTTTTAGAAGACTACGATGTTCCATACTTCTCCACGTCTGTCTCCGGAAACCAGACTCTATTGTACGGTGGAATAAAGTACAGAATGCAAAACAAAACAAGCCGCACCGACAAAGTTCGGTGGCGGTGCACCACTCACACCAAGTACGGGTGTAAGGCCATGATCCTTACTATTGGGAATGAGCTAATAGTACTGAAGGATACACACACTACTGAATAAAAATGATAATTGTATTCCCTCTCAAGGTTTTTTAAAGAGACGGTATTCTGTAGAGACAAAACAAGCAGCAAGTTCCAAGCATACTTACATAAGTTATAGATCGTGTCAGTCACGAAACGTGCCTTGACTCGTATTGTCATATTACTAAAGGTTAGAATTGACAAATCTGCGCGTCATCGTGGATGACACGAAGTGAACAGTAACTGCTTATTGTCAGGTGACTGCAAGCTTGTATGTCACCGATATAGGTGTAAAAAGAAAATAAGAGGACAAGGACAGAAGATGCTTTTCGGGTAAAAGACAATCACCTCCTTCATTGATATTTAATTGATCAAAATATTACTACAATTACCTACTTTGTTTTTGGAAAACATTCTACCAAAATCAAAATTTTTGTGTGTTTAGTATTTTTTTATGCTTAGTTTATTTTGTATATCATGATTTTTCCTAAAATGGCCTGTTCCTCTTAAAACTAGTGTTTTTTTTTTTTCATAGTTTAGGTATCTTAGCGGCTGACTGCTGGTCAAAGGCAAACATTAAAATATATTTTCTATTTGTAGATGTTGTTAACTTGTTATAGTTGTAGCTACATACATATCAGTGTATAATATATTTTGCGTTTTAGTAAATGTGTTACCAATTAAATGTATTTGAGTATTTTTCCCTATAAAAATGTTAAATACCTTCCTAAATTCAAAGCATTTTTATGTTTTGAGAAATCTCCGATTCATATGCAGCGGCATTTATAATACCTATATTGCATTTTAGAAAGTGGAAGCAGACCTAATATTTTCTAAATATCAGAATTAGCACCAAATTAATGTACCATTTAAGTTCAAGTTCAAATATACTTTATTCATGTAGGCCTAGCAACAAGCACTTATGAATAGTAAGACAGTATTACATATAATTATCTTAAGCTAATTATCAGAGCAATTTATTGATGTTGTAAATATTATTCCATATATAATACTAATGAATATGATATTTAGTGGTAAACATAATTTAATACATATTGTTCTTTCAGGACAAATCCCATTTTTCTCCTTTAACAAAAAAGGGAACTTAATATTGACATACGAAGGTGTGAC